>NC_058131.1:41570453-41592436 GCF_016433145.1 Gracilinanus agilis | reverse complement strand
TCTCTCTCTCTCTCTCTCTCTCTCTCTCTCTCTCTCTCTCTCTCTCTCTCTCTCTCTCTCTCTCTCTCTCTCTCTCCATTCTAACCCTAAGACAATCAGAGTGTTGGAGCTGAAAGAGGCCTTTTAGAGCATCTAATTCAAGAGTCCTTAACCTGGGAGCTGTGAACTTGTTTACAAACATTTTGGGGGCCAGTTTTCTGTCCTCGACACCACTAGCAGAGTATTGCCGAAATGTCTGCCTCTGCTCTCCCAATACCAAAGTCAGAATTCTCCAGGGAGCCCAAGCAGCTGTGAAATCTCTTCATCGGAAGCTTGAACTTCAAGATGACAGCTGAGAGTCTAAAGAGCCATTCTAAGCAATGGCTGGGCACCCACAGACTGTGTGGAAAGATGGATCCAAATTCCAAACACTCTAGGGGTTTGGGTTTTTTCTTTTAACTATGTCACAGTAGAAGAGGTAGATATAACCATCTGTAAGACCTCACAGAGATGATGGCAGGGTTGTTGAGTCAAAGAAATCTATAACCAGAAGGACTTTCAAAGACCAGGTACCCTGACCCCTGTGAAAAAGATTTTTGTGTGTGTATTTTAAAAAATCTTATTTTCTGTCAGAGTCAATACTGTATATTGGTTGCAAGGCAGAAGAGTGGTATGGTCCTGGTGATGGAGATTAAGTCACTTGCCCAGGGTCACACAGTTAGGAAGTATCTAAATCTAGATTTGAACCCAGGACCTCCTGTCTCTAGGCCTGGTTCTCAATCTACTGAGTCACCTAGCTGCTCCCCATGGGACGTTCTAAGAAAGACACCGAGGACCGTGACTACCTTGAACAGTATGGAAACATTAAAGTGATTGAAATCATGACTAACAAGGCAGTGGCAAAAAATATGGGCTATGGCTTTCGATGACCATGACTCCCAGGATAAGATTGTCATTCAAGAGCATCAGATACTGTGAAGTAAAGAAAGGCACATCTAAACCAGAAATGGCCAGTGCTTCATCTAGTCAATGGTGTCTCAAGTGGTTTTGGAAACTTTGGTGGCAGCCATGGAAGCCCTTTTGTTGGAAACGATAACCTTGGCTGTGATGGAAACTTCTGGGGTCATGATGGTTTTAGCAGCAGTTGTGGTGGTAGAAGATATGGTAGCACTTGAGATGGCTACAATGGACCGGGCAATGGTGGAAGGTTTTGGGGGTGATGGAAGCCATAATGATTTTGACAATTCTAAGACTTCTGACTTGGGTCCCATGAAGGGAGGAAACTTTGGAGGCACGAGCTTTAGTCCTTATGGTAGAGGGACAATAATTTGCCAGAACATTTAACCAAGGTGCTTGGTAGTTCCAGTAGAAGCAGTAGTTACAGCAGTGGTAGAAGATTGTAATGTCTATCAGGAAACAAAACTTAGCAGGAGAGGAAAGCCAAGAAAGTGGCAGAGAAGCTGCAGATTACAACAGATCGGTGAACTCAGCGAACCACATTGGTGGCAGGCCTTTGTTGCTATGAGACGATATGTTTTAAAGGACACTTTCTGTGTATGGCCAAAACCCCAAACAAACAAGTGTGTTTGTATTTGTGACCAACTGCATAACAGGTTTATTTTTGTTCTGTAGAAGGTATAAAGCATTCCAACCAAGGTTGTTTTTGCACTTGTGCTGTTGATGGAAAAATGTAATTAATAGTCCAATCATAATGCTGAATAAATGCATCTTTTAAAAAACAGACAAAAATGTATTTGGATGACTGTATTTCTTTCTTTCCTTTTTATTTATTTCTTTTTAATTTTTTCTCTTTCTTCCCTTTTTGAAAACAAAAACCTAACTTTTGTCTCAGTATCAGTTCTAAGACAGAAGAATGACAAGGGCTAGGCAATCAGGGTTAAATGATTTGTCTGGAATCACACAGCTAGGAAGTACCTGAGGTCAGATTTGAATCCAGGCCCTCCTAACTCCAGATCTGGCACTCTATCCATTATTTTACCTAACTGCCTTGGAATAAATGCATTTCAGTATGAATGGTTTCCTTTGTAATTTTATGTATTTTACTGTACATGATTCTGAGAAGGGTTCCATAAGCTTTACCCAATTTGCCTGAGGGTCCAAGGCATAGAAAAAGCATTCATAATCCCTTCTCTGGCCCAATCCTTCATTTTACAGATGAAGCTCAAGGAGAGGAATTAATTTGCCCAAGAGCATAAGACCAGCTGGTGTAACACTGGCGTTAGGGCACTAGCCTCCTGCCTCTTGATCTAGTACCCTTTGTACTATGCTATATAGCAAAGAAGTCAAATTAGGAAAGAGAGAAATCTGGTGACAAAATTAAAAAAAATTGCGGACATCTCTTGGGATAATGTGACAAGGCACAGTGATGTGGCTTCCCAGTTGAGTGCTAGTACTTTCCTTAACAAGCTCTGTTTAGTCTTTCTTTTTCCACAGTATTACTCGGACGGACAAAGGAAGCCATGGCCTTCTTTACTCATTAAAGAACTGATGAGAATGTACTTGCATGTCAAGATGGTCATCAGCTGACTTCCAGGGGGACAGAGCCAAGATGGCAGAGTAGAGAAGCACTCAGCCAAGCTCTCCCAATATTAAACACAACTTTAAAATAATGTCTCAAATCAAATTCTGGAGTGGGAGAATAACAAAAGGTCAGAGGGAGACATTCTTTCAGCCCAAGACAAGAGAAAAGGTAAGGAAGCAAGATTTGTGGCAAAGGAAGAGAAAGTGCCATGGACCTCATGTAAATGTAGATGAATATACCAATGGTAGGACTAGGTGGTAGAGAAAGAGGCAGCAGGAACTTTGGGAACTCTTAAGCCAGAGATGGTAAGGGAACCTGGTTGGTGGTCAGAAAGAGATTACAGGGTATCCTAGTGTTAGTACTGGATACAGGACAAGATGCTATTTGATAACTACATTGTTTATACCCACTTGTGGGTCATAGAGTTCAAGGGTGGAGAGTAGCACTTTTGGTCAAGAGTGAGTGGAAGCTATGAGAACTTTATAACACTTTGGGTTCCAAGGGACTCTGAGGTACTGTATTATTTCCAATCCCAAGAGAAGAAAATTCTGAAGAGCAATATTAGTTGCCATTTCTAAGGGGTCAGGGGTCCTTCCTAGTTTATGGACCAAGAAAGCAGTGACCACATCTCTCCCCAGATCATAATAATTTGGAAGCAACCAAAACTTCCAAATCCTCAGAACTGACTCTGAAAATAGTGACACAAAATAGTTCAAAGCTTGAGACAATCTTCCTTCCCATTCCATGCTGAGAATACAGCCAAGCATTAACATAAAACTACAAATCAAGAAATAGGGTGGAAAAATGAGCAAACAACAAAGAACCTGATCATAAAAAACTACTGTGGTGACAGGAAAGATCAAGACACAAACTCAGAAGGCAACGAAGTCAAAACAACTATAAACAAAATTTCCATAAAAAAAGTAAAATGGATAAAAGTCCAGTGAAAACTCTAGTTTGTGCAAACAAAACCAATGCAGTCAAAATTAAAAGGAAAACAGGAAACTGGAAAAAATTTTGTAGTAATTTTCTCTGATTAAGGTCTTATTTCTCAAACACATGGGGAACTGAACCATATTCATAGAAATTAGAGTCATTCCCCAATTGATAAATGGTCAAAGGATATGAACTGAAAGTTTTCAGAAGAAGATGCAGAAACTATCAATAATCACATGAAAAAATGCTCTAAATCACTACTGATTAGAGAGATGCAAATCAAAACTCTGAGATGCCAACTTATACTTCTCTGGTTAAGTGACAAATGCTGGAGGGAATGTGGAAAAAGTGGCACACTTGATGGAGTTGTGAACTAGTCCGAGAATCCTGGAGAACAATTTGGAACCATGCCCAAAGAGTTATAAAACTGCGTACCTTTTGACCCAGCAATGCCGCTACTAGGTCTGTATCCTAAAGAGATCCAAGAAAAGGGGAAAAGAACCTATTTGTTAAAAATATCTACAGTAGCTCTTTTTTTGTGGTGGCAAAGAATTGGAAACCAAGGGAAAGCCCATCAAATGGGGAATGACCAAACAAGTTACAGTATATGATTGTGATGGAATACTATTGTGATACAAGAAATGATAAGCAGGATGCTTTCAGAAAAATCTGGGAAAACTGAAGTAAAGTGAAGCAAGCAGAACCAGGAGAACATTGTATATAGTAATAGCAATAACATAATGATTATGAATTGCAAAAGACTTAGCTACTCTGATCAAGACAATAATCCATGACACTTCCAAAGGATCCATGATGAAAAATGCTCTCTACCTCTAGAGACCTGATAAACTGTGAATGCTGATTAAAGCATGATTTTAAATTTTTTTCTTTATTTTCTGTTTTGGTTGTGTTATCTTTTGCAATGTGGCTATTATGGCAATATATTTGCATGACTTCACATGTATAATCAAAATAAAATTGCTTTCCTTCTCAAAGAAGGTAAAAGGACTCAAGGGATAGAGAGAATTTTGAACTTAAAATAAAAAAGAATGTTACATTCTTTTCCATGTAATTGGGAAATAGTTAACCAAATAAATAAAAATAATTCAAAAAGATAAACATTGACCAATAGATATTTACTGACAGCTACTATTTACTGAGACCTGGGCTCTAGGCAAGTAACATTCACTTTTCTAGGACATAGTCTACTTTTCTGTAAAGTCCAATCCATTTTTTCAGATCTTTCAGAACTTTCTCCCTGATAATGCAAGCTAGGAGCCTTTATTCTTTGAACTCCTATGGCTTTTTTGCTTGGACTGTTCTTAAGAATGTAGTCTTTTCTAGGATCTCTAGCTTGTTAACTCCTTGAATATAGAAATTATGTTTTATATGCCTTTGCATCCTCCTTATTACCTAGTGCCATGTTTTATTCAGAATTGGCAGTGAGTAAATATTTGCTGAATGAAGCTTATTCAAGTCTACATATCACATTAGAGATTGGTGAGAGATAATATGAAAAGAAGTTTAGAAATCTTGAATTAACTCCTCCCTCTGGATTTTCAAAGTCTTCCTCCTGATCTTTTCCCTTGAGGTGCTTACCTGGGCAGGGATAGTACCATTATTCTTAAGGATAAGAGGGAGCTTCTCTGACTGGCCCACTAGGAGCCTCTTAAACAGGAAGAGAGGATTTCCTTTCTGATTATAGAGAACAGGCCGAATAACCACCACTCTGGGTAGGTTCCCTTCTCCGACAATATCAAATGTGAGGTTTCGGGTCTTGGAGAGGAAGCTGTAGGGAGCAAGGAATCAGCAATTTGCCAGTTAGGATGGTGATGCCAGGGTCCCATGGTTCCCACACCTCCCTCATGAAAAAGAGCTAGAGGAGAATTACTTGGGTAGACCATCTAAGGAGGCTTCAAAGACACATTGAAAGGTCTGCATTGTCGGTGGCGTGAAGGTCACTGTGGCAAAAGCCTGTGAATGGCTGCCGATGCACATCTTAGTGGGTTCCACTTCAAAGATGTCACTGATGCGAAACAAAGGCTAGAGAGACAAGGTGATATGGATATTTGGATATGTTAGCTACTGGGCATGCCCATACCTCTGCCCTATCTTTGTTTGCCACAGTTAAGGCTAGACATGGGACATTCTGCAGTTATCCCCTCTGTTTTTGCTCAGAGTGTTCCTTGGGGATGGTATGGCCTCCACTCTCTATTTGCTTGTCAAGTTTCTACTCTTCTTAAAGACCCATCCAAATGTCTTTCCTCTAGGAAGCCTTCCCAAATGTACCTAGTCAATAATTATTCTTTTCATCCTAGACTTGTTTGTATTTTCTCTTCCTACTCTTATCATGACCTCTGCTAAATTAAAACTGTCCCAGGACCTGGGATCTTTTCTCTTTTCCCTTCCCTCTTTGATTTTAATTATAGTAAAGAAAAAAATGGTACCTTTCTGAAGGCATGTATAGCAATGAAGGGGAGAAAGGGAAGATTGCTGGAAAATTGGAGCTTTTGCCATATTTCAGAGTTAGCCTTTGAAGAACTGAGAACTAAAGAGATCTGTCCCTTCCTCTTCCACAAAACTGTGTAGATTATAGGTTTTGGAATAGCTACAAAACTGGTAGGAAGATAGAGCAGGAGAGAGTGAAAGTCTTGGCCCTCATACTCCTCCCCCCCAGTGTTGGGTGGTGAGGTAGAAAAGGACAAAGGATTGCAGGAGGGCAGCATTCACAATTCTGAGGGATTTTGGGATTACACATACTTCTTTAGAACTAATGATCATTCATGCAAAGCTCTTTTTTGAATCTTTTCCCTTTTAATATGTATATAGTATTATATATAAATATATATGTTTTCTGTAATACTGTGAATGGTGTAGGTTGGGAGTATTTTTTTGTACACTAGGGAATACCATATTCTTCATGCTCCACTCCATTCTCTACCAACTTTCTTGTTTTGTGACCCAAGAATTATGAGAAAATTCTTCCTGGGTGTTCTTGGGCTTCTAGTAGCATGAAATTCACCAAGGTTACATAGTTTATCTGTGTCTGTCATAACGTCTTCCTTTCCAGAGAGTGTAAGATTAATTCAGATTGGTAATAGTTGGTAATGGAGTTAGTGCCAAGGATCAAACAGGCTATCCTAGTAAGGGGGAGGGGTGAGAATCAATAGAATTCTTTCTCCTCCCCTTCCTGAGGCAGTTGCAGCAGAAGGGGTAACTGAATCCTCTTTAGATCAAGAAACGGAGGCTGTTTAGGCTTGGCTAATCCAGGGCTAAATTGGTAGACAGATAGGAAATAACCCCACTGAGATGAGCAACTTCCACTATAGAAGATTATTCCCCCAAACCTGTGATAGATAAAAGGTTCAGGATGTCTTTCTAATATAGCAGACTTGCTCTCTGGATAAAAGCTGTTCCAGCACTTGCT
The DNA here is from genome assembly GCF_016433145.1 of Gracilinanus agilis. NCBI lineage: Eukaryota > Metazoa > Chordata > Mammalia > Didelphimorphia > Didelphidae > Gracilinanus > Gracilinanus agilis. The sequence continues at coordinate 41,585,552 of NC_058131.1, read as the reverse complement.
TGGATGAAGAATTTGCTTAGATAATGTATGCTATAGGTGGGTATAACCCAAGTATAACTTCACACAGGCTCTCAAACTTAACAAGGGAAGGGATTTATTAATTTTAGGTAAACAGGAAAAGGGAAGGTAAATTTTAGGGATGAGGGTGAGGCAAGCTACCTAGTATCTTCAGGAAACTTGTTGGGTACCTGGGTAATGTGTTTGAATAACTTGACTTTCTATCTCCCTCACAAACTAACTTTTTGTTAGTTTATTTAATGTTATTATGTCTTTATCTAACATTATTAAGTCTAAGATGGTGAAGGTAACCTTGATTGGAGATCTATTTAAATCAGAGATGAGTTGAGATGTTGCAAGTGAGGTATTTTCCCAGTGTACACAGCCTCGTATAGTCTATATGGAGTAAAGTATACAGCAAAGTAACTCCCTACTCCCTGAGGTCAGAGATGAACTAACAAAAAGAGCAATCCTACTCTTCTTCCCAGCCTCCCTTGAATCCCAAAAAGAGTGTCCTTGCAAACTGGGAGTCCTGGCTTTTATAGTCACATTCTTAACTACCCCAACTGCCCCCTCTCCTGGAGTTCTGGTGGGTCCTATGGAATTCTGTGAGGTAGTTTCACCCCACTTAAGATCATGGATGTTATAAGAGATAGCTCCTTAAGGGCACGGAACGTGCCTTTATCTTTTTTTTTTTTTATCCTCGGCACCTAAGTGATCTCCATTTATACTCAATGAAATCTTTTCCTGTCACTTCTTTTAAGGAATCCTTGCCCTAAATTTTTTACACAGGTGCCAAGAAGCAATAGATCACATTTCCAGCCATTCATCAGGAAAGGATTAGGATTCATCACCTCAGTGACACAACTAACAAATGCCTTTAACATAACCCAAAGGAGTTGGGGTCCTACCAATAAACAGGTCCTAGCTTGGGTGATCATCCTGATCTACTTAAAGCCTTCTTTTGCTTTAAGGCCCACATTCCATGATGTCTTCTCATCACACACACCTGCTCAATTAATGATGATTCCTCCTTCCTTAGATTTTTCTAGAGTATTTTCTCTGCACTTTTCCTTTCTCTCCTCCTCTTCTATCTTATTTCATGCTTGTTATCCATACTATAGCTCTACAATTTGAGGGTAAGCATCTTCAGGGCCTGGATTGTCTCATGTTCTGATCTTTGTATTTTGGGTACCTGTTCTAAGGTCTGACATATGTAAAAGGGAATTCTGAGTTTACACTTGTGAAAGGGAATCCTTTATTCCCTTTGTCTATTTTGAATTAACACTTTGGTTAACAATAACTTAAGTACCCCTACTTAGTATCTCACTAGATTGTGAAGACAGGATTAACTCTCCTTTGTCTACTTTCGAATTGAATAAAAAGTTTGAACACCATACTTAGCACTAGGTATAGGAGCTCTCCACCCTTTTAAATCAATCAGCCAGGAAATGAGAATTCACACCTCAGTCAGCCAAGAATCTGTGAACTCTTTTGATGAGTATTCACCTCTGCAGAAGGAGAGAAGTGGTTTCTACAAACCCCCTGGGCAGTGCTGGGCAATTTGGAAGCTGTGATTAGCCCTTGTGAAAAAGGGAAGGGGACAAAAAGCCACTATAAAAGGCCCTGAATTTTTGGGGATAAAAAAGGTCGACTTCAAGAAGGAAGTCAGCTTCAAGAAGGAGTTGGACTTCAAGAAGGAAGTCAGCTTCAAGAAGGAGTTGGACTTCAAGAAGGAAGTCAGCTTCAAGAAGAAGGTCAGTTCAAGGAAGAAAGTTGGCCTTAGGAGTCACCTTCAGCTCGAGTCATTGTCTTGACCTGTCTCTTGGACGGAACTTGGGGGGAGTGGATAGCTGGTTTTCCCTTTCTATCTTCTGGAGAGAGTTTAATTCTGATTGAAAGTTAACAAGTCCTGGCTGAGTCAAGCACCATAGCAATATTTAGCTAAATAGGCTAATGTCTTCTCTATCTTTTGTATTTCTCTACTTTCACTCTTTCCACCTTTTTTTGTAAATAAAAGCTATTAAAAGTCATTTCAACTTTGAGCAATTATACTTTAAATTAGCGACTACCATATTATTTATATTTTCATATATTTTAGTCAAACCATTAAAATTTATTTCTTACACATATTGTGGATAAATGTCTATGAAATGAATGCATGGTACCAAGTTTGCTCACTCTATGTAGCTCTAAACTTTCTTCTGATTTATAATCTGGCTAGTGTGGACTATTGGCCTTGTAGACTACCTTCCCCTTACCTTGACAGAGGTTGACTTGACAGAAAAAGTGACGTCACATGGAATCTTTCCTATGTTACTGATCTTGAATCGAGCTTTGCCTTGGTGTCCCACCAGGACATTGCGAAACATAAATTTGTTCTCATCCTCAAAGAACACTCCTTTACTTTCAACAGCTTGCAGAAACTGGTACTGTTGAATATTTTTACATATCAAATGTTCCTCAAAAATGGAGGTCAAGTCATCCATTACAAAAGCTAGGGAAACAGAGAGGAGGGCAAGAGAATGGTGAAACAGTTGAATTACCTAAATGTTCTTTTAAACACTTAGTCCTGAATTCAAATGCAAGCAAGTCCTAGTGAGGGTAAAGAAACCAGGTTAGGTTGCATTTCACACTTGGAGATCAGAGTCCTTTGGTATTGTTTCCCAAATAATCCTGCTCCTACCAGTGTGATACTGGAAATTTGGGGTCCTTGATCTTAAAATTGAGAGTCCAATTTCCAAACTTCAAGTTGCTGCCATAACTGTTACAAATAATATTGATATAGATGGGATGTATTTAGAAATATTAATGGTTAATTGTAATCCATATTGGTAATTAAGAAAGCCACATGCCTGCTAAGATCTAATTCAAAATGCCCACCATACCTTCACTCTCACTGCTTCATAGGAAAGATAGCGTCCTAATCAAGTTCAGAGACTTTATACCTCTGTCTAGGTAATCACACTTCCTGCCCACCTGTATTACGTAAGAGGAATTATGGGAAATGTAGTTTTCAAGTCCCCTAAATGTCCACAGGAAGTTTATATCATGGACCTCGATATTGAGATCAAGGACCCCAAATTTCCAGTATCACACCAGTTAAAACTATCCCACAGAGGCCCCCATTAGTGGTGGTGTCTTTAACAGTGCCTATATTATCCAAATGTGTTTTATAAGCCAGAAAAGCAAAACTGGAAGTGAAAAACAGCTGAACTTGCTTCTTAACATGATGCATACTGCTAATGGATGCAGAATAAGCTTTGTTTCAAAGAAACACTAGATAACTTTGTGGATATTTACTTGCTGAGAAATGATTTTTTTCCTTATTCAAAGATATTTTATTTTCCCAATTATATGTAATGATAATTTTCATTGTACGTTTTTTGAAGTTATAAGATCAAATTTTCTCCCTTCTTTCCTTCCCCCACCCCTCCTACCTTGGAAATGGTAAACAATTTGATCTGGGTTATACATATATTATCATGCAAAACATACTTCCACAATGGTCATATTTTTGTAAGAGAATACTCATATAAAAACCAAAACCCCCAAATAAACTGAAGTGAAAAATAGTGAGCTTGGATTTGCATCTGACTCCAATAGTTCTTTCTCTGGAGGTGGATAGACTTCTTTGTCATAAGTCCTGCAGAATTGTCTTGGATCTTTGTATTGCTGAGGGTAGCTAAGTCTTTCACATGAGAAATGATATTTAAGGGTAAGAAAAAGACATTGGATATGAGGCAGAAAGGGCAACTAAAAGACAAAAATCTTGTTTCTGAATACCTGGAAAACAGGCTTCAGCTATCAATGTATATTGAATGCCACCAGGTTGGTCTTTTGGATCTCTGTCTGAGATCTCAATGGCCAGATACTCTTCACATCGTCCAATTGGGTCAGCAATACAATCCACTGTGATACTCTGCTGCCCTCCCGGAGGGACAGTTCCAAATCCAGGGTAGATGGTGAACATGCTGAGGGTGAAACGAGCCTGTGGAAAGAATAAGAGAAATGAAAATTCACTTTTCTCTCACAGTCATACTAGTTGGGTCATTTTTCCAGTGAAACAGTGAATAGAGCACTGGTCCTAGAGTTAGGAAGACCTCAATTCAAATGTGGCTTTGGATATTTCCCAGCTGTGTGCAAGTCACTTAACTACTGATTGCCTCAGTTTCCTCAATCATAAAAGAGGGAGGATAATAATATCTACCAGGCAGGACTTTTGTATGGATCAAATGAAATATTTGTCAAGAGCCCTAAATATAGTGTCTAGCACATAGTAGGCACTCTGCAAATGCTCATATCCTTTCCCTCCCATCTCTTCTCTTCACTTCTTTGGAGCATTTTCCCTGAGTAATATGTCTTTATGGTCCTCCATGAAAATTCTTCTCTAATGCCACCTTGTGGTACAAGAGTGATCCTGGGCATTAGAAGGCTTGTGCTGGCATCACACAAAAACTCTGGTAGGCGTCAATATACATATGGCATTTACTATGTGCTGGGTCCTGTGCTAAGCACTGGGGACACAAAAAGAGATATAAGATGGTTCCTGACCTCAAGGATTTCACAATCTAATGTGAGAGACAACATGCAAATACATACATATAGCAATGAAGCTGTAAGTATAGGTCTTGGGATGGGAAGTGGTCCATGGCCCAGAAAGGAAATGTATGACCAGAGAGTGGGCTAATTGATTCTAATTAGGTAATTAGAAGTTGCCTAATGAGAAATGCTTAATTAGGAAAACCAGGTAATTAATTCTAAAGACTTCTTCCTGAGAGATTAGGGGTTAAGAACTGCATCCATGGAGAGAATATCAGCACTAGTGGAACCATTTAAAGTATTAAAGAAAATCTCAGGGGTCCAAGCTGATCTGATTGTCAATTGTTTCTATTGAACTCACAGGTCCCGCGTCCCATGGACAATGCTAGGTCCTGAGGTCTGGACATGTGTATTCTTTACCTTGAATTGATCCTACTTCACCTGGCCCAAGGGGAGCCAATGTCTGGAGAAGGAAAAGCTACAGAAGAGGTAAGAGATGGGGGGAAAAAAGGTGGGAAGCCTAATGTCTGTGAATCAAATGGCAGTCATTCACAGAAGAGGGAAGATAAATTCTTCGAACAATAGGAAGGAAATGGGAAGAGTTTACCAAGTAAAGAATTTTGGTGGTTCAATATTGTGGTCCATCGATATGCCAATATAGAATTCTTTGAAGATTTTACCATTGTATCCTCTACTCTAGCTGGTGGGGTTGTTGTCTTGGAGGAGGGAGCCAGTTGAAAAGACCATTTGGAATGGGGCTCTCAGGGCAGGGAATCATGGAAGAGCGGAATGAATTACTCACTTGGTTCATGCCACTTAGCTCTTTTTGTAGTGACTCATTGCCTTTGACAGTCCTGGTAGTGGAGAACCTGAAAAAGCTGACGTTTTCCTTGGATCGTGCATGCTTGGGATGGCCTCCTCTGAGGAAAGAAGGATGTGCATATTCATCCATCCATCATCAAACACATAATATGCACAATAGCCATATGCGCTAAGGACATATCATTAGTTTGCATTGACTCTGGGGTTATCTCATAGCTTCTAGTGAAGCTCCTACTAGGAATGGGTACAGTTTTCTTTGTTCAACTAGGAATAAAAAGGCTAACAGATATGTTTAATTTTAAAAAATATAATTATTAATTATGATTTAATTTGTTCAGTCAGTTTTGACCAGACACTGTAAAACTCTGCAGTAATTATTTTCATCAAATGTGATTTTAATGAAAAAAGGCAGTATTAGGAGAGTGGATAAAACTTCAGGAGTCAGGATGTGACTTTGCTACTCCCTGTATGACTCTGGGTAAGTTCTGCTTTTTGGGTTTTGATTAATCCACTAAAAAGAAATAGGTGTTGGATCAGATGATTTCTAAGACTCCATTCAGCTCTAAATCCTTTGATTAATGTATACAGTGCAGGCTAATGCAAGACAGAGGAAGTGAGGTGGTGCAGGGGACAGAGTGCTGGACTTGATGTCAGGAAGACTCGAGTTCATGTCTGGCCTCAAACACTTAGTAGGCTATGTGACCCTGGGCAACTCACTTCCCTCTATTTGCCTCAGTTTCTTCATTTGTCAAATGTGCTGGAGAAGGAAATGGCAAACCACTCTTAATATCTTTTCTAAGAAACTCCCAAATGGAATCATGAAGAGTTGGACACGACGAAAACAATAAATGCATTGATCAGAGTTCTTGAGTCTTTCAAAATTATTTGAAACAATTGGACAATAGCAATGCATTAAAAATAAAAAATAAAAAGTGTATCTTTGAAATGGAAACTTCCCTCAGAATAACTAGTGGCATATTAGCATGGTGTGGTAGATAGAAATTGGCCTGGGAGCTACAATAGAGCTACCTCTGACACATTTTAACTATGTGACTCTTGGCAAATCCCTTATCTTCCCAGTACTCTAGGCAGTCCTAGCCCAAGATTGATGCTGACCTGTATTGATAAAGGGCATTTCCTCTCTGGGAGGTACAAGCAAAATCACAGGTCCAGTTCTTTTTCTTAATGGTATATTTTATTTTATTTTTAAAAAAATGAAATGATGTTCTCTTTTCTTCTGTTATAGGTGTAATAATGTCTTTTAGATTATTTTAGTTGTGGAAGGTTTATCCTCAAAGGCTATCTGTTAGAGTTATTATTCCAATGGGGGGAAAAAACCTCGCTATTGGCACAAGAAGCTAAATTAGCAGCTCTGCTAACCTAGCTTTTGGGGGCATAGAGTCCTAGCACCTGGAAGATCTCTACAGATGACCATGCTCAAAAATAGTTGGTGGTCCATTGCCTTTTCAGTTCTGCATTTCTTAGTCTTCCCTTTTTTAAAAGAAGCAACTGGGACAATTAGTACTTAACTTTGGTTTGCCCTACCATTATCATATAAAGCTAGGAAGTTACCTGATTACTCCCATTCTTCAAGAAGAAACAAAGAAACAGAACAGGATGGATAATTCTAGAAGAGCCCCAAACCATATGCATTGGTTAACCTAGAATTTTTCATATGTTGGTCTGATGGTGCAGAATAGGGAAAAGTCAAGCTTCTGGGAAAGGGAAGGTAGCAAGCAAATGTTTTTTTCTTACAATTTCCTGCCATGAAGCAAAGGAGCATCCCTGTTCAGTCTACTGATGCTGAATTTAAAGTCCAGGACGCCTTGGTTTTCAATGTTGAAGCTGGAAGTTTTACGGCTGCCACAAACCAGAGCTCCAAAGTTGATGACTGCAGCAGGGCTGATGACATATTTGGAGAATATTGCATTCACTGAAAATTTGATTGGAATGCTGGCAATGACCTCACCTCCTTCTAGGCTATTGGGTTCAATAATCTAAAAAGAGAAGGAAAATTAGGAGTGGTGAGGAAGCTGTCTAAATCTTGAGACTCCCCGTTGAATGGCAATAGGGTATAACAGACCTAGCTTCAGTTTAAGTTTTAATTGTGTCTCTTACTGGCTCTGTGACTTTAGGCAAGTTTATTAATCTCTTTAGGACTCTTTAAAAAAATTCTAGGAGCCAGCTTCTAGAAAAGTTGTTAGTATGCATTATTTTTACTTTCCTCTCAATTCTCTCTTACAAATATTTATTTTTTATAAGTTTGCATGATCTGTTTCTTCCCTTACTCTCCCCTCAAATGAATCAAAATAAGAAAACCCTATAACAAATATGGATAGTTGAATAAAATCAAACCTCTTCTAGGCTTGTCCGGTATAAGGAATATGAATGTCTCATTTTGTATTTTCGGCTCAACACTTCACTAGCAGGAGTTTCATCTTTAATTCTCTGGACACTTGATTTATCATTGTATCCATCAAATTTTAAGTTTTTTTCAAAATTATTTTTTTTTATCATGTTATCATCAGAGAGGCTGCTAGGTGGCATCATAGTGCACAGGGTGCTGAGCCTGGAGTCAGGAAGACTTCAGATCTGATCTAGCCCCAGATACTTACTAGTTGTGGGACCCTGAGCAGTTCACTTAATCTCCAAATGCCTCAGTTTCACAACAACAACAACAACAACAACAACAACAACAACAACAACAACAACAACAACAACAACAATGATAATACTTACTTCCCAAGGTTATAGTGAGGATATAAATGAGATAATAGATGTAAAGTGTTTTGAAAACCTGAAATTCTTTTCCTGGTTCTGTTTGTTTCAATCTATCACATGATAGAAATCTTTTTCAGTTTCCTCTGAAATTGCCAATTTCATAATTTCTTATGTTATATATAGAATATAGATATTCTAGAATATATATTCTAGAATATAGAATATAGAATATATTTATGTATTTTTATTTATATATGTATATATTATATATTAAAATACTGATTTATTATTAATATTTAAATTCCGTTATCGTCAGATACCTTAAATTGTTTAGCTATTCACCAAGAGATGAATATCTCTTTAACTTTTAGGTCTTTGAAACTACAAAAAAAGCAAGTATCAATATTTTTGCACATGCGTATTCTCCTTTCTTTGATTTCTTTCAGTCATGTTATCATTGAGTCAGAGGGTAGACACAGTGTAGTAGCTTTTTGGGGATAGTTCCAAGCTGCTTTCCAGAATGGCTGGACCAGTTCACAGCTTGACCAATGGTGCATTAGTGGTTTTCCTCATTTTTTAACCCCCTGAAGTCTGGATCTTTATATTCTCCTAACTTCTCCTTCCAAAGTTAGCAATGATGTCCCTGTTGCTAAATTTCTTTCTCTTTGAAACCTTTGATATTTTTGTTGCTTGCACTTTCTTCTTGGCTGCCCTGTCCTATTTGAACTTTTATGGTCCTACTCTCTCTCTGTTCTTACCCCTGTATCTTTGACCTTTTATACTTTCCTTTGCTGGAAATCCAGATTCTAAAGCTCTGTCCTGAGTTTTCTTCTGCTTGAGCTCTAAACTCCCTCTCAGTGATCTCATCAACAATCATGTGTTTAATTATCAAATCTATACATATGAATTAGCTATCCACCCCAAGCCTCTCTCCTAAACTCTTGTACTCCATCACCAACTGTTTTTTTTTTTGACATTTCAAATTGAGTATCATACAGATATCTCCAACTCAACATATTTAAAACAGAAGCCATTATTTTTTGCTTCAAACACACTTCTTCCAAAATTCTCTATTACTTTTTTAAAAACCCTTTCCTTCTGTCTTAGAATCAGTATTGGTTTTAAAGCAGAAGGGGGTAAGGGCTAGGCCAAGGCAATTAAGTGACTTGCCCAGGGTCACATAGCTAGGAAGTTATTTGAAGCCATATTTTGAACCCAGGATCTCTCATCTCCAGGTTGGCTCTCCAGCCACTGAGCCACCTATCTGCCACATTCTCCCCCCTTCTGTTTGGTCACTCATCTTCCAGGCTCTCATCTCTCCAACCTTTCCTCCACACAGTTGCCAAATTAAAATTCCTAAAGGACAGCTCTATCTGGGTCACTCCCTTCTGCAATAAATTCCAGGGGTTTCCTATTCCTCATGGGATTAAATACACATTCTTCTCTTTGCCACTTGAAGCCACTTACAGCTCGGCTCTAACTTACCTTTACAGAATGTTCCTTGTTTCATATAAACTAGGCTTCTTGCTATGCCTTTTTCATGGTTTTCCTTCTCCTTTTTGTAGGCTTTTTCTCTGACCGTTGCCCATGCCTACAAAGTACCCCCTTTCTTTTACCTCTTCTTCTTGGAATTCCTAGTTTCTTTCAAAGCTCAATTCAAATGCTACCTGCTATATGAAGCTTTTCATCCCAATCCTGGTTGATAATGCTTCCCCTGGAAATTGACTTTTTGATTTTTGTTTGGACTTACAAATATCCACAATTTTCCCTGCTTAAAGGAAAGACTGTTTCATTTTTATCTCTAAATTGCCCATTTCTAGCATAATGCCTGGCATATTGGAGGTGCTTAATAAATCCTTCTGGACTGGTTAATAGAAGGGGGTAAGTGTTGGTGCACCCTGGATGATAAATTACAATGTATATTTTAGGGGAAATTATTCCTGCATAGGTTGGATTAGGTGGCTTTGGAGTCTCTCCTTCTGACTCTAAGATTCCATGATAAAGAGTCACCTCAGGTCTCTTCCAGCCTCCAAATCCTATGACTTTGTACCCAGATGGCTCTGGAGGCCTCCTTCAGCTCTAAAAAATAAATCAGTGATTCTGGGTTATCAGAGGGAGCACTTTTGAATACTTGATTTGCAACTAGCTACCAATATTCACTTTATATAAGTTCAGATTTTCTGGAGGGATCTTCTTCTGGGAAGACTTCCCAAGAAAGACCTCCTGACGCGAGTCCAAAGTGCAGGAGTGACTTCCAGCTATCTCACCTGACAGCGGAGGATGGGTTTGCTGTCAATTTTGATTTCTCTTTTTGACCGGAATGTCACTTGGATATTGGTGGGCCGATCTGTTGTGGTCAGTGTTCCTCTCTTGGGTTGGGTGGAGATGATGGAGGTCACCTTGGGTAGGTGAGGTGGCAGGGGTTCCAGAATAAAGCTACAGGACAGAGGCAGAAATCAGTTGGACATTCAAAGACAACTGAATTTTTATTAATAATTACATGGTTGGTTTTATGCAAACTGTCAGGAAGGCTAGACAAGTACATCAGAAAATAATTGTCGTGTAAAAAAATAACGGCATCAAAAAAAGTTTTAAAAAAAGGAAACTTCCTGAAAGTTGATGTGATTCGATATTAAAGAAAAATAACATCCAGAAATGAATAAATTAAGAGTGGTAGTGTGATATAGTGCAAAAAAACAGAGAATGACCTATATTCAAATCCTGTCTTCTGATGCTCACTACCATCTGACCTTGGGTAAGTCACAATCTCTCTGGCCAAGTTTCCTAATAAGTTAGTGAAGGGACTGGATTAAGTGGCCTTTGAGATCCTTTTCAGATCAAAGAACCATATGGTGACACAGATAGAGTGTTGGGCCTGGAGTAAGCAAAAGCATCCCTTGGCAAGTTTCGTAGCCTTTGTCTGCCTCAATTTCCTCATTTATAAAGTGGGATAATCATAAATGCTGGCTGTTAAACGATCTTATTCAAGATCCAGTTCTGGCACAAATTCTGTTGTGATAATTTCTAAAACATCAGAACCTTGTTGAATTGTTGACATTTAAATCTCTGTAATTGAAGATTTGTTTCTATTTAAACCTTGGTGCCACTTCTTTCACTATAGTAGAAGCTGGAGGTACAGCCAGGTCATGATTTGTTTAAACAATAAATTCCTCTGAAGTGAAAGCATGTAATCAAATTGGTGCCATTTGAAGTTCCAATGGTGCAGAATAAGGTAACTGTTTCCAGCTCAGTGGAAACGTGTTGTGCAAATTCAAATAATTCAACCCCTTTAAGGGGATTCATTATTTGCCAAATGGGGCCTATATATTAAGTGATTTGAGGCCATAGAGAAAAACAACAGGCATAGTTCTTGTGTTTTCTATATTATTTTAGTATTCCAAGTTTAGTATTCTAAGTATTTAGTATTCCAAGTATATTTAGTATTCTTGTAATACGATATTTGTACCATGGGATCCACCAGAGGCAACACATCAGAAAAAAACAAAAACAAACCCAAATTGCCAACTCAATCACTTAAATATTACCTGTATGTAATTTCATATTTTCCTTTGTTCTTCAATGCCAGAAACTGTTTAGCTTCTTCCATCACTCTAACAACACCAAAATCTAAGAATCCTTCATTTCCTGCAGAGAGCCAAGGGAGGGGGAGAAGGGGAGAGAATGAGAGACAGAGAGAGACAGAGACAGAGAGACAGAGACAGAGAGACAGAGACAGAGAGACAGAGAGAGAGAGAGAGAGAGAGAGACAGACAGACAGACAGACATAGAATACTCTGGTTAAAGTATCAAATTGATAAATTATGACTGAATTAAAATCTGATTCCAAGGTTTACCTTCAGAGGCACCATCCCAGAAGATGAATTTGTACATGCTTTGGGAGCAAAATCTTGATCTTTTCCTAGTTCTTTTCTGAATCGGCATTATAGCCATCTACTTTCATAATTTCCTCTGCACTTTCTAAAAGTTCCAAATTTCTGTTCTTTGAGAAATCCCATGACTTTAATTTCTGAGTCCATCAATATTAATAACATAAAGCATGACTCAGGGGGAAAAGAAGAACAGTATTTCCTTTGATTTGCCCAGGAAGGCAGAGCTGCTAAGAGGAAGGGGGATACCGGTGGAGAATGAAAGGCTGATAAAGGATCTCATGTGAAGAGGAGAGGGCTTGAAAAGGCTGAGAAGCAGTTGCTATCAAATAATTGTTCTGAGGAGTGATCTGAAGCTTTGGTTTCCATGAACATGACATTGTGACTTTCAAGCTGGGGAAAGTCCCATGGCATTTGGGGTCTGGTGACACTCTGGGTGACATCTTCTAATGGATGGGCTTTTTTTTGCATTGCTATTTTAGAATACTGTTTCATACCTAGAGAATTATGATTGTGTTCATAATGTACATAACTGTGTATTAGGAGGGATTGGTCAGTGGAGGTCCAAAGTATAAGCTGAGGGCTCTGGTGGCTGATGGGTGAGGCTGTTTATGGAAGTGAGTGATGGTGTGTAATGGCCATCATGACTCCGATATCGTCTGGCAGCAGACAGAGTCCTTAGCTTCTTCTGAGGACTGACTTCCCCTCCACCCCCCATTAGACAGTCTCCCCACAAAGCCAATGCTACTGAGCTATATGAAAAATCAAAACATGTCATAGATTTGTTATTAAACACCCTTTACTTGATGGAGTAAACAGACCTTTGGGAAAAGTGATGTCCAACGCAATGTCATACGATTCTGCAAAGATCTGGATGTTTTCAATCTGAACAACTCCAATGAGATAGTCTGCATCTAAAATCTGACAAAAAGAGAAATTCTTTTGCTGAAAGACAGCATGATGCTAATTCATGACTAACTATGCCTTTCCTGGCATGGCTATTGATTTCTCATCTCTTGATTCCTAATTTGATACTGGCTGCCAAATTCAGTCTAATTTTCCTTAGGATCTCTCCTTAGCAGGGAAAAATAAGAACATCAGGGATCTTGAGCAAAATTCCTTTATTTCCCTCTAGCCATTTTATCTGAGGACTACCTGATCAAGACTGGATATGTGTGCTCAAGGCTGAAGCAGAAAAGAAAAAGAGTCAGTTTTCAGTTTTTCATGTGAAGGATTCAAAGAAACCACAGGAATAAATAAAATCAATAGAGAGAGAAAGTTACACTGATGCTAGTGATTTCAATATTTCCCTTTATTAAATACTAAATGGAGCTACAAATAGAAAAATTGAGTGATTTGTATTTTTAGAAAAATTGCATCATTGAGTTGGAAGGGAACTCAAGAAATAATTTAATTCTAACCTTTTTCTCTCCTTGCTAACATCCCCCATAACAGAGGCCATCTAGTCTCTGCATGACTATTTCTAGTAACAACTTTCGAAAGCAGTCTGTTTCATTGTTGGAAAATCCTTCTATATAATGAGCTGACATCTGTCTTCTGGCTGCTTCCACCCATTGGTTCTAATTCCTCTTCTTAAGTTACCCAAGAAAAAGTATAATCCCTCTTCTATATGTTTTCCATATTTGGACATAGAAGTCAAGTTCCTCCTACATGTTCTTTTCTCTGGGCTAAACATCCCAAATATCGTGAACTCCAGCATTAGTAAATAGTTGATTGCTAGACTGGACTACTAGTGTTGAATTCTAGGTTCAGAGGGATTTGATCTTGGTGTGTATGTGTGAGAGCTCTTCTTTCTCTTTCTTCTTCCTTCCAACACAATGATTTGAGAGGCACCAGAAGAAGACAAGGCATCCAGAGGAGAAAAAAGAGACACCATAAGGGCAAAAAGATACTCACCTGAGAAAAAAGAAGCTGTACCTGGGAGCAGAGAGAGACATGAAGAGGACAAACACAGATGAGGATGGACAGCCATCCAAGGGAGGAAGTAGCTTTAATGAGTGTGACACCTTGTACCAGAGAAGGATGCCAACTCTGCATTAGAGAAAGGGCTTCCAGGAAAGATGAGTCATGAGTTTACCCTACATGTGTTTTTCCTATGTGTGTCTCAATATTATTTAAGTCTACTTTCCCTCTGACCTTGTGTGTACTTGTCAGAGGGTATATCCTGGCATTTTGGGGAGGGATGTTTAACTGTTCTTAACATACCTTCTTAGTAAATTTCTTTTTCTAAAAGTGAATTGAAGCATGGTATTAATAGAAGCACATTGATGGGGGTTTGTGAGCAATAGTCCTAGAAATTAGAGCTTCTAACTAGGGTTACTCTTAGGACTCTCAGAAGAGAAGTAATCAGCTATTTCATGGAGACCCAAATTGTAAATGAGAGTGCTTAGCTGGAGGCCCCAGAGAGGGGGCTACATCTATAACCCTTAAAGGTTTATTAAACTCTTTTCTCACAAATACCCCATGTGGTAGATATTAAATGTTGGATTACCTTTATTTTATAAATGAAGAAATTGAGACTTAGATCAAGTGACTTGACCAAGGTGATAACAACTACTAAGTATGAGAGATAACTTTCAATCCCAAGTCTCTCCTCACTCCAGGTTAGGCACCCACGACCCTATATAATATTGCCTCTAAATTGGGCTGGGTTATAGTACCCTAGAATTTAGAATTGCTTTGGCCTGAGCACCAGAGCTCTTCTCATCCAACCTCTTCATCCTACAGATGATAAAGCTAAGGTCAGGGGGGAGGTGGGGTGGGAGAGGAGGGATGACTTGTCAACTTTCTTCTGAGATACAAAGAATGTGGCATAAACTGGTTTTATGTTTTTTTTTTCACACCAAAAAGGAACAGAGATGCTCTACTTTTTGACAAAATGAGTAGTTCTCCATAAGTAATACCCATGTTTCCAGGTCACTCCTAGACTGCATTACTGCATCATTTGTAGACAAGAAAGTCTACAAATCTCTCTCTCTCTCTCTCTCTCTCTCTCTCTCTCTCTCTCTCTCCTTCCCTCTCTATTCCTTCCTTCCTTTTTCCCTTCCTTTTTCCCTTCCTTCCTTTCTTTCTCCCTTCTTTCCTTCCTTCCTTCCTTCCTTCCTTCCTT
>NC_058131.1:41507179-41570180 GCF_016433145.1 Gracilinanus agilis | reverse complement strand
CTCCCTTCACTTCTCTCTTTCTCTCCTTTTTGTCTGTCTCTCCCCCATCCATTTTCCATCCCTCTCCTTTATCCATTCTTTTTCTCTCCTTCTCCTCCCCTCTCCTTCCTCCCTTCTCTTCTTTCTCTCTTTCCTCTTCTCTGTCTCTCCTCTCTTCTTTCTTTGTGTCTCTGCCTCTGCCCATATGAACTAAGTCCTGCATTCGATCTCATGGCTCACGTTTGTCTGTTCCTCTGCTGTAGATGTCTGTTCAATGGTTTCTTAGGACTGGGATTTTTCCAAATAGAGAAAAGGATACAGGCTAGTGAGCCTCCTATGTCTGCCTCATGGCTCCAACCATGGTATCTGCAGCATTCACTCAGTTCTCTAATCTCATTCATTGCCTCCAGTGTTTGATGACCCTTCACTGTGTTAAGAAGAATCGCAGACTCTGTTCTTTATCCAGCCAAAGCTCACCACATGAAAAACATCATGTCTACAGCTCTGATTTTGGAAGTCAGAAAGATCTTGGCTCAAAGATTGCTTTGGAAATTGATTAGATGTGTGGTCAAATCAACTAACTCCTTTCAGATAGTTTCTTCATCTATAAAACGGGGCCAAAAATACCTGTATTTTTTCTACCTACCTAACTACCTAACAGTGTTGTGATAAGGCTCAAAAGAAACAATGCAAAGCATTTTGCAAAAAGCAGGGTACCCCCAAAAGTCAGTGGCACTTTAAATGACTATTTATGGTTAGGATTGGGGATGCCCAGTCTCCATGTTAGCTGTTATTATACATTTATTGATTACCACCACAAGTCTGGCTAACCTTTGCTCTTAGAGAAGTGATCCTTAGTATAACAAAGGGTTGAAGAGGGCATGTGGGAAGGAAGGACTTTGTTATTTCAAAGCAAAATTTTTTTAAATGGAGAGGTTAATAAATATATTTCGAATACCAAAGGACACACTTTAAATAACTGAATTGAGGATCTTGGGCCAATCTTATTTAATACTCCAGGGCGACCAACTGATGGGGGCTAAATCTCACCTCTAAGCGAATCGCCTTCTTGATGTTGACAGCTTTGGTGGGCTGGAAATGTATCTGCAAGCAATACTCATTCCCAGGATAGATTACCCCCTGTGTTTTGGAGATGCTGAAGTCATCCCCCAGATGTTCTAGGCTGCTGATCCTCCAGGCAACAGGCAAAGGGGTAACATTCTTCAAGAAAATAATCTTGGAATCTTTCCTGCAGAGACCAGAAAATAGCTTGTCATGTTCAAGCGATGCTTATTTTGAGTGCACCGGCTTCTCAGTGTGAGGGTAGATGTTTAGTGAGGCTGAATTCAATCAGTGAGTTGACAAACATTTGTTAAGTCCCTACTCTGTGCCAAGTATACTTTTTTTTCTCCTGAGCCTCAGTTTTGTCATCCCTAGTATGGGGATAATAATACTTGCCATGCCTAGTTCACAGGGCTCTGTAAAACTTGAAGCATGGAATAAATGCCAACTATTTATTATTCTGTTTGGAGAGATGAAGGAAATAAGGTGGAGAGAGATTAAATAACCTCATTAAGGCCATATATGTAGTTAGCATAAGAGCTGTTACTAGAACCTGGACCATTTGATCAACAACTCTGTGCCCTTCCCATCAGACTGCACTGAATATCACAAAGCTCCTAAGGGAAGTCAGAAATGTCTAGTATATCGGGGAGAGAGGAATGGGGAAAATCGAGGATCCCTGAGATGGAGACTCCATAGCTTGAGGACTTCCAGATAAATAAGATGGGTGTATTAGCTATCTGACCTATGGAGTAACAGCTTTTCAAAGTGCAACTGCTTGTGATCCAGTTCCAGTTCTGGTCGGATTCCCTGGCAAGTTATCTTGAAGACAGCTGGCTCTGGGTTCTCCTTGATGCAGCAGACGATGCTGTCATCAAATAAGCCCACGGCGGTTGGGTATGCCCACACGGACAGCACCTGAGGGGACAGGCAGGGCCAAAGGTAAGGGGGGAAGTCATCCTGAGGTGGTTGGATTGCTTCTGAGGCTTTCCTACCTGCTTCTCATTTGGCTTGAGGATCATGAAGGGTGGATCTAGGATGTAGGTGTTGGCTTTGATGTCATTCTGGAAAAGGAATGTCACCTCTGAAGTTAGTGGGGAGTTGTTTAGGATTGTTAGCTTTTCCATATTGTCTGGGAACTGGACTGCCTTGTACCTGAAAAGAAATAAAAGGAGGAATCCATAGTATAAAAGGGAAGGGACTTTCTGGGATTGATTTGACCTCAAATTCATCTGCAACAAGAGATGTTATCCTCACAGTAACTCTTTGGCCCAGTATCTGACCTGGTGCTTTGTAAACGGCTAGCATTTGACATCTGTGGATGAACTGAAATGAATTGTTTAATAAATATTTATGGGTAAATTCAGCTTCTCAGTCTTACTGAATGATGGGAAAATAACATGTACAAAATGTATACATATGTGCAGCCTTCATCAAGAAAACCCTAGGTCCACCCTCTTGATGCAGTAAGTTTTTTCTTTGCTGCTGGATGTCAATCCAAATCCTATTTATGTTCTTAACTGTTTTAAACACATTAATTATTTATAGAAGCAATTATTTTATCCCAACAATGTATATAATTATTAATAAAATAAATAATTTTAATATGTTCAAAATGGGTTGCTTTCTGTAGTCACTAGCAGATAAACTGAATCAGATATCTTAGAAGAGAACTAAATTCAATTGTTCCCAAACAAGAAAGTCTTTTGGTGGGTCCACTTGGAAAGATCACAGAGAGTATTCTTTTCTTTTTTTTTTTTTTTTTTCTAAATCCTTACCTTCCATCTTGGAGTCAATACTGTGTATTGGCTCTAAGGCAGAAGAGTGGTAAGGGCTAGGCAATGGGGGTTAAGTGACTTGCCCAGGGTCACATAGCTAGGAAGGGTCTGAGGCCAGATTTTAACCCAGGACCTCCCATCTCTAGGCCTGGCTCTCAATCCACAAAGCTACCCAGCTGCCCCCTACAGAGAGTATTTATTCTTAGTTATTATTGGCTCTAAGATTGAACCTGCCCCTCCAGTTCTCATCAGACTCATGAGTTATACAAAGATGACCACAACAAAATGTCCTTTTGTCAAGTCTTTTATTGGAGCCATTCACTTGTCACTGTCATTTGGTTGGCTTGGGGAGGGCACCTTTTTGAGTGATTAAAGTCACGATAAAGTTAACTGTCCCTTTGCCAAGCAAACCCCAAATGAGGTGGCTAAAGAGTTGGACACAATGGAGGTGACTGAACAACAACAACAAATTAACAGCCCAAGGTCATGGGTTTGGCCCCATTTATTTACCTCTTGGGAATTAGACTGGGGGAAAAAAACAAATGAACAACCCATCTGGGGTGGTAACTGTCTCACCTAGTTCTTGGAAGGGAAGTAGAGAGCCCTTTTAGTCTCAGAGACTTTAGGATGGCTCAGCATTAACATATGAGGCAATATCTCTGCCAGTTGGCTAGGACCTTCTGCCATCTGGGGGGCTTGCAGAGTATCTTAAAGAGCAGGAAGCTGAGACTTTGGGCTAACTCTTCTGAATGAGACTGCCATTCCAGGGCTGGTAGAAATGGAGGATGGGGCTTTGGATTTCCACCTTTCCTATATTATTGAATAAGTATCTTTTTGGCATAGTTATTTCCATTTCCTTGTAATTATAACCTTGAGCACCGATCAACGTGATTGGCCAGATTAATACACTTGTTGAATTTTATCAGATGATCTGGAGGTTGAGTTTCCAGGGCCCTGGACAGTTACCCTGTAGAGATGGGGAAATTCTCCAGCCTTAGCTACACTGGAGTCTTTGTGTTTCCTTGAATATCTTGAGATTATTCAAAGCAGTGGCAAATGGAATTACTAATAAGGGCACATCAGCAGAAAGCAGACCTCACAAGATGGAAGTGAGCTACCTAACACTAGGAAATATCAGCATACTGACCCAAGCAGTGCCCAGTGCCCAGTGGTTGGAAATGCTGGAAGAAAAGTCCCTGGGCTGCCAGTGTATGAGGCAAAGAAAAACTACAGATAAGGATGGGCCCTGGGGCAAATCAGTGCTATGCCCATGAAAGGGGAGTCAATGGGTGGGAAAGAATGGGAACAGCCACCCATCAGTCTGGGAATCAGTCGAACACATGTGGCCAATCTCCCTAAGAGGAGCATCCTCCCAGAACATGGCGGACAAACTGCTCACTGCAAAGATATCTATCCATTCACATGGGCACTGGGTGCCACTGGGCAATAACTATGTCCACTAGGAGAAAGGCAAAAGGCCACAGACAGGAAATGAAACACCAACTCTCCAGTTAATAAGATGAAACTAGAAATACTCGTAAATACTTACCTATCTCTTGATTTCCCACAGAGCAATGGTCCAAAGTGAAATGTCTCCTGATTTAGCACATATTTCTTAAAGACGGTCTCTTCAGGTTTCATGTCCTTCTTCCGATGAGGGAATACCACCCTAAGAGAAGAGCAGAATCAGGGAATTTTAGGTCTTAAAAAAAACCTGGAGATCATCTTGTCCTGACCCTTCAGCTTATAGAGGAAAAAATAAGGTCCCGAGAAGTTAAATAACTTGCACAAGGGCACACAGATAGGCAGCCTGATGGGGTAGTTGATAGAGTGTTGGGCTTGGGGTCAGGAAGACCTGAATTCAAATCTGGTTTCAGACACATTATCTGAGTAAGTCACTTAACCTTTGTTTGCATCAGTTCCCTTAACTACAAAATGGGGATCATAATAGTACCTTCTTCCTAGGGTAGTTGTTAAGATCAAATAAGTTGCAAAGCACTTAGCACAGTGCCTGACATGTAGCAGGCAATTAGTAAATGTTTTCTCCTTCCCTAGTGTCCTGTTTTTTTTTTTCCTTCCCCTTGGCACCATGCTATCTCAGAGAAGGTTGCCTAAATGAAAATTACTTGGCCGACATACCTTTTCCATGTGGCTCTTGGGGAAAAGCCTTCTCTCTATTCTTATGTCCAGCAATCCCTTCTTGCTCAGAAAAGACATCTCTTAATTAGCCGACATTTAGTCTGATGACCATGTTAGACAATCTATTCATAGTTTCATAGACTCAGATCAACACAAATAATAATTGTATCGATGATCTGTTTATCCTTAAACTCCTAAGCACAGTCCATCTCTGGAAAAGTATCCTTTTGGGGATATTAGCTGCTGAGACCTTTAGGTTTTACTACAGCCATTCATGTTCCAGTGACCAAGACTAAAACAAAACCGAGAATCTCGATGTTGTCTCCTTCCCTCCAATCTCGTTCCTTGGTCAAGAATTGACAATCTGCCTCCCGTGGTCTTCCCCAAGCTACAATGTTCTCATCTGCGACTTCTCCTTCATGCAAAAAGAGAGGCAGCCCCCGAAGGTTCAGGGGACGAGTCTTCCGGCTTCCTCTTCCACCTGCAAATCCCTCACTGACCTGGGGTCCCGGCAGATGGCAGGGTACGTGCAGACTCCTCGGCAGTAGAGCTGATACTGGCGGCGGGTTCCGAGAACCTCAAAGTTGAAAGTCTGGTCGAAGTTTCCAGTCTCGTTGGAGGAGAAATGGACTCGGAGTGTCACCTCTCCGTGGGCCGGGACGATCCAACGGAAATGACTCAACCTGGAAATGACATTTTTTTACAAACAGGAGTAGTCAGAGGCCAAATGCTGCTGGAAGCCCAGGAAGTCTGGCCCAGGGTGAGAAAGGGAAGAAGCTTTGAGCTGCACGATGACAGGCAGAATTATGTGGTGTTACGGCTACAGGACAAGTGTGTCAAAGAGTAATATTGGTGATGGCTGACATTTGTAAATGGCTTTAGAGTTCAAAAAGGGGTTTTCTCATAATAATCCTGAAGTAAGACTTGGAAATGCTATTATTATTCCTATTTTACGGTTAAAGAAACTGAAGCTCAGAGACCTTGACTTGCCCAGTGTCACAGAGGTGAAAAGTAAGCAGTTAGATGGTGCTTTGATAGTGCTAGAATTGCAGTTAGGAAGACCAGAGTTCAAATCCCACCTCAGATATTTACCAGCTGTGTGACCCTGGGCAAGTCACTTAATCTCCATTTGTCTCAGTTTCCTTGCCTATAAAATGGGGATAACAATAGCACCTACCTCCTGGAGTTGTAAGGATCAAATGAGAGAATATTTGTAAAGCATTTTGTCAACCATAAAGAGCTATAAAATCATAGCAATTATTATTATCTTTGGGTCTCCCTGAACCTCACAAATTACAGGTACTCAGTCCATGTTTGTTGATTTAAGTGTTTTAGGAATCATGGGACAAGGTCCTGGGGAAGATACAAAAACTTGGTCCTTTCCTTCCCTACACAAAGTCCACATCAGAAACGTTCCAAGTCCTATGGTACCTCGAGTGGGCCCCTCCAGGCCAGCTGTGCTGCCATACCACAGGGACAGTGAAAATCATCACTCTGGGAATACCAACATCTACTTTGCTTGATGGCCCACCTCACGAATTTATCCTGGATTTGGCTTGTGGTGAAGGTGCTCTCGTCCAAGGTTGTCAAGGGGGTGATGTTTCCAGTGGGCAAAACCTGAGGAGTCTTCTTGGTGATTGGTGTGCCACGTCCACGCTTTTCCTTTACTGGGGCCCCCTCTTTTTCTTTTCTCTGTCGCCTAGATGGGATGGGCTGTTCTTCCTGTGTTTCAAGGGAAGAACAGCAATTTAATTAAAAGATATTTTATTTTTGCAATTACATGTAATAATAATTTTCAATATGCATTTTCCAAAATTTTAAGATCCAAACCATCTCCTTTCCTCTGTTGTCTCCCCCACTAGGAGATGGTAAGCAATTTGATCTGGGCTAAACATATATCATCATGCAAAACCCACTTCCGTATTGGTCATTGTTGTAACAGTACACGTATACAGAAGCAAAACACCAAAATAACAGTAAATAACCTAATGTGAAAGATAGTATGCTTTGATCTGCATCTGATCCCAATAGTTCTTTCTCTGGCGGTAAATAGCATTCCCTGTCATAAGTCTTTCATAATTGTTCCAGTTCATTGTATTGCTAAGAGTAGTCAAGTCTTTCACAGTTGATCCTTATACAATATTTCTGTCACTATGGACAGTGTTCTCCCAGTCCTACTTATTTTCCTCTGCATCTGTTCATGCAGATCTTTCCAGATTTTTTCTGAAGCCATCCCATTTATCATTTCTTATAGAACAATAGTATTCCATCACCAACATATACCACAATTTGTTCAGCCATTCCTCAAGTGATGGACGTTCCCCTCAATTTCCAATTTTTTGCCACCACAAAAAGAGGTGCTATAAATATTCTTTGTACAAGTAAGTCCTTGCCCCTTTTAAAAATGATCTCTTTAGGTCACAGACCCAGGATCAAAGGGTACATTCAATTTTATGGCCCCTTGGGAATGGTTCCAAATTGCCCTGCAGAAAGGTTGGATCAGTTCATAATTCCATCAACAATGCATTTAGTGTCCTGATTTTGCCACATCTCCTCCAATATTTATCACTTTCCTTTACTGTCATATTGGCCAAACTGATAAGTATAAGGTAGTGCCTCAGCATTGTTTTAATTTGCATTTCTCTAATTAAGAATGATTTAGAACAGTTTTTCATATAATTATTGATAGCTTCAATTTCTTCATCTGAAAACTGCTAATTCATATCCTTTGAGCATTTGTTAATTGGGAAAGATTTCTATTCTTGTAAATTTAACTTAGTTCTCTATAGATTTGAGAAATGAGACCTTTATCAGAGAAATATGGTTTGTTGTTTCTCTTCTAATCTTGGTTACAATGGTTTTGCTTGTACAAAAGCTTTTTAATTTAATATAATCAAAATTATTCATTTTAGATCTTATAATTCTCTCATCCCTTGTTTGGTCATAAATTCTTCCCTTTTCCATTGATCTTCCAGGCAATTTTTTTTATATTCCCCTAATTTATTTATGGTATCATTCTTTATATCTAATTCATATACCCATTTTGACCTTTGTAGGGTGTGGGATACTGGTATATACCTAGTTTCTGCCATACTGTTTTCCTATTTTCTCAGCAGCTTTTGTTAGTCAGTTTTTATCCCAAATGCTGGGGTCGGTCTTTGGGTTTGTCAAACACTAGGTTGTTAAAGACATTTAGCCCTGTATGGTGTGTATTTAGTCTATTCCATTGATCTATCATCCTATTTCTTCACCAGTCCCAGATTGTTTTGATGATTACTGCTTTATAATACAGTTTGAGATCTCTTACTTCCAAGGTCATCTTCTTTCACTTTTTTAAAAATAATTCCTTTGACATTCTTGACCTTTTATTCTTCCAGATAAATTTTGTTATTATTTTTTCTAGTTCTATAAAATAATTATTTGGTAGTTTGATTTATATGGCACTGAATAAGTAAATTTATTTAGGTAGAATTATCATTTTTATTAAATTAGCTCTGCCTACCAATGAGCACTCAACATTTTCCCAATTGTTTAGATATGACTTTATTTGTGTGAATAATGTTTTGTAATTGTTTTCATATAATTTCTGTGTTTGTCTTGGCAATAGATTCTTAGGTATTTTGTATTATCTAGAATAATTTTAAGTGGAATTTCTCTTTCTTTCTCTTGCTACTGGACTGTTGATAATAGAATGGCAATTTAAAGCAAAACAAAAATAAAAATGGCAGAATGCAAGCTGCTGCAGAGCACTGTGGATTTATAGATCTGTAGGGCTAAGTGGGACCTAGGAAATGGCAAGGTCCTGTCCTTAATTGTTTAGCCTTTGGGACCTTGAGGACACCTTGAGTGAGCCTGGTCATTGGGTTTAGTAGGAAAATGGCAAAGCCAGTGGTTATTAAAGCTTAAAAATACCAGCTAAAATAGTTTATACCAAATTTATTTTCCTCAGATAAGTCAATCAACAAATATTTATTAAGCATCAAATGTCAGACACTGTACTAAAAGGCAAAAGACAATTTCTACCCTCAGGGAGTTTACATTCTAGTGGGGGGAGACAACATGTAAACAACTATGTATAAATAGGATAAATGGGAAATAATTAGCAGAGGGAAGGCATGAGAATTAAGAAGGGTTGAGAAAGGCTTCCTGTAGGAGATTGGATTTAAGCTGATACAAAGGAAGTCAAGAAGGTCAATAGTTGGATCAGAGAGGGAGAACATTCTAGGCATGGGGGAACAGCCAAAGAAAATGTTAAGGGTCGAGAAATGGAATGTCTTGTTAGAGGAAGGAGGCCAATATCACTGAATCAAAGCATGCCAGGGGAGTAAGGTGCAAGAGGACTGGAAAGTGTGTGTGTGTGTGTGTGTGTGTGTGTGTGTGTGTGTGTGTGTGTGNATATATATATGTGTGTGTGTGTGTGTGTGTGTGTGTGTGTGTGTGTGTGTGTGTGTGTGTTTATGAAGGACTCTGAATTCCAAAGGATTTTATTTTTGATCCTGGAGGAGATAGGGAGCCATGGATGTTATTGAGTTGGCAAGGGGGAGTAGAGGGAGGTGACCTGTGTTTTAGGAAAATCATTTTGGTAGCTGAATGGGGGATGGATTAGAGTGATGAGAGACTTAAGGTAGGGGTACTCCTCCCCAGCCAGGCAGATCCTCCAGCAAGCTATTGCAATAGTCCAGGTACAAGGTGTGACAGCCTGGACCATGGCAGTGGTATTGCCAGAAAAGAGAAGTGGGTTTATTTGAGAGATATTGCAAAGGTGAGATCAACAGACCTTGGCAACAGTTTGGATATGGGGGAGGAAAGATTGTATAACGTCCAGGATGACTTCTAGTTTGTGCGCCCAGGGCACTGGGAGGATGGTGTTGCCCTCAACAATTATGGAGAAGTTTGGAAGTGGGGAGCTTGGGTGAAAGATAATGAGTTTCCTTTTGGGCAAGTTGAGTTTAAGATTTCAACTGTATATCCATTTGAGATGTCTAATAGTCAGAATGGAGGTCACTAGAGAGGTTATGGCTGGATAAGTAGGTCTGAGAACCATTTCCATAGAGATGACAATTGAGTTCTTGGGAATTGATGAGATCTCCAAATGAAATATACATACATTTATATCCACATACAAGTGAACTTATATGTGTGTGTATATATATAAATATATAATATATTATGCATCATATATATTCTAGAACACATTATTTTATATAATATATTAATATATAATCACACACACACACATATATACATAATATAATAAATTATATATGTACATATGTATAGCATGTCCCAGAAGCCTTGGTACTATTTTAAACTTTAAAGCTAATTAAAGCTGAGACAACATGTACAATGAAAATTTCCTTCAAGAAAAGTCTCAGAACGCATTAAAAATGACAAACACCCCCCCAAAACCAACAAAAACCCCCAACACAAAGAACAAAACTGACTATATTGCAATTGATAGGAAACTACTTGTTACCAATGTGGGAGCCATGTCTGAATAGCATGTCTGAATCAAATGTCTGTATACGGTCATATCAGTGATTTCTTACAGTAAAAATAAAAATTAAAATCAAATTAGAACAAAGGGTAGAGAGGGAAAAGATACAGCAAACAATCAAAAGAGAACCAAAATAGTCCATCTGAACAAGCCACTGAATGAAAATGGGAAATGGATAAAGGAATAGATAGTTTCCCCATACTTCTTTTGGAATTTAAACTATGTAAAATAATTGCCACAGAAAGAGACTAGATCCTAGAAATTGTCTCAGAAAATATTTGATGGACTAACTAAACAATGAGGCATAGCAAAAGGCAACACTGAATGGTTAAGAATTTAAGCTCATTGATGAAATCTTTAAGTGG
Organism: Gracilinanus agilis; assembly: GCF_016433145.1. Lineage (NCBI taxonomy): Eukaryota > Metazoa > Chordata > Mammalia > Didelphimorphia > Didelphidae > Gracilinanus > Gracilinanus agilis. Next base: position 41,559,360 of record NC_058131.1, on the reverse strand, counting down.
ATGGTTGGGAATGGTGAGGTAATGAATGTTTCATAAAACAGGAAGAAATGATGGAGGAGGAGATGAACTTGCATACAGCTTCCTGTAAGATCCATTTAAGACTAATCGGTCCATAAGCATTTAAAGATAAGATTGGAATGAGGACAACTAACAGGCCCCCAAATGAAAAGTTGTCAAGATTTCCAGATGAAGCATTTTCTCCTAGTTACCATGGAGACATCACACTGGACTCCAACTTTACAGACCCCAGGGGGAATAGAAAAGGAACTAAAGAAAAGTGAAAGAGTGGTTGGGCTGGATTATGTACATACAGAGAAGGTCAAGGCTGGAGGTGACATAATTTAGATAGCATTGATAGACTGAGCCTTAAGATATTCCTAGAAGAGGAGAATATACAAAAATTTGAAACATTTATGCCTATACCCATTTTCTCACCTATGCAAAATCTTTATGAGAATGGTTTAAAAATTTTTTTAAGCCCTTCCCTTCCATCTTAGAATCAATACTGTGTATTGGTTCCAAGCCAGAAGAGTGATAGAAGGCCTAGGCATGGAGGTTAAGTGACTTGCCTAGGGACACTCAGCTAGGAAGTGTCTGAGGCTGGATTTGAATTCAGGAACTCCCACCCAGTTGTCCCATGAGAATAGTCTTGATGAAAATATGACAAGAGAATTAAGAAACTTTTGTAAGTAATGTTCTACTACAAACCAAATTTTGACAAATGATAATGTAGAGAAATCGGATTTTACTGTATTTATGGCTTGTTCACTTTAAAAAAGACATTTGATTGAATAAAACAAATTGTAGCCTTAAATTAGGTTCATCAAACAACTTGTCTTCCAAGATTATGTTAAGGCAATCTGAGATACAAGCAGAGAAAATCTTATTTGATGATCATCTTATTAGTAGTACTAATTGAGGCATAAAATAAGGACTCATATTTCTTCAATGGGTCTTTTTTGCTGCCAGGCAGAACATCCAGTGCACTGTCCAAATAGAAAGGATATTCTCTATTGATTTTCCAAATGCTCTTATTTGTGGATGATATTTTTTCTGGTTGCATTAGACCCTGAAACTAAAATTTCTTAAATGAATGTCTTGGACTGTATTTGTGAAATTGTGCAATACTTCCAAGGATCCCAGGAATTTGTTCCTCCCAGAAATAAAACCCTGTATTTCTAATATTCCTTCTGTGATTCTATTTGTCTGCAAATCATCAAGTACCACAGTATCTAAAGAAGCAAAAATTAGGGGTATAATTGAGCCAGCTCATACTAGCTTGTAAGAGTCAACTCTTAAATTTTCAATGTTAGCATTTACACCTTGGAAATTAGCAAATGCTACATATCAGGCCTTGACTTATTGTTTTGTTGATTATTTAGACTTAAGAAAGTGATTGAGAAAATGTTAATAATGTGGATTAAACTTAAAAGTATGTCAGAAGTAATTTTTATTTAAAATCCTTACCTCCCATCTTAGAATGAATATTGTGTACTGGTTCCAAGACAGAGGAGTAGTAAAGGCTAGGCAATGGGGGTTAAGTGACATGCCCAGGGTGATGTAATTAGGAAGTGTCTGGGGCCAGATAGGGATAATTTTTTGAGAGCTGAATGTTAAACATTTGTCAGCACACCCATGGCAGGATCATGGGTCAACTGAAAGACAATGGAAAAATGGATTAGTGGTGTAAATGTTGTTCAGTCATTTTTCAGTCATGTCTGGCTCTTCATGACCCCATTTTTTATTTTCTTGACAAAGATACTGGAGTGCTTTGCCATTTCCTTCTCCAGCCCATTTTATAAATGAGTAAACTAAGGTAAATAGGGTTAAGTGACTTGCCCAGGGTGACCTGGCTAGTAAGTTTGTGAAGCTGGATTTGAACTTAAAAAGAGAGAAGTCTTCCCAATATTCTATTTCCTGAGTATGGTATTTTGTCAATAAGAAATGACATTCAAGAAATGGCATAAAAGACATTATCAAAAATGATGTATGTGATCAAGAAAGAAGATAGGTGGGTCTTGAAGAAAGGGAAAGGGACAACAGGGAATCTGCATAGTGCCCTGGTATCCACACAATTCTAAGATACCCAGAAGAAGCTCTTCTCTTCCTCTTCTAATCACATTAGGTGAATCCTTTCTGGAGGATTTATTGAGAGGGCATAGATAAGAGCCCTAAAGTTAAGAGCTAAGAGATTTCTTCTTGATTTTTAGTCCTTAATCCAATTTGACAAAGAAACATCAAACTCCTAAATTTAAAGCCTTTCATCTCAAAGGACTTAAAAGCAAGAATTTAATCTTTCTCATCTAGGGAAGTACTATAATGTTAAAAAAATATTTATCTGGGACAAAGAAAAGCTAAGTGACTTGTCAGGTCAACCCTGGATTTTGTTATTTTGGGGGAACATCTAGGGGGATATTCTAAAAAAGTACTAGTGATATTTTTATCTCTGTTTTGGTAATATATGGGAAGAACTGTAACAAAGGCTAGGGAAATGGAGCTTTGCTTCAGAGGACTGACATTAGAGGGTGTTGACAGTCTTGGTAGGTCTTAAACAGTAAAGAAAGAATAGAAGTTAGCACTTAGCAAGAATGATTAGTTAAAAAAGGAAGCTCTCCTAGAGAATCAACTAAAAAACTAACTGAAATAATAACTTTAGCAAAGTTGCAGGATACAGGGGGCAGCTGGGTAGCTCAGTGGAGTGAGAGTCAGGCCTAGAGACAGGAGGTCCTAGGTTCAAACCCGGCCTCAGCCACTTCCCAGCTGTGTGACCCTGGGCAAGTCACTTGACCCCCATTGCCCACCCTTACCAATCTTCCACCTATGAGACAATACACCGAAGTACAAGGGTTTAAAAAAAATTAAAAAAAAAGTTGCAGGATACAAAATAAACCCATATAAATCATCATCATTATATATATATTTCTAACAAAGTCCAGCAGTAAGACTTAGAAAGAGAAATTCCACTTAAAATAGGAATTTTAAATAAAATTTTAACAATTGTATTTAAATTTAAATTTTCAAATGAAATTTAAAATTTAAAAATAAAAAAATTTTAAATAAAATAGGCACACTACCAGATATGCCCATCTCTCCCCACAACAGCCTTACCTAGGGGTGGAGCCTTCTCTGTTAGTGGTGTTCCGGGGGTCTGTCCAAAACTGGCTCAACAATCCACAGCACTACTGCCTGGGGATTGTCCGTATCACTTACCCCACAGTTCCTACCTACAGCTTTGCTTTGTTCTTGTTCAATTGTTTTTCAGGCTCATTTGAGACCCATTTGGGGTTTTCTTAAAAGAAACACTGGAGTGGTTGGCCATTTCCTTCTCCAGCTCATCTTACAGAAGAGGAAACCAAAGCAAACGGGGTAAAGTGACTTCCCCAGGGTCACAGTGTTAGGAAGTGTCTGAGGCTGGATTTGAACTCAGGAAGAGGAGTTTTCCTGATGCCAGACCTGGCACTCTATCCACTGTGCCATGTAGCTGCCCCCACAGCTCTGCTCATATATCCCCAATCTTTTGACCATTTGAAGTGTGCATAAACCAAGAAGAATACCCCACTTTTTACCTTTGGTGTCAGGGTACCGGTGAAAATGTCAGATTCGCTTTCATTTTCCTTCTTTTCCTCTATTGTCGATGTTTCTTCACTTGGTGGGACAACAAAAGCGAAGTGTTTAAGAATTTCTGTTGTGATCACTGGCACCCTTTTCGCTGGGAATTGGATGATGGAGAATAGGGCAGGAGGGGGGATTGGTAGCTCGACGACTGTAACGTCCAGGATATCTACCATCTAAAAAAAAAAATCCTCACATTGAATCAGAGCTTGTTTTCCCTGTGTACTATGTGGCTCAAAACTTTCTTTTCTCTGGTGAGAAGCTGTTGGCTTCCATTGAGAGTGGCCAGGCTGTCTATGTCAAAGGTAAGAATTATCAGAGACAGTTTTGCTTCTGGAAAGGGTTTATATAATGGTTTCCTTTTTACTGTAAAAATCATTCTTTTGTTCTAAAATGAATGATTTTTTCATTCATTTGATCATTCAGCAGGTAGATAAGAGGGTGAATGAAACAAACTTTTTCCTTAAGAAGCTTATTAGGATCTGAGGTCAGAGGAATCATTTTGGCCAGGTGAGGAGGACAAAGTTGTGGGGCACTGAGAGGTGGGTCTTAAGATTTTTTTTTTCATTAAAAAATTAGGAAACGTTCTAAGAATTTTTTTAGAAAATTCTAGAAATGGTAGAAAATTGAAAGTCAAAGGGGTAGCCTCATGTAGTTATTTTCCTGGCCTTGAAGGTCCCACTTCTAATATGGACTAGCTCTGTGACTGGGCAAGCCACCTCATTTCTTGGTTCATAGTCCAAGACTACAACTCTCTAAGTTGTAGAGAAAGGGCTCCCGTATTGGGAAAGGGAGTGTCCTTGTCTAATGAAATTAAAAGTCTAGCCCCTCTCCTCTTACAAACTGGGAAAACGGGAATAAGAAAACAGCAGTCTGAGGACAGAAATTCATCTTTTTTTTAAAATGACTATAATAAATGAACAGATGTCTTGAAAACCAGGTAGCTGGTATTTTTATAGCAAAACAATCTCATAGAGGCCAGTGAGAAGCACTCAGTGAATATAAAGAAGCCTAGAATAAATATGTAACTCTTTGTCCTATAAGTTTTATGGTTGAAGGTGGAGGTAATCCCAATATATGGCCCCTAGTGAAGCCCAAATCAGATTAAAATCGAACTGGGAAATATTTAACAAATAAATTAGAATGTAATAAAATACAGATCATGTTGATATTTGTTTTTTAAATTAATATGTCCCCATAAAGATCTTTATGTACATTTTCTTGGCCCCCATTTCTATCTGAGTTGGACATGGTTAGTTTGGGGAGCAGTAATATTACCAGAATAGTGCTGACTCCAGGAAAGTTTGCAGATTCAGTCACTGGTATTGATGATCCATAATGTTACTGAGTATCTCCTGGAGGATTGTGGTTCTATGGACCAGGGGCTTCACTTTATTTTGAGAAACGAGACTGCAAGAGGCTGGGAAGTAGCTACTAACAAATACATATGTACCTGTTTTTGCAAGGCTCAGAAGCTAAGATATTAAAATTTTTTTTTAAAAAACACAATCAAACTTTATTTAAAAACATAAAAACCATTCTTAGCTTAGAGGCCATTCAGAAAGAGGCAGGAGGCAGGATTTGGACTATAAACTGTTGTTTGCCAATCCTACATCCCGGAAGGTCTGGCAGCTGAATTCCAGCATCACTTGCAATTGCCCTTATGACCCTGGACTTTGGAAGTTTATGGAGAAAACAATGGAAAAAACCACTTATTCTAAATGCTAGCCAATACGCTATGTGATAAATGTCTTAGTTTCTAATATGGCATCTAAAGGGAAAGGAGTAAAACAAAGCAAGCAAATGAATCAGATTAGGACAATTCTAGAAATATGATACCTCTTCTTAAAAGAGAGTGATCAGAACATCATCTCATAGGGAGGCCAGTTCACAAGGAGACTGTAAGGGAGATGATGCTTGTCTTTAATGGCCTCTCATATTTCTCCTTTCTTTAGCTTCCCTCTAAGCCACACAGGCTATGGTGGCATTCTTGTCCTCAGGAGGTAATACCCAAATCTCTCTCTCCCTTTATCCATCAAAACTTTCTCATCCTTTGCTCTTTTCTCAAGGATCCTCTCTGTGCTTTCAAAGGAAACGCCAGTTATCTGAGAAGCTAAGCTCAATTTGATAATGGGTATTGATTATTATCTACTCCTCTCCAGGGTGGGAGGAGTATATATTTCAGTGGAGGAATTATGAAGACACAATGCCTTGATCTAAAATATTAACAACCGAAGTTTTTTAGCATTTTAAAGAAAAAAAATACTTTCATTTACATCTAATGGTGGAATTTCAGACACTGAGGTAGGCTAGTATTCAGAGGAACTTTTTGAGGCATCTTGACTCACATCACCCAAGCTGATGCAACCCTAGCTTTAAGGTTAGCCTTGTTTAACCTTTAAATGCCTAAACTCAATAATCTTTCAAAGATTCTATCCAAACTTAGATTCCTGTAAATCAGGAATGGATTATTTTGAGTCGTGATGCTTGTTAGGGCATCTGAGTTTATACCAAATAGAAAACAATCATGGTAATTATCACTTTCTTATTACCGAAGGTTTAGGGTAATGAATGGATTTCTCAGTAGAGATCAAATATAGCTCTGGTGTAAAGCCTTCATCTAGATTTTGTGAGAATCTCTGGAGTAGACCAGTTGGCCATCTTTGTGAGACCTGTCACAGTGAAATGTTTTCTTACTCTTTTTGCCTCCAAATCACAAGAGACCCTTTTACCTGTTCTATCTTTGGCAACCTCTCTGACTCTAGGATCTGCTTACAGGTATATTCTTCTGAGATACTTGGCTGGAACTCCAAGATAGGCACACCAAATTCCTTCTTCCCTTCATGATCTTCTTCCTCTACCTCAACATCGCTCCTGTCTTCCGTTGTTTTAAACTTCTCTTGTCGCTCCTTCTCAGCCTTTTCCTTCTCCAGACGCTCCTTCTCTGCCTTTTCCTTCTCTAGCTTTTCTAGACGCTCCTTCTCACGGTCCTTTCGGCCCTTCCGTCCAGTAGGGGCCTGTCGTTGGTCTTCTGCCTCATGTTGGATTTCTTCAGTACCAGTATGGGGAACCCAGACACCCTGCTTCCGGTCCCAGTACATCAAGATTTGTTGAATGTCCTTGAGGTTCATCTCATAGACTTTGAACCTATGGATGAGATGTTTCTCACTCTCCCTCGATAAATCCTTTTCACTTTCTTCATGTTCTACCAGAGTCTGTAAGGGAAGCAAAATTTCCCCCAGCTGTTGCTTGCTCTTTTTCCTTTTTCCTTCCTCCCTTTTCTCCTCAGTTAAATGATCTTTCACCATTGACATCTTCCTGTCTAGTCCCATTTCTGACCTGTTTTCTCCTTTGGCATAGATACTCTATCAAAATAAAACACATAGAGTGGGTTTTAAGTCATTTATGTGAGGGCTTATTTGAATTGCATCAATTCTTGGAACACCAGGGAACTGAAGAAAGAAAGGGTCAACAGAATGAACAAAAAGACTAAATTTGACTTCATAGAAAATTTCCTATGATTCTAGGGGAACAATATGGGGGAGTACTATTGAGAGGGAAAGAAGTGGATGCACAACATACTTTCATTTTATCTGCATTATTAATATTTTCTCTTCACTTTCTTAAATCTAAATCTAGACCATCAATAAGTTAATAAATCAATCTCTGATTTGTATCATTTGCTGATTTCTGAGCCATACTTACACTGAAATTTTAACAAGTGGCTTTCAAAAGCCAGTCTGAGTTGGCTCAAGCATCAAACCCATTCCTGTTCCCACCTATAATTATAGCTGGAGTTGTCCTCTGGGTTGAATGAGTAGAATTGCTTTGTACAGCACTAATATTTTGGATTTCTGAGTTATTATATACCTTACATAATTCTGTTAAACATTGTACATACCTAGATAATAAGAATAAAGTAAACTGACTGACCTCAAGGAGTCTATAGTCAAATAGGTATTTAAGGCCAAATGTAAGCATTGATTGTGGAGCACATAAGATGTAAGGGAAGAAGAACATTCCACAGTGGTCTTCCCTTTGAAGCTCATTAAGTCACAAACCAGATTGGGGCCAATGGACAACAACTGGCTTAAGTCAATCGCTATAGTGTTGTTGGTTAGTTAGAGGCTGACAGTCAGCTTAGCCAGCAGGATATACGAATTTGGGAGGATTTTGGCTATTTCCCCTTTATCCTTCTTTCCTTTGTCAATTTGACCCAAGCTGGAAAGGTAATATGAAGCTAACAGGATGTGTTTTAATAGAGATAAGTAGAAAGTCCTGTGCTTGGGGTAAAAAAAAAACAAAACACCAAACTGTGCAAGGAGAGTGTGGATGGGTGGAAAGTCTTGGGGACTTTAGTGAGTTACAAGCCATCAGATGGGCTGATGTAAGGCCTGAGCAGTATTAATAGAGCAGAAAGACTAGAAGAAGGCGAGCACAACCTGGTCAGCTCCTATCCAGAGTTCTGGATCTAATTTTGGATATACCAGTTTCACTAGGGATAATGATAAGCCAGCAGGGTACTGTGGAATGCTGGATAGAAGGCTGGGTTTTTCTGTCAAGTACTGACACGTAGAGCTGTGTGATCACAGACCTCTCTCCTAACCTCTCAGAGTCCCGTGCAGGTCTCTAAGACTGCCAGTTATGGACAAACTGCTCATCTGTGAAGGGGGTTTCTGCATTGTAAGGTCTTATCCAAAAGAACTCCCAGGTGCCAGGCCAAAAATAAAAATATTAAAAAAAGGCGACAACTCCAACCATGTTGAGAAGAGCATAACAGGTATAACAGGTGAAGTTATTGGAAACTCTACAACATGAGGACTGGCTTGGGGCCGAAGGAACTGGGGATGGTTAGCCTGAAGCAGAGAAGACTGAGGAGGTTGGGACATGAGAAGAATCTTCCAATAACTGAAAAGTTCTTGAATGGAAAAATTGAGGAATTAAAAAATAGAATTGCCTGCCTTGGAGAAAATGAGTTCTCAATGTAGCTTGTTGAAGAAGAGGCTAGCATAGGATAGAGCAAAAGTATCTACCTCCCTGTCAATGGTCCCCAAACCAAATTAAAATGTAATTGGGGAATGTTTGACCAAATCTATAAAAATAGAATATGATATTGATAAGGTTAATTTGTGGTTTTCTCACTCAATTTGTGTGTTTGTGGGAGTCTATTTCTATTTGAGTTTCATGGCCAGGTTGTAGAAAACTTAGGAATAGGGAAGGGGTTGGGCTAGAAGACCACTGAAGCCTCTTCCAAAATTAAGGCTATGATTCTCAGGTCCTGGATTGCAGTCTGAGGGTGTAAGATGTCTACTGACTCTCACCCAAATACTTGCCCCCCCCCCAAAGACTCTGGAAGCCACAGAAGAGGGGAGATAGTCTCTGTCCTGGTTTCAGTTGCCATATCTTGGCTGCACAGGCTTCTCTGCTTGTTCTTTCTGAATCACTGGATACTGTCTTCAGTATCCCAATATTTCCTGACTATTTTCTTTTTCCCAATTTGAACATTAAAATACTGACCTATATACTTGGAATTTACTCTCTCTGTATCCTTTCTCTCACCTGGTTTGTTTCTGCCTCACTTACATGCCCTCATCCTCTGGGGTGGCCTGATGCCCTGGCCTCTGACATCAGCTTCATTCACTCTTAATACAGTAACAGCATCCCCCCATGCCTAGACAGACTGGTGTGTGGACCTTGATTGCTCCCCATTATGTGCCGGTCTTCTGGTCTGGCCCGGCTACAGCCTGTAGCTAGTTATGAGATGGTATCTTTACAGTACTATGAATACTTGGCTGTAAGGATAAACTAAGTCTACAGAGCATTTTCCTTGAATACATATGGTTTGTTTTTAAGGCTTAGAAGATATTTTCTTCAGAAACTTTTTCTTCCCATTGGGGAAGCTAGTGTTAAGAAGAAAGGAAAGCTCAGAAAGCTTGACGTCATCTGCCTGAGGTCAAGGCAACTCCAATATGGGAGCCTTTGCTGTCTGCTGTCTGTCCACTCCCTGTCTCTCTACTACCTGCTTGGGCAATTTTTTCCCTTGAAGCTCTTCTTTGCCAGGCTCTCGCTTTTTCTTGGTTTTCTTTTTCATCTCCTCTTCCTCCCGCTGCCGTTCAAGTTCCTGCTGCAGTCTCTTTTCCTGAAGCTCCCGAGCTATTTTCTCTTGTTTCCTGGGAAGAGGGACATTGAATTAGGATTAATTGTTCCCATTTATATGAGGCCTTCCCAACTACTTTCATAACAACAGCCCTGTGAGGTAGGCTGGTCAGGTAGTTGGTATGCCCATATTACAGATGGGGAAACATACATTTTAGGGTTGAATACTACATTGCAGAAGCAGGACATGGATGTCAAAGTCTATGGAGTATTCTGTGCTGCCTTTCAATCTAGTATCTCTAGTTTCTTGTTTTTAAAATTTCCTCCCTACTTGATTCCCCTTTGCTTATTTACCCAGAATGTTCTGGCCTCAGTGAGAGGAGAGACTTAGTTTAACAGAACCCCTAAATATCAATGGACAGTTTTGCCAGCTCTTAAGAGGAAGGAAGGAAAGGAGGAGGAAGGGAATAAACATTTATTAAATGCCTAGTAGGTGCCATGTGCTGTGCCAAGGGCTTTCCAGATATTATCTCATTGGATCTTCACAACAACCCTGGGAAGTCAGTCTTATTATTATTCCCATTTTACAATTGAGGAAACTGAAACACAAATCAGTTAAGAGGTTTGGCCAGAGTGATACAACTAGTGAGTACCTGTAGGGGGATCTGAATTCAGGTCCTCCTGAGTCCAGGCCCAGTGCTCTCTCCTTTACCACCTTGCTTTCACTAATAGTAATGCACTGATTTTAATTCACTGGAACTCAACTAAAATAAATTTTCAGTTAACTAGAAATTTACAGTTCTTTCTGTGATTTTATTTTAGGAGAAACGTGCAAGTGAAAGATATTTATGAAAGATATACAAGGATGGTTTAAGATAAGGACTACTAACAACATAATTGATCCTATTAATAACAAAACTAATAAAAATGTAATTCTATCAATAGATATGTAAAAGGGTAAAATTATGGTTGGACTGAATATTTAAGAGTATGGTTGCCAGGAATTTAATTAATTCCAAATGATTTTTTAGCAATTTATTTATAAAATAGGAGGAAAGAGTGTAAGTAGAGAAATGAGAAAAAGGGCAGAGTAAGAGATTTATCCTAAGTTAAACTATGTGCTCAAGCTCTGGCTTTACTCCAGCAGGGCTCCAGAAGCCCAGCCAGAGGGCCCAAGATTCAGTTAACAAGGGTTTTAGCCACGAGACCTCCTCTCAGATGAGGGGCCCCTCTGGAGGCTAGTACCTCCAGGAAGGCCAGGGAAGGGAGTCTTTTTCACTCACCCATGTGGTAGTTCTAAGGGAAAATAGAAGCAGTCCAAGGTCCTTAGCTGGAGCTCCTCCAGGGTCAAGTTCAAGGTGAAAAGACCTTGTTACAGGAAGTTCTTGCCACTTATAAAGACCATTCCTTTCATGACTTCCTATGCCTTCCAAATGGGGACAGTAAGAGTTGGACATGACTAAAATGGTTAAGCAACAATCACTAATGTAAACAAGGAAGTAGATTTCATCTGCTGGGTTCCAGTGGGCAGAGCTAGATGCAATAGGTATAAACTGCTGAGGCTGGTTTAGTTTTGAGGTGAAGGAAGCAATTTCTAACAGAAAGTAGAAAGTACAAAAGAAGACTGGGCTGTCTCAAGAGATAGTTGATCAATAATCATGCATTAAGCAACTACTATGCACTAGGCAGCATGATAGGCATGTGGGTAGCTCAGTGGATACAATTCTGGGTTCAGGAAGACCTGAATTCAAATTCAGCCCCAGACACCTACTGCGTGGCTTTGGGCAAGTCAGCTAACCTCTCTGCCTCAGCTGGCCCATCTTCAAAATGGTGATAATAACAATGCCCACTTCCCAGAGATGTTGGGAGGATCAAATGAAATAATATTTGTAAAGTGTTTGCTTAATAAAATGTTCTTCTTTCCTATGTTTAAAGTGCAGACTAGCCTCCTTCCTAGAATGTAAAATGAAAGAGTAAAGGATGTCTCTCTGCTTTCTAAATTATGGAGGACAATGAAGTGTTCCTTAAAAAAAAATCCCAAGAACAAAACCAAGGGAAAGAGGGGCCTCTCTATAGAAATAAAGGATGGGGATCTGAAAGGGTAGAGAGGAAATGACCTGCATCAGGAGGCTAGAGAGGGCAAGAACATTATAGCAAAGAAGGGAAGAAGGAGTAAGACCACTGGGTAATGAGAACTAAAAAACAAATCAGAACATCTTCAGCAGTGACTGGAGGGAATGATGAGAAATCCCAGGAATGATGAGAAATTATCCAATAAAGGTTAGAGGAAGAAGAAAAGAATAGATGTGGTCAGAAAGTCTTTCTGAGGAGTAAACTGAGGCAACTATTTGTGAAACTGTTGCCTTTGGGGGTGGGCTAGATTCAAGGGATAGCAGAGAACATCCAAATACTTTTTTTTAAACCTTTTCCTTCTGTTTTAGAATTGATACTAGGTATCAGTTCCAAGGCCAAAGAGAGGTAAGGGCTAGGCAATAGGGGTTAAGTGACTTGTCCAGGGTGATGTAGCTAGGAAGTGTCCGGGGCCAGAGTTGAACCCAGGACTTCCTGTATCCAGATCTGGCACTCCATCCATTGAGCCATCTAGCTGCTCCATTTCAATATTTAAATACCGCTCACTTATATGATTTATGTGAAGCCAAATGGCATTCCCAGAAGAAGCATAGAAAACATCGTTGATAATTTAAGGACTCTGGGATGAGAAACTGAAGACCACAGAGACCAAGTGGTATTTGAATCACCAATGCCCACTGAAGGCAAAGAATGCATAAAAGAAAGCAGAACTGGGAAGCAAACAGAGAACAGATGGTTAAGATGGCAATGTCTGAGAATGGAATTTGGGTTTCTGAACCACAGCTTAAAGTAAAGGAATGACAGACTCCATGCCAAGGATGGAGTATACCTAATGAAGTCAGGCAAGAATATATTTTGGCTTCTATCTTGAAAATCTAATCAAAAGTGCTTTAAATTGTAAAAGGAAAGGGGGAAGAAGAGGGGAGGAAAAACTATCTCCATATATCAGCCATACTGAGCATGGCATAAGTCTAAAGTCACAAGAAATCCCCCCCAATACTCCCAAGTACACAGACTACAAAATCCAAGAAAGGAACTACTCTGTTATTCTCAGCGTTTGAACATTTAGTAGCATTTATCATCTTACTGGTGTAGTGGAAAGAGGGCAGGATCAAGAGTCAGGAAAATCTGAGTTTGAATCCTGCTTCAGACATGTTTCGTGTGACCATCGCAGGGTAAGCCACTCAGCTGCTTTCTGTCTCAGTTTTCTTAGCTGCAAAATGGGGACAATGATAGCACCTACCTCCCAGAGTTGTGTGAGGATCAATCATGAGATAATATTTCTAAAGTGTTTTGCCAACTTTTAAAGATCTCTATGTATGCTAGCATGAGCTATTATTCTGTCTTACTGCAAGTGGCCCAGGGATGAGGGATAGTGGGGTGCAGGGGGACACAAAGCTAGCCACTCATTGAAAGACGTATTAAGACCTAATACAATGCTTGGCATGTAAATGGTTAAGGAATGTTTTTTTCTTTTATTCTTTCATTCATGACATAGACTCCTGCAGCAACCTTGTGTTTTTTGGAGGTGGGGTTCCCCTTCACCATATTTGCATTAATGTCATAGATCTGGCTTTCCGTTTCCTGTTTCCTCTGTTTTTCTCCTTGGCTCTGCTTGTAAGCTACAGGTCCTTTTGTCCTTGTCCTCATTCTTTCTTCTGGTGGCAGGGAAGATATAGTGTCAAGTTGGCAGAAGAAACTTGAGAAGAAAAGGAGGTAGGAAAGAGAAAAAAGGAGAGAGATGGAGCAGGGGGTGAGAGGGATCCCTAGAATGTCAACTGAACTGGGAGGCAGCAGTAGGTGTGTCAGTGCAGAGGCAGAGGCTTTGTTGTATTTACCCTAGCTTTCCTCTAGGGGGAGAGAGGTGTACTTAATGCCCCCCTCCTCTCCCCCCCATCCCCTTCAGGGCTGTGCTTGTCCTGGATTAGATATCTCAGTGTTACAGACCTTCTTTTTCGCTCCCGCATGGCCTCCAGAACTTCTCTGTCAAACATGGTTTTTTCTTCCTCTGTTAGGGCATCATATTCCTCCTCATCCATCTTTTGAAGGCGAGCCTTCTCTTTTGCAATAGTTTCCAGACGGTCTTGTTCTGTTGAAGGAGAGAGAAAATCAATGAACTTTAGGGAGAGGCTGGCCAATGGCTTGGGTGCACTCTTGGAGTCTTTTGACTTGAAGCTTGGAGAAGGGTCCTGTTACATTGACAGGTAGCTGGCATAGTGATTAAGAGCTTGAATCTTTGTCCAAGTTGCCTGAATTCTAGATTCAGGCTCTGCCTTTCCTTCCTTCTTCTCCCTTGCCTGCCTTCCAGCCCCTTCTCCCCACACTTTGGAAATTGCTGCTGAGAAACAGATTCAGCCAAAATCAAGCAATAGAGCTGGGTCTGTTGGCTGAACACTGGAAATTTCTTTCAGTATTTCAAGGAGTCTTTAGTTATTTAGGCTTGGGCTTAAAGAATGGATAACGTTCAGTAAGATCTTAGCATTAAAGAACTCAAAGTCTTAGAAAGTCAGAATCTGAACCCAGGCCCCCCAATTCCAAACATAGGGGTTTTTCTACTATACCAAAGTGTGTCTCCTTTTTTTCTGGGAAAATAATTCCCACAGTGTTCCTAAGCCTCTACATTTTTGCCAGTGATATCATCTCTGCCTACAGAAAACCTACCCCTCTTTCAAGGCTTGGTTCAAATGATACCACTTCCATGGAGACTTATCAGGGATTCTGACTCTCACTTGGAGGAAAAGGAGCTCTCTCTCTCTCTCTCTCTCTCTCTCTCTCTCTATTTCTATTTCTATTTCTATTTCTATTTCTATTTCTATTTCTATTTCTATTTCTCTCTCTCTCTCTCTCTCTCTCTCTCTCTCTCTGAATTATCATGGACCTTTGTACTTTTTAAATCATAGAAATTAGATCTAAGAGGGTAGTTATTTAGTCAACCTCCCTCATTTTAGAGATGAGGAAATTGAAGTCCAAAGAAGTTAAATGACAGTCTGGCAGAAATTAGATTGAGACCAATACTGCAACACCATATATCGCAATAAGCTTCAAATGGATACCCAACCCAGAAAGAAAAGGTCATATTATTAGCAAATCAGAGGAGCAAAGAAGAAAATACCTCTTGCAACAATGAGCAGAGGAAGAGATCCTGACCAATCAAGGGACAGAGGGGCTCATGGGAAGTAAAATGCACAATTTTGATTACATCAAATTCAAAAGTTTTTTCATAAGATATACTTATAATCAGAAGGGAAACAATGAACTGGGGAAAATCTTTGCAGCAAATTTCCCTGATAAAGGTCTGATGCCAAATACATATGAAAGTTGATTTAAATACAATTAGACAGCAAGAGGCACAAGGGAGAGGGCACTGGATTCAGAGCCAGGGGATTGTAATTTGAATAATGTTTCAGATACCTACTAGCTGGCTGAACCTGGGTAAATCACCTAATTTCTGTGTGCCTCAGGTTACTCACTTGTAAAATGGAGAGAACAATAGCATCTCTTTCCCAGGGCTGTTGTGAGGATCAAGCAAGTTAATATTGATAAAGTGCTATATGAGTGTTGGCTTTTATTATTATATGTGAATAAGAGCCATTCTCCATTAGATAAATGATCAAAGACTATGAACAGGAAGTTCTCAAAAGAAGAAATGCAGACTATCAAAACCATATGAAATATGTTACAAATCGTTACTAAGGAAATTCAGACGAAAGCATTTAACTGGCAAAGATGGCAGGTTGAGGGAGGACTGACACACGAATTTACTGCTGGTGGAGGTATGTGATAGTGAAACTATTCTGGAAATCAAGTTAGAAGTATATCCAAAAAAAAGTCACCACTGTGTACAAATACCCTTTAACCTAGAAATATTATTAGGTATGTAACCCAAAGACATTAGAGAAGGGAAAGTTCCATATATTAAAAAATATTCACAGCATCTCTTTTTGTCTTAGTAAAGGAATAGCTGGCCATCAGTTGGGGAATGGCTAGACAAATTATAGTATATGAATATTAGTCTTCCTTTCTTCCCAATTTTTATGTTATGGCCTTTCTGCAAAGGTGGGGGAATGAGGCTGCAGAACAGTATGCATATTGGCCTCAATTGACATGTTAGTCAGTTTTGTTAAACTAGGGTTTTTCTCCTTTTCTATTCTTTATTAAAAGAGCTGGGGCAGCTAGGTAGCTCGGTGGATGGAGAGCCAGGCTTGGAGTTAGGAGGACATGGATTCAAAACTGACTTCAGATATTTACTAGCTGTGTGACCCTGGCAAGTCACTTAACTCCACTTGTCTGGTTATATCCCCATTTCTCTTTTTCAGGGCCAAGCTTGATCATCATAATTATATAATGGCTAATTTCAATTAAGAAAAAATTCTATTTTTATTTCTCTTGTTGTCATTGTATATGTGGTTTCCCCAGCTCTGTTTATGTCACTTTGCCTAAGTTCACCTAAGTTTTTCTGTGTTTCTTCATATTCTTCATATTCATTGTTTCTTACAGCCTGGTAATATTCCATCACTTTCACTTACCACAACTTACTTATCCATTTTAGTGGGGATTCCTTTTGGTTCTAGATTAGACTAAATGGCCTCTAAGGTCCCTTCCAATTCTCAAATTCGGTGATCCTGTGATTTCTGTCCTTAGTCTGCTCTATAATTATAATGGATTAGCATTTATATAGCACCCACTATGCATCATGCACCATGCTAAGTACTTTACAGATATGATTTCATTTGATTCTCATAATAATTCTAGAAGAATTGGGGCAACTAAGAGGCCCAGAGGATAGAGATCCAGGTCTGGAAGTCAGGAAAACCCAAGTTCAAATTTGCCTTCAGACATTAACTCAACTGTGTAGCCCTGGACAAGTCACTTTACTCTGCCTCAGTTCCTTCATCTGTAAAATGAGCTGGAGAAGGAAATGGCAAACCACTCCAGTATCTCTGCCAAGAAACCCCAAATAGAGTCACAAAGATCCAGACACAACTGAACAACAATGACAACAAAAAGTGCAATGATTTTCCCATTTTATAATTGAGAAAATTGAGGTAAAGAGAGGGTAAATGCCTTGTCCAAGGTCAAATAGGTAGTTAAGTGTCTGAACTCAGGCTTTAGCCTCCAGGCCCAGCATTTGATAGCATCATCAAGCTGCCATTAAGCTCTTGGTTACATGACTGGTTTTAGCTGAGTTTCTTAT
Source organism: Gracilinanus agilis (assembly GCF_016433145.1). NCBI lineage: Eukaryota > Metazoa > Chordata > Mammalia > Didelphimorphia > Didelphidae > Gracilinanus > Gracilinanus agilis. Next base: position 41,542,367 of record NC_058131.1, on the reverse strand, counting down.
TTCCTTTTTCTCAGGCTCTACCCAGCTACTCATGCCAGGATGTTTTCTACCTGGGGTATTCCTCCCTTCATCCTCCTTTTTTTTCTTTCTGTGCCTGGGCTGGGCAGAATGAGGATGGGTATGTCCTTTCTGATGGAGTGGGGAATAGTGACTTGTGTAGACAGTGTCCAGACTTCTGAGGTCCCTTTCCAAGAACCAGCCCTGACGTGAGCCTGAGCCTTAGTGTTCCAGCTCATCTCACCTGGGGGCCACACTGTCTTATTCATTCGAGGATTTAGCTCCAATTATTCTATGTGGGGCATCACTCCTTTGCAAGGAGGTAAGGGCCTTGAAGGGTGGTACAGAAAGAGATCAATTCACTATCTTGTTCAGGAGGAGCATTTGTAGCCCAGAAGATTTTTTCTGGTTTGAAAACTATGATTCCTCCCCACCTTTGTCATCATTTTCATTATTCCTATTCATCTTACCTTCCTGTTCCTGTTTGGCTTTCTCCCGAGCCTTCATGATAGCGTAATCCTGACTCAAGTTGATAAAATATATGTGCTCCCGGTTGTTGATGGCTCTGAGCAAACACTGGAGAGAAGAGACTGCGTTCCTGGCAAAGACTGATTCTATTCCATCAAACACTACCCCTCGGTAACAGTCATTGAGCTGCAATAAGGGGCCAGGAGAGAAGAAGCAAATTTATCATTCAGCAATTTGATGGGTATTTCTTCTGTATCTACTATGTGCCAATACCTAGGCTAGGTTCTAGAGGTCCCAGAACAAAAACGAAAATAACTACTGTCTTCAGAGACCCTCAAGGTTCCCTTTTAATGAGAGCAACAGATAACTAAATATAAGAAACATGGAAAGTACATATGAAGTCACAGATTGGAGGGTGGGAGAAGTACTAACACCTGAGGGAATCAGGAAAGGCTGCTACCTGGCGTGGTGGGTAGAGGGCTGGGCTTGGTGCTTAACAGATGCTTATTTCTTGCCCTTATCTAGGAAGTGGCATGTGAGCTGAGCCTGGTAGAGAATTAGGGATTCCAAGAGACCTTCATCACCCACTTTGAGTGGCCTCGGGGCATCGTGAGATGGTAAAACAAGACAGAATTTGGGAAGAAGTTTTGGCCATAGGAGTTCTCCTGCTCAGAACTCTAAGTGGCTCTGGGTATATACATACATTTTCATCCATTTACAGACTTTTGTTTCTTCCCCTCTTTGCTCTAGTAAAACTTTCTTTTGCCATATTGTGAATTGCGTACATGGGGAAATGGTGAGGGCTTCTCAGAATCTGGTGGTACTAGGCATATGTTGTCCCAGATTTCTTGGATGAGAGCCATAAAATGAGCATGAGATGATGTCCTAAAAGTACCTTCCTCTCCATCCCTTTGTGTCATGAGATAATTTGGGACAGAATGGTTGTACCTCCTTCGTGGTATACCAGTATCTAAGAGAGAGATCACAAAAACTTGCAACTAGGAAGACTGAGGCTGAAGTCTTGCTGCTGTTATGGACTGCTTAGGAGACCTAGGGCAGCGCTGGCGAACCTTTTAGAGTCCAAGTGCCCAAACTGCAACCCTCACTCTGAATGTGAGCCCTGCCCCCCCACCTTACCCCAGATAGGGGAGGGGAGGAAGAGCTCCCATTGGGCTGCTAGGCAGAGGGGTGGCCTCTGTGATGTGAGAAATGTCCTCAGGCTCCCATGGAGAGGGGGAAGGGAGCAGTTCACTCTGGCACACTCTGGCATACGTGCCCTAGGCTTGCCAACATGGATCTAGGGCAGTGATGGGCAAACTTTTTAAAGAGGGGGCCAAAGGAAAGGAAATGGCCATCTGTCAGTCTGTTTCTAAGGCAACTCTTTCGAAGTTTCATTGTATTGCATCCTACTCGTTGTATTCGTCAGCTTAGGAAGAATGTCTTGAGGCAGGATAGAACATTTCAGGGGGAGCATCTGGCCCACAAGCTGAAATTTGTCCATCACTAATCTAGGGCATTTACTTAACTTCTCGCTTCCCTCAGCATAGGTCTCCAAGACTACGCATTTCTTAAATTAAAAAAAAATTTATACTGTTTTTATTTTATATTTATATTCTTATATTAAAAATAAATATTATTTAAAAATTATGAATCCAATGCAATATAAAATTAGCTTTTCCATATATACAAAATAGAACAAAAAAGAAGATTGTAGATGAAACTATGAATCTCTGTTATATACAGAAATTGCTTCCCCTCTTAAGTATGTAACAATATACTCAACCTGTAATTTTCAAAACTGCCCCATTTTTCTGCACATTTCCTGCAGATTTCCTTCTGCACATTTGTTCTCTTCTGTCCACTACTCTCTTTTCTTTTCTTTCTTTCTTCTTCTTCTTCTTTTTTTGGTTGGGAGAGAAGGAGGCAACCCTATTGCTAGTCCCTCTCTCTACTTTCCTCAACTGTCTTCACTCAATTAGGAAAGGGAAAATAAAACCCTCACAACAAAAATATGCATAGTTGAGCATAACAAATCTCCACACTCCTTCCAATCATTATTCTGCTAAGATAAAGGAGAAGGTGCTGACACATACTGGTAGACAGAGTAGTTCCTCATGTACCAATTTCCCTATGCTAAAGAAATTTCAGGTCCAATTGTTATCTCTTCTATCCTGTGTCTATCTCCATTGAAATCCTCTTTTGCTGGAATCGACTTTAGGGGCTTGAAGGCTAGGCCAGTTGGCCACAAAATGCCTACTGCCAAAGACCAGCCTCACTAGGAATGGAGACATTCAATGCAAGAAGTCTACCAGGACCAGAACAATTCATGACACCAATATTACAAGACAACAATTTTGAAGACTTCTATCAGCTGATGAAGAATGAAATGAACAGAATCAGGAGAACAATTTATATAATAACTACACTATTGTAAAGACAAACAACTTTGTAAGTCGTAAGAATTCTAATGAAAGCAGCAACCATCCCTGACTATCATGGACCAGAGGACCCATGATGAAGGCGCCTCCTAATAGACAAAGAATGCACTCATGATATAGGATGACAGAATTTTTTAGACTAGCCAATTGGGATAATTTGATTAGTTTGATTAAGCTTATTTGTATTCAAGGATTTCCCCCTTTTCTTTTTCCATTAGAGTAGGGGCATGGTAGGGAGGAGAGAGAATACATTTCTCTTCATCAAAAAAATTTTAAAAGAATTTGGCAACCTTTGATGAACTTTTTGGTAAGTAGAAACTCATATTGTTACTAAGGTGTGAAAAAGCCTCAACTTGCTCTGATGGAGGGAACAATAATACCATTGAAATCACAGGCTTTTGGACTTGTGGAAGTCTTTGGTGTCTAAGTAAAGTCCTATAAATGAAACCAGCATTTCTGCCTGAGACGGTTCTGCAGTCAATGTCATTAATTGTGGAGAAATAGTTTTTAGTGTAATTTACTGGTACATGTTGAGGCAGTAAGTGGTGTAGTGTTGGAACTACTCATCTTCTTGAGTTCAAATCCAACTTTAGACACTGGAATGGTTTGTCATTTCCTTTTCCAAATCATGTTACAGATGAGGAAACTGAGGAAGACGGGGTTAAGTGACTTGCCCAGGGTCACACAGCTAGTAAGAGAGGTTGTTGTGCTACACACCCGAAGTACAGGAAAGGGCCAAATGGTCCCTTGTAGTCTTCCCCTTAAGCTTTAGCATGGTTGGATGGAAAGGAACCTGGAATCTGGGAGGCTGGGCTGAGTCCGGACTCTGCCATTTGCTAAATGTGTAAACTTGGGCAAATCACTGGGTCTCTATAAAATGTAGATAATGCTATTTGTGCTGCCTTCCTAAAAGGGTTATTGGGAGGAGAACCATTTATAAAATCTTATATGCTAGCTGGATAGGAGTTATTAAATGTATAACCCAGTGGAATTGCTTGTCAACTCCGGGAGGGAGGAAGGAAGAGGGGAGGGAGAGAACATGAATCATGTAACCATGGAAGGATATTTTAAAAAGAAAGTTATATTAAAAGAAAAGAAAGGGAATTGGAGGTAGAAGAGTTAACACCATTATTGACACAGCTAAGGTCACAAGATAGCACATTAGACAAAAACTAACTCAGACCTAGAAAGTTTCAGAGCCATCTAATTATGTACCAGGAAGATAATTTGAGCACACTAAGTATCTTTGTTTCCTATTAAATAAGCATGTCATAACTTGAAAAAAATAGGAATTATTATTGTTATTGGGGAAGCCTAGAAAGCTCAGGGCCTGGAGGGGATGCCAGAGAGTCAAGACCTGGCCTCTTGGGATTATGGGGTACAGAAGATTGCTATTCCCCACTGTACCACAATCCTGGTTGGGAAATGGTGGCTAGACTAATGTGGGAGGAAGGAAAGGAAGGAAGGAAGGAAAGAGGGAAGCATGGGGGAAGGGAGGGAGAAAAGGAAAAGGAGAGGTTGGGAGAAAAAAAGAATGAAGGAATTAAGGAAGGAAAGAGGGAGAGAATGGAGGAAAGGAGGAAGATATGGAGGGAAGGAAAGAAGGAGGAAAAAAGAAAGGAAGGAAGAAAAAAGGACAGATAGAGGAAGGACAGAGAGAGGGAGAGGAAAAGGAGAAGAGGGAAAGAGGGAAGGCAGAAGGAGGGATGAAGGAAGGAAGAGAGAGAAAGAAAAGGAAGAAGGAAGGAAAGAGAGGGAAGGAGGGGAGAAAGGAAGGGAAGGAGAGAAGGAAAGGAGGAAGACAAGTATTTATTAAGTACCTACCATGTGCCAGGCACTATGCTAAGGGCTTTACAAATGTTATCTCATGATATCCTCACAACAATTCTAGGAGCAAGATGCTATTATTACCTGAATCATGCAGTTGAAGAAACTGAGGCAAACAGGGTTAAGTGACTTGCCCAGGGTCACACAGCTAGTAAATGTCTGAGGCCAGATTTGAACCCAGGTTTCCTGGTTCTAGGGAGTCTAGGGAACAGGGAAAAATTGTGTTTTTGCTCTGCCCAAGAGTGGACTTTCTCCCTGTTGAGAGCTGTATATACCTGTAACCTCTCTTCTATGATTTGCACAAGTAAGTCCTCAGGAAGCACACAACTGAAGAGTCCCATTTCTCCTTCACTGGTGCTGCCCATGATCCGGAGCTGAATAGGTGTGTAGGTGAGGGGGCTGGAAGGAACCTAGGAAAGGGAAAAACAGTGATGTCAATCATTGCTGAGTTACCAGGCTACCCAGAGAGCCCATGAGGTTTGCTTATCTGGTATCCTTGAGAATTAGGTCAGTTAAAGCATGGAAGGAGCTAGGATTTCTAATGGATGCTGATTAAAGAATGAGCCTTGGTGTGCTTAGAGTTAGTAGCTCAAGGCAACAAATATTTCTGACCCACTGCCCTTTTGATTTCTCTATGTAGGGACTACATCATGATGTTTCTTGGCCTACAGAAGCATCCATTATACAATTAATTTAGACAAAAAGGAGGGTTTCAATTCCAACTGGTAATATAGGATGGTTGTGGCCAACTCAAAAGGAAAGACTAGAATGTGAAAATACCTTGGTGTTCATTCTTAAATAAAATGGGCTATTTCCCTTCAAAACAACTAACTGCCCATTTCTACCTAGAACGTAACACAATAACTTTGGAAACTGGATCAAAAGTCCCTGATATTCAGAATGTTACCTGGTAATCATTTTTATATATAATAATGCTTGCCTGGAAGATCCTTAAAGGAAAGGACTGCATCTTCTCTACATTTTCTTTCTTCTTGAATGCTCTGAACATATTAGGTAGGCATTTAATAAATGTTCTTTGAGTGAATGAATAGATAAATGAAAGCCTTAAGTTTTATCTTTAAAGAAGTTGTGCTTTTATCACGTCACGTAAGCACTCTTGGAGAACAAATGACCTAAATGATTCTGCCTGGGTTGAATGATGTGCCACTGCAGCTGAGAATGGCGACTTTTCTCTGGGATGTTCTCTCTTGGTTTTCTGAATTGAGCTCAAGGGTACATTGTATTTGTCTTTGTATCTTCAGAACTTATATAGTGCCTGACACTTGTTGCTTGTTGACTGACTTCCGAACCCAGGCTGACTACTAGACTGTCAGAAAGCTTCCTGGTCACAGGCTGGATCTGTGGTGCTCTATTCATAATATTATGGAGTTACTGAAATGTACTTCTGTGTTGCTCTCTCTCCCTCACTGGGGCTGTGCTCTAGGGCTAATGAGGGGACAACAGGGCAGTTGTTTTCACCTCGAATTCAGAATGATCCAGCAGCACCCAGGAATCACACCCCAAATGCACAGAAAGCAACCCATTAGTTACCAAGACATAGTCTAAGCCCTCAAGCCACTTGAGGAAAGGAAGGGTTTGGCAGCAAGGAGGGGCCATGGTGGTTATCTTCTGATGGACATGGGGTAGAATTTGTCAGTCATGTCCAACTCTTTTTGACCCTTTTTGGTGTTTTCTTGGCAAAGATACAGGAGTAATTTGCCATTTCCTTCTCCAGCTCATTTTACAGATGAGGAGACTGAGGCAAATAGAGTGAAGTGACTTACCCAAGTGCAGGGATAGGAAGTATTGGAGGCTGGATATGAACTCATGAAGATGAGTCATCCTGACTCCAGACTCTGCATCTTATCCCATGTACCACCTTGCTACCCATGGGGTAGAACGGACTCAATTCAACTTAATAGATTCTATTCAGAATAGAATAGACTCAAACCATTATGGTATGGAGAAGGTGATAATTATTGATTGGCCTGAGAAAGAATTGTTAAAACTGAGATTTCTTTGGAAGGAAGGAACCTAACGTTTACCTGTGATCCAGATGTTTCTGACTGGTGCATCTGATGATGTTGTTTTTGGGACCCAGAACCGTGGCTGTCTGACTTGGTCTTATTGGTTTGACCACTTCCCCGATTGCCTTTGGAGGTAAAGTTTCGGGTTTCAGGGGAGATCAGGGTTGCTTCTGAGATGTGCTTGGCCAAATTCTCGTTGCTTATTCTCGACAGTCCAATAGATGTCTGTGCTAAAGAGCTCTCTGTATTCATGCCTACAAAGAAATGGAAAATGCAGGGCAAGAGACACATTAATGAATCATGTAATATCAGTGGAGGAGCCTCGCAGGTCACTAGAATCATGAAGAAGAAGGAGGAGGAGGAGGAGGAGGAGGAGGAAGAGGAAAAAGAAGAGGAGAAGAAGAAGCAATGTAAGACCTATCTGAACTCATGACTTTTGGGAAGTAGTTAGGGCAATGTAAATGAATGGCCCAAGATGAAGCCATGTGTTGAAACCTAGGCCAGAATCCAAGTGTCTCACTTTCCTGCTCTGCCCAGGGAACTCAAAGAACTTTCTATAGCTTGTCCCTAAAGTGTTAAGCTTTAATAACACCCAAAGTGTAAATATAATGAATTTTTTAAAAGTAATTCAAAAGATTAATTATTCAAATTCATTTTATAAAACTCTTTCTGTCTTAGAAGAAATACTGTTTATTGATTCCAAGGCAGAAGAGGAGTAAGGGCTAGGTAATGAGGTTAAGTGACTTGCCCAGGGTCACACAGGTAGGAAGTGTCTGAGGCCAGATTTGAACCCAAGACCTCTCTCCCTAGGTCTGACTTTTAATCCACTGGGCCACCTTACCTGCCCCTTAATTTAGTTTTGTGAATTTTGAATGATAAATTTTAGATTTTAACAAGAGAGAGCACCCTGACATTTTGTATTACACATGGGATGGTTTCTGCTTGGTGCTTTCTCAGAGCAGTGGACCAGTGTGACTTGGCAGCAATGATCCTCTTGTTCAGCCACCTTGGTCACCTGATCTTTCACCAGTGGACTTTTTCTTGTGGGGTCCCATAAAAACTGTCATGTGGGCACCAAAACTTCATTCTTTGGATGTTCTTAAGGCTAGGATTACAAATGCAATCCTTTCAGTAACTGAGCAGCTTCAGAAAGGTTTTTTTTACCAATTTAAAAAACTGACTGGAGTGATGGTGGTTACGCTGGGCTTTAATGAAAAATATGACAACATTTTAAAAGGTTAAATAAAGAACTTTTGAAATGTTGCTTTTGGTACATTTGGAGCATTTTTAGACCCCTGAAATTATTAAATGCTTCAAGGCATCCTAAGACTTTTGGGACACTTTGCGTGATGCAGTTGAAAACAAGACTCTCCTCTCACTGCACTACGGTTTATAGCACAAAGATTTCCAAAGAACTCATCCACATTACAACCCTCTTTACTGGGTCATGGATCCTAGAGAAAGCTTTTGTAAGTAAAACTCATCTGGAGATGACAGTAGGATGAGCTAAGCCACAGAACTTTGTTCCTCTTTGGGAATGAACTTCTCTTCAGGTTTTAAGAAGAAAGTATATAGGTAAAAAGGGTCCCAGTAGACCTCAGGACCTACATTCATGCTGGTGAAGGAGAAGGGAAGGTTGTTGCTGTAATGCTAATTATTTGATGGCATCTTCGGACCTTCTCTTGTTCTTTGGTTCTTGAGAAAGTCCAGACATTTTGTCTGATGGTTTCTGAAAGGAAATCTGAGAAGGGACTGGGACAAAAGGAAGAAGCACTGGAATATTTTATCCTGATATGTTCCCCTTCCTGGCATTTCAACAAAATTATCCTCGGAATCCTGGGCATTTTCACAGGCAACTAGGGAGATAGCAATGTGGTGTCTCTATCCTTAGCAATGGTTGAATGGGGAAGAAAAAATGAGACTTTGATCCATGGAATCCTGGTGACTCTTCAACAGAACTCAAGGAGAAAAAAACACTTACCAGCCTCCTTTACTGACTCTTCCCCATCTCGAATGCTCTGCTCCATGGTTGCCCTCATACAAAGCTCTCGGGCCCGGATTCCAGGGACACTGTTTGCATCAGACAGAGCATCTAGCACTATGGAATCGATTGTTAGGCATGCAGCCCCATAATATTTGGCAAGGCCATTGGCAGAAGCGGTCTTTCCTAGAGGAAGGACAGAGGTTTTAGAATTGGAAAGATGAACTTGAAATCATGAGTCCCTCATTTTATAGATGGAGAGAATGAGGCTGAGAGCAAGGAAGTGATTTGCTCAAGATCATGAGCAGTAAATAGCAGATCTTGGATTTGATTGAGGTTATCTGGTACCAAATCCAGAGCTCTTCCCACCACCATGCCAAGAGGAAGGGCCTTCATATCTGTTGCTACCTCATTCTACAATTCTGAGAAGGGCCTTCTAGAATAAGGGATTCTCTTAGAAAGGTTCCTTTCTCCTTCCTGCAGTCATTTTCTCTCCTCCTTCTCCTCCTCCTCTACTCTAAACTAGATGTGTTTTTTTAATATTCATGTAGAATAAGAAGGTAGGATGATGGTGTCCAAGGAACACTGGCCCAGGAAGTTGGAGACAAGGCCTCGTTCTGATGAACTATCTGTGTTATTACCTTGATCAATGGGTTTAACTTCTGTGTGGATCAGTTTCTTCATCTGGTAACTATTGCAAAGCTCAGCACAGTGCCAATCACATAGTAAGTGCTATATAAATATTAGCTATGATGATGATGATGATGATGATGATGTGGGGCTAACCCTAATATCTTCTCAGCCTACTATTGAGGGTTGTTGCAAGGACCAAATGAGAAGTCCCTCAAAGGGCTTGGTTAAGTATAGAGTCCCCAAGTACACCTGATGATTATTTAGAGGTTTTCTGGCAGTGTAGCTGATGGTAGGCACTGCTTATGTTCTTTGAGAAGAAAATGACTACATAGACATGGCATGGAGTTGGTTTTCTGCCATGATAGGACTTTACCTTTGGGTAGGAGTACAGTTCTACAACTGGTTTCTTTAGAGAGAGGTTAAAAACAATCTATGATTTAACTAACATTTTCCATAGATCTTTAGACTTTCATTAGCTTCAGTAACAATTTATATTGTTCTTTAAGGTCCTAAAGTATTTGGCTGACATCATCTCAATAGAACGCCTACCACAACCACCATGTAAGGAGGAAAGGCCAAGTGTAATTCTGCATAAGTGGAAAGAGTCTTGGAGTGATTTATCCAAGATTCACACAGCTAGTTTAGGGGTTAGAACCTTGAATTCAGGTCTTCTGAATGGAAATCCAGAGATCTTCCCCCTGTTCCAGTCTGCCTTTGATATAAAATGAAGAAGGACTGTGAGTCCATCTGAAGTTAAGGAATAACCCACCTGTGCATAGCTCTAATAAATATTTTCATTTTTTAAGTCAAACTCTTTCTTGAACCCAGTTTGATTTTGTTTCCAGCTCTGGACCTTTAGATGTCCTGGTCAGTCCAGACAGCCTGTCAGGGTCATCCCAGAGAAGACACAAATATACTTCCTAATGCCATTGTGACAAGGGTGACTTCCACAGGGGGCTCAGGTTCTGGTCCTCCTGGTCACTCTGCCAAGGCATTCTGATCACTATCCTTATGGCTAAAGTTCCTAGTGCAGGAACCAATGAGATTTACTTGACCAACCAGCACCAACCAGCTTTAAATGGAGTCCCTTTTCTTGGTCCTTTCTCATGGAGTTGATGGTCTTTGTACCTGACATTGGAGCTCCATGTACTATGATGGCAATGCCTCTTTGGTGCTTGGCTACGTGGCTTTCGGGAGAAGTAGAAATACCCAGGTGCCGAGCTATGGATCTGGTCACTGGGTTATGATCGATTTCTCCAACTTCCTCCACAGAACGGCTGTCACTGGCACTTTGTGTTTTTTCACCCACTGTAAAAAAATAGTTCACAAATATACATCATGTAACACTTATATGTTTTCCATTAGGAGCTTCTTTAGGGACTAAACTAAGGCATGGAAGAATATGAGATAGAAGGATGCCCTGGGTTTTTATCTCTAGGCTCATTTTGGTCAAGAGCTACCTGCACAATCATGCCATTGAAAGGCACATAAGAAGTATGGATGTGAGCAAGTTGCTTATTGTCCTGGGCCCCAGGACTACTCTCTAAGACTACAACTTTCTAACTAAGAGAGTTTCCATACCAGGGATTCCTCACTCAGATGGCATCTCCGACTTAGGGGTAAGGGACAGGTGGTTGGAGAAAAGACTGGGCTCTGCAGAGGTGACTGGGGAAATGCAGAAATGATGACTTGATGCGGCATCTTTGAAGAAATGAGGATTATGGCTTAGAGACGGAATAAAATTAATTCAAATTTCTCACTTTTTTCAAGCCTTCAACATTCCCTAAAATGCAAACAATCTCAAAGAGCCTATTTAATGTCATTTTTTATTCTAAGGAGCAACAGTGAATGGATTAGTTTTTCTATTTTGACATCCTGTCAAGGCAGTTCCTAACTTAAATCTCCCTTTCCAAGTCTTTGCATAGGGCTGGCCTCCTCCTTCCTCTCTCCTGTGAAGTGGAATAGAGAACATCTCTCCAACTCTGGTTCATGCTTCTCCTTCTGGCCCAGGAGAAGTTTTGGACAAAGTATGTGGCACTAGGCTGGGCAGTAGAAGGGAAAAGGGTGAAGGAGACACTCAAGACTACTTCCTCTCACATCTTCCTTCTTCTCTAACCTATATGCTGCTCTCATCAATACCATCTTGCTTCTACTCATGTTTTCTTCTCTTTAATCCTTCACCTCTCCATCCCTTTTGGACATGTTAACCTGCATGTCTCTTTGGCCTCACAAACTCAGCTCCCACTTTGAAAATCCCAAAGTGAACCCATCCTCTTCCTTTCCAAGCCTTACCTTTTATTTCTCTTCTCTATTTCTTTTTTTTAAACCTTTACCTTCCACCTTAGAATTAATACTATGTATTGGTTCCAAGGCAGAAGAGTGGTAAGGGCTAGGCAATGGTAGTGAAGTAACTTGCCCAGGGTCACATAGCTAGGAAGTGTTTGAGGCCAGATTTGAAGCTAGGAACTCCTGTCTCTAGGCCCGGCTCTCAATCCACTGGGCTACCCAGCTGTCCCCTCTCTTCTCTATTTCTAATAAATACAATACCACAATCCAAGTGATAATAGAGTCAGTTCCTTCTTTCTCACCTCCCCCATCCAACTAGTTTTTAAGTTTGGGTGGTTCTCCTTCCACAATCTTTTATTCATTTCTTCATCACCTTATAGCAGACTCTCACTACCTCCTGTCTAGACTAACAAGACACCTACCTTGTCTCCCTACTTCTAGTTTCTCCTTCCTTGGCTCCATTTTTACCATGTATGCCAAATAATATTTCTAAATCACAAGGCCTGTGCCACTGTTCCATTAAAATATCTTCAGTGATTCCCTATCACCTAAAGGAAGGATAATACATGAACTCCCTAGACTGACATTTCAGATCCTCCACAATCTGTCTCTTTCCTGCCTTTCTGGTCTTCTTTCCCTTCAAGAGTCTTCCAGGTCTTCCGTGATGTGTCTTCCCTGACCTTACCTTCCTCTTCCCATCTCTTTCCCCTCACCTCCCCTCTTCAATTTTTCGTAAAGCACATCGTTTTGATCCCTACTTTATTCCATCACATTGTTCCTTGTGTAATACTTAGATTTGTCCTATCATATCCCCATCATTTCCTCATGGACAGGAAGTCTGTTGTTTTACATCTCTTTATTTGCGTGAAGTTTAGCATGGGGCTTTGCAGTTGTGTACAAATTTTTTCTTGAGTTAAATAGAATAAAATGGAATCTTACTTTGGTCTTTTGTATATTCACATATATATTACTGCCTACAGGATGTGCTTTGTTCTTTCCCTATATAATGCAATTCAATACAACAATTGAGTTCAAATGAAAATACACCAAAGGGCCTAGATTTTAAGAGAGAGTGAAGGTAGGAAGGCACACGAGTCGGTCAGTACAGAGATCCTGCTCTATAACCAGAGACTTATCTGAGTGGCCTAGGGTGGTTGTTGGATGTAAAGAACGAAACAGATTGGAAACACGGCTTGTTAGCTCATAATGCTCCAAGGTATAATGGAGTCGCCGATTTATTATAAAGGAAATTAAAGATCCCCTTCCCCCAAAAGCCCAAAAAAGTTTCCCACAGTTACAGAGAGCAGTATTCTTACTATAGTCAAAACAAAAGCCTTAGAAGCCTCCAGGTGTAGATAAAAAAACCTATGCTAAACTATCAACTATATGTATTATCTTTAAGTGGAGCCTGGGACATCTCGTTAGGCCGGAAAGCCCCTGAAGTTCTCAGCCTTGATGGTATTAAACAATTTTTTTGAGCCTCATTATTTTACTTTAATTCTGGGCAAAATGCCCTGCTAAGGGTTCGACCTTGGCCGTACCAGGCAGCTGCATTCTCGGTCACAGGGGAACAGTGTTAGCCCCCATCCTGCTGGATTCCTTTTTTCAATAGGACTATAATGCGGTTTAAAGGAAGGTAAGAATTATGAAAGGAATCAAAAGAGGAATCTTGGATTTTTATCTTAGATAGTCTACTCCATCTTGAACCCGATAGGGCGAAAAGCCAATACACGGCTCTGCCGGTCTGGGTCTGTATTGATCTTTTGAGGGGGTCCAGATAAAAATATCTACTTGAGATTCTAATTTCTCTTAATAGCTCCCAACATATCCCCCTTCTCTTCAAAATAACATGATTTTTTACACAGGAAAACTTTGAATAATGAAAGAATTTATAAATTGGTTATACTCATCAGTTATAGTTGGATCTGATAGGAATTACAGATCAAATTGTTTGTTTATGGTTCTCTACAGGTCAGTCCAGGAGAATGAAGATGACAGAAGGGATGGACTGAAAATTCAGAATGGAATATGGCCAAGGTGGTAATTGGTTTTGCCAGGAAGTGTGTGTTTGTTGTGAAGATTTTGTCTGTTGTTTATTGTTCAGTTGGGTGGACCAGTTGATGTGAGAGAGAATAAATGCTTGTAATAAATAAATACATTTTAAACCTAAACCAAAATTCAGTTTGAAACAACAATTGAATTCCAATGAAAACATGACAAAGACTTTCATTTTAAGAGAGAGAAGGTGGAAAGGGATTCGAATGTATAATTTTGACCCTCACCCCATTCTGTTTAGGGATTTCAGAGGCTAGCTAATTCAACCCTCTTGTGAAATGACTTCTCTAAAGTCCCACCAGTAGTAAGTGGCAGAGGTGGATTCTGAACACGGGACTCTGATTCTAAAACTCTAACACGATAGAAGAGAAAATAGGAATTCTGACCTGAAGAGGTGACAGTGGAGAAGGATGTAGGTGGGTCAATCCCAAGGGCCCAAAGAAGGAAAGAAGGGTTGGTGGCAAGTAGACCTAGAATGTCAAACTTTCTTGGGGGAGGTTACCCTGGAAGTTCTTTCAGTGTCAACTTCTACTTTCTCATCTTATCCCTGTCCTAGTCTATATGAACAAACAACAATAAACAGTGTGGCTTTTCCCTCATTTACTCCATGGCATGTGAGATAGTACGGGAGGTCAGAGTGGGGAGCCCCTGATCTTCATTCAAAAAGGACATGTATATTTCTGTGTCCTAAGTCAGAATTATTGACACATTTTCCCTAAGGAAACAGTATTTCTATGTGGTAGGTGATTCTATAATTTATTAACTCTATATTTCATATATAGAAATAGACTTTCATGGGATAGTCCAGGGCTTTAGGCAGAGTCCCTCAAAAATGTGGGCTGAATAGTTGAAATTATGGCACTAGAGATACATTCAGTTGGCTATGACTTTACTAAAATACAAATCTTTTGTGAGGAAGTTTCAATGTTCATTCATGTTAATTGTTTTCTTTCTCTTCTCTCCCCCTCATTCTCTTTTTTCTCTCTCTCAATGTTATTGATAAGGCAATGGAAAGAAGCAAGAGGATGCTATGTGTCTAAGTCTGGGAAAGAAAAAAAAAACCATTATAAATGGGCTTTCCTTGTTTTACTGTCCTATCTACAGCTGCTCCTGGTTGGACAAATTGGCTTTGATGGACTAGGGCAGAGGTGTCAAACATACCATGGCTGTGACACTCCCAAGTGTGACTGAGCCATATTCAAATGTAATTGGGCAATATTTTTTAAAAAGAAGGAAAAATGCAATAGAATATAGACAATATTATTTTTTAAAATTAAGTCAATATATGGCCTATAGGGTTCCTTGTATATGGTTGAATGACCATCGTTTCTATTTGAGTTTGACACCACTGGGCTAGAGCACTTACCATGGGCAAAAAATCTGTCCAAGTTATCTTCTTCCTCTTCTTCTTCTTGGTAATGTCGAGTGTCAAGTCCATGTCGTTCTTCCATATTGGAGGAAGCAGAGACTCCTTGACTAAGAGATATTCGCTTTGTACTTGACCAGGTCCCTTGCTCTGTGCTATGGGATCCTTCCTCTTCAGCTGTGGAAAGCCAAGATAGTTCAAAGAAAAGAGTGTGGAGCAGGAGAATAAGGGTGGATAGAGGAGAGGAAGAGAGGTAGGGGAAGAAGATAGAGGGAGGAGAAGAGAAGAGAGAATGAGAGAGGAGAGAAAGAGAAGAGGAGGAAAGAGAAAGAGAGAGAGGAATTAGAGGGAGAGAGAGAAAGAAGGGGGAGAAAGAAGGTGAAGGGTGAGAAAAAAGAGTTAGAGAAAAAAGAGAGAATGAGGGGCAGAGGAGAGAAAGAAAAGAGGGGAGAGAGGGGGAGAGAGAAAGAAAGAGAGAGTGTGAGAGGAAGAGAGAGAGAGAAGAAAAGATGGAGTTAGTGATACTGTTCACTTTAAAATACAGAAAGCAAAGTAAATCAAAGAATTCCAAATGCTTCTTTCTGCTAAATGTTCACCTTGGAAAAATCTAGACCTAGGACTATTGCATCCCCTGGATCCTTTTCAGGTGGCTTTTTGGCTTTCCCATCAGCTGTGACACATGCTCTACTCTCTATAGCTGCTATATTAGGTTCTGAAAATATTCTATAAGTCATGGAATCTTAAATTTAGAGCTGGATGGGACCTTAGGGCCCATCTATTCCAATCCTGTCATTTTACAGATAAGGAGACTGAGGCCTGAGATGGTGAAATTATTTGCAAAAGCAGTAAATGTCAGAAGTGGGATTTGAACCCAGACTCTGACTTCAGAGCCAGGAATGCTCTCTGTGGCACCATCCTACCTTTAGTCCAACAGCTGGTAGATAGGTGTCATAGTGGGTTTGGAGTCTTGAAGACCTGAGCTCAAATCCTGGCTCAGATACTTACTAGCTGTATGACCCTGAGCAAGTCACATAACTCCTCTCTGCCTCAGTTATCTATTAAACTGGGAAAATAATAGTCCCTACCTTCATAGGATTGTTGTCAGGATCAAATGAAATAACTGGTATAAAAAACTTTGTAAATCTTCAATCTGTATGTAAAATTCTGGGTATTATTATTAAGAAAATTGTGAGCAAGGTACATAACATAATACAAAATATGTAACGTAATAGAGAGGCCATTTTCTTCTGTTCCCTTAAGCCAATGGCACTCATAAGTTTAGAAGATTAATTTGCTCTCACCTGGGAAGGCAAAGAATGATGGTGCTTTATGGTCTGAGATGAGGACAAGGAAGCTTCAGGAGAGGAATGGGAGGGAGAAGTTAGGAGTGTAATGAAGTGTGGGTAACTGGGAATCAGCATGAGGTATGTAAAGGAGAAGGTTCTCACGGATGGTTTTCCACACTAAGGGGTCTGGAGCAGGACAACACTAGGGGTCCTGGGCCAAGAAAAACAACCCAAGCTAGGGAATGCAACGTGTCTGGGCTTCAGAGGACAAAACAGGGCTTGGTTGCCTAAGAAGGATGGCAGGAATTTTTCCCATTTTCCCCTCCTTGTCTCCTCTTCCCCTTCATTGTTTCATCCCACCTCAAAAAGAAAAAAAGAAGGAATAGCTGAAGAATGTCAGAATGGGTTTCTGAAAGAGCTAGAAAGACCTTCATGGACTGATGCAGAGTGAAATGAGCAGAACCAGGAAAACACTGAACACAGTAACAGTAATATTGTGGAATAATCAAATGTGATGGACTTAGTTTTTATCAGCAACACAATGATCTAGGACAATTCTCAGGGACTTATGACTAATGCTATCTACCTCCAAAGAAAGATTTGTTGGTGTCAGAATGCAGATGAAAACATACAATTTTTCACTTGTTTATCTGAGTGTATGTTTTGGGGTTTTGGTTTATTACTCCCTTATAAAAATGAACAATAACTTAGGAAAACTTGTATGGAAATTTTTTATTGCATGTAATTGGTAAAAAAAAATTAAAAAAAACATAAAAGAGAATAAATAGGCTTCTGAGGAATGTGAGGAAGAATCTGGACAAAATCCAAATATTATAGCTGCTTCCCTTTGCCTTATTGAATGTAATCTTATGTGAACAGTTTGGTAACATAACTAGAATATTAAATTCTAAAAGTTCATTCAAAGGATGTTCAGCAGTAAATGAGGGCTTTCATATTGAGAGTTGAGCTACCCATCAGTGCTATGATCAGACTACTCAGAAATTCAAGCCAGATACTTAGAAATCAAAAACATTCAGAATGCATTGGGCAGACCCCAGCAGCTAGATTGGACATCTCCCAGAGGGCAGATCTCCAAGAATCAAAGGGCTAGCCTAGAGGACTCCTCTCTAGGCAAGGTGGGGATGGGAGTAGACAGAGGGATGGGACTAAAATAGAGGAAGAATAAGGGAAAGAGCTAGGGGCCAGAAGACAGGCATGGGCACAGAGGAAAAGTAGAGAGACTAAGAAGGAAGTGATTTTGTACCATTCTGTTCTTACCAGGGAGGTTTCAACTAACCAGGGATTGGCTAGTTGCCAATTATATCTTCCTCCTCATTCCACTTTATCTCGGTGGTCCCATACAGAAGGAAGAAGGAATGAGAGAGCAGATAGTAGATTCTGGCATCCATTCCACTCTGCAATTTGTCCTTGCTTCCATGGTTGGGTTCTTACCATTATCTGGCATTTGGAATTCCCCAGGCTTGCTCTTTTGTTCTTCTCTAAAGCGTACTAGCTCCTTATAATACTCATGCACTTCAGGGGGCAGTTTTTCTCCTGGGGCACGAGGTGGTAGGAGAATAGTATTACAGGCATCATAACCTTTTAGGTTTCGAAGTATCTATACCAAGAGGGAAGAGAAGTGTAAGTTTGGTTTCTCAAATTTCCCCCCCATTATATTTATTCAAATTTGAAGGTATTTAAATCAAGGTCAGCTTTTCTTGAACATTCCTCCCCTCCATGGTCTTAGTCTCAAAGGCCTGGTGGGATCTTTCACTTATCCCAAAGACTGTGATTTTTTTTTTTCTTCGTAAAATGTTCAGTGTTTTGGATATAGAGGTTGGTCAGCATTCTCAAATCATGGAAAACTCAGAAAGCAGAATTTTTGGATAAAGTGGGGTTGTTCACTTGAATACTGAGTGTTTCATATTTCCAGTGATTAATTAGTTAATCCACATTATCTTTATTTTTTTAATATTTGGAGATACCAGGAGTTGATGAGTAGTCTTTACATTTGTTAAATCATTAAGCTAGGAACCTGGAGAGCAAGACTGGAACAACTCAGAGGTCTTGACTTGATGTCCTATCTGTGACCCTTTATATACCTTGTTTTTGTCTTATAAAGATAGACATTATAATTCAGAACACATAGAACTTCTTCTCTAGAAGAAAATGTAAAATGTGCCCCTTCAGACAGTTGTGGTTTGACAAAGGGTCATGGTTATTTGGAGCTGAATAAACCCCAGTAGCCTGTATATCCTCGAAATAGGCATGTGTACTTTTTAAAATTTTTAATTTTTTCTTATTTAATTTTCCCAATTAAGTGTAATAACAATTTTCAACATACATTTTTCAAAATTATAAGATCCAAATTGTCTCTTTCCTTCCCTACCTCCTCCAGGAGATGGTAAGCAATTTGATCTGGATTATATGTGCAATATTATACAAAACACACTTCCATGTTGGTAATTGTTGTAAGAGAATCTTCATATAAAACCAAACCCCCCCAAACAAAAACATAAATAAAGTGAAAAATTATCTGCTTTGATCTGCATTCTGACTTCAATAGTTCTTTCTCTGAAGGTGGGTAGCATTCTTTGTCATAAGCCCTTTGGAATTGTCCTGGATCATTGTATTGCTGAGAATAGCAAAGTCTCAAAAAAAAAACACAGCAAAAAATAGCAATGTACAGCTGATCATTGTACAATATTGCTATTACTGTGTACAATGTTCTCCCGGTTCTGCTTATTTAACTCTGCGCATCAGTTCATGCAGGTCTTCCCAGCTTTTTCTGAAATCATCCTGCTCCTCATTTCTTAACGCATAATAGTATTCCATCACCATCATGCATCACAGTTTGTTCAGCCATTCCCCAATTGATGGACATCCCCTCAATTTCCAATTCTTTGCCACCAGACATGTGTACTTTGTGGCATGGGAACTCTTCCCTTTAGAAGTCTGCTAATATCACTGTGGTTGACTTAAAAGGGGAGTAGTTTTAGTTGAGTAAATCAGAGGCCAGGTGTGGCTTGGTTGCCCCCTGACATCATGGCAGAAAGGTCTGGTCCACACCAAGGTCTTAATTGTCAACCATGGGCCTTTTTTCAGGCTCCATCTTTCTTGACTTTGCCTGAACAAATTCCAGCGCTAACCTCCTCCCCACTTGCCCCCTTGATGCTGTCTCTTTCCTGGAATTTCCTAATTTCTAATTTTCTATTCTTTTGCTTCTCCTATTTCTCTGATATCTTTTTCTTAGTTTTTTTTGGTTTGTTTTTGTTTTGCTGATCTCTTTCACAAGGCACGTTGTTTTAGCCACCAAGGGCATGCAGGAGATCAATGTGGGCTTTTCTTACCTTCTCTTCTAAAAGATATTCCTGATCAAATTCTAGGGAGTAAAACTCAATGGGAAAATCACAAGGATTCTTCACTGTGACCTCTGCCTCATCACCAGGAGCATAAGGCAGCAAAGGCCCCAACTCTAGAACAGAGGGGTTAAAATCCAGGCGGGGCTCCAGACCATAGCCTTGGACAAACAAGTTCAGCTTCTGAGTACTGTGAGCGATATTCACTGTCAGGCACTGGCTGTAGAATTTCTGAGGAAGGGAAAGAACAAGAAACAACAAATCAAAAAAGGAAAGTCTTGAGATGACTTTCTGTCTCCTGCCATGGGAAAGCCCCAAACCGATGGATGTTCTGAACTGGTCTGTCATTGATAAGATAGAAAATGTTTCAAATTAAATTGCCCTGGAAGAGTTCATAGGTAGACAAACAGCTAAAATGTCTAATCCGCCATGCTAACCTTCTCTTCTTCTTAATGCTCTAGGTACCTCGAAGGGATTATAGTCACACAAAAGATCCAAAATTGGGTTTTAACTGGCCTTATCAACTGCAACAGCTCATGGTATGTCCTATAGAATGAGATTTCTTTTGAAAAATTTTGTTGATAATGTCACTTGCTTCCAAAGAAGGAAATGATGGAGTCTGGATCCAGTCTAAAGCCAAGTTTTTTCATTTTCTTAATTTTTTTGTCTGTTTCCTTTCATAAAAGGATTAATATGGAAAAATGTTTTACATGATTGCACATGTAAAACCTATGCATCTGGGGGTGGGGGGAGGGAGGCAAAAAATTCAAGACTCAAAATTCTTTTAAAAATGTTAGAAACTATTTTTACATGTAACTGAGGAAAAATAAAGGAAAAAAAAATGTAAAATGTTGATAACCTTTATTTTTATATCATCTACATTTAGAGATCTATCCCCTTCCATCTTTGCCCTACAAAGAGACTCATCCCCTTATAACAAAGAATAACAAGGATGTGGACACACACACAGTTCAGCAAAATTAACCAGCACATCAGTTAAACCTATTATATGGCCACGGTCCATACTCATAACCCTTTGTCGTAGCAAAAGAGGGGGAGAATAAATGTTTGAAAAAAAAAAAGAGGGGGAGGGATATGTTTTTATCTCTTCAGAGTCATGCTGGGTGGCTCAGTGGATTGAGAACCAGGCCTAGAGATGGAAGGTCCTGGGTTTGAACCTGGCCTCAGATATTTCCTAGCTATGTGACCCTGGGCAAGTCACTTAACCCCTATTGCCTAGCCCTTACTTACTGCTCTTCTGCCTTGGAACCAATACAAGGTATTGATTCTAAGGCATAATATAAGGGTTTTTAAAAATAAAAATAATTATACAACATTCAAAATGTTTTCTTCTTTAGAATGTGTACTTTTTTCCATTTCCATTGTTGTAGTTATTGTGTATATTAATTTTCTAGCTCCACTTACTTCATTTTGTATCAGTTCATATCCATCTTTCCATGTCATATAATGATACTCAATTATGTTTAGGGACTGAAATTTATTTAACTAATTCCTAGTTGATGGACATCTACTTTGTTTCCAGTCACTAACTACTACAAAAAGTGCAGCTATAAATATGTTAGTGTACATGGGACCTTTCTATCTTTGGTCCTCTTAGGGTATATGCCTGCAGCGGTATGTAAAAAAGGGATTGGATATTTTAGGTACTTAGTATAATTTCAAACTACATTTACAGACTAGTTAATTCATAGCTCTCCCAATAGTGTATTATATTAATGTGCTCTTCATTCTACAATCCCTCCAACATCATCTCTTCAGCTCTTTTAACTCATAGTCCCAGGAGCCATTTCAGCTCCTTTGTGTTTCAGTCAGCTCTCTAGAAAAGTCTTTAGGCATTAAATATTTTAACCGACTTCTCTTCTATAGTGCTTGAGACTATTTCAGCCCAGACCTTGAACTAAATTATAGTGTGACCTACAAGAACTGATATAGAGTGAAATAAGCAGAAGCAGGAGAACACTGTACAAAGAAACAGCAATATTGTACAATGATTAACTGTGAAAGACTTAGCAACTCTCAACAATACAATGATCTGGGACAATTCTTTTTTTTTTTTTTTAAACCCTTACCTTCTGTCTTGGAATCAATACTGTGTATTGGCTCCAAGGCTGAAGAGTGGTAAGGGCTAGGCAATGGGGGTTAAGTGACTTGCCCAGGGTCACACAGCTGGGACATGTCTGCGGCCAAATTTGAACCCAGGACCTTCTGCCTCTAGGCCTAGCTGAGCAACCCAGCTGCCCCTGATCTGGGACAATTCTGAAGGACTTATGGCAAAGAATGCTGTCCATCTCCAGAGAAAGAACTGTTGGAGTCGGAATGCAGATCAAAGACTACAATTTTTCACTTTAGTTTATGTTTTTATGTTGGGGTTTTGGTTTTATGTGAGAATTCTCTTACAACAATGACCAATATGGAAGTGAGTTTTACATGATAATACATGTATAACCCGGATCAAATTGCTTACCAGCTCCAGCAGTGGGGAAGGAGGGAGACAAATTAGATCATATAATTTTGGAAAACATACATTGAAAATTGTTATTACATGTAATTGGGAAAATGAAAATAAAAGCCAGAGTTATAATCTGAGAGTTTCTCTTGGGTAGGGAAGATGGGGGGACCTCTAGTGAGGGTATTTCTTTCAATTCCCATCATACTTCTGAATGAGATGGTAAAACTCTGCCCCACTTCTTGCCCCTTCTCAATTCTCATGATCTTACGAATATACCTCAGGTACCTGCAGAGAACATCGGAACTTAGATTTTCCTGTCTCCTGGAACTATGTGCCCTCCACGAGGGTGAGCTCTGAAAGTTCTCCCTCGGGCCAGTCTGTCTTTGGTCTGGGTTATGCTTGGTTAGTGGCAGTCACCTATCGAGAACATTCAGAATTGAGAAGGGGAAGAGGCAACAGCAAGTGAGAAAGCAGCTGGGTTGGCCTATCTCAGATTATTCAGCTTCACCGAGCCTAAAGCAACTATATTCTCTCAGGTCATAGGATCTCGGGTCTTATTGCTGAGGCATCTTAGAAAAGCCACATTCTCTAATAAGCAGGACTGAAGTTTTACCTCTTCTGATGGCATGAACTTGACCTGCACGTTTCTTCGGTCGCCGCTATGCAGGACTCCAGACACAGGCAGGACATCAAAGGCCTGGCGCTTCGGCTTTAATTCTGCCAGTAGTTTCTTCCTTAAGTACTTTGGCATGCGCTTGTCCAGCTGATATTTGAAAAAAAATCAACCAGTGAGGTCCATTGTCATGGAGAATAGAACTGATCTTCTTTGGTTGATTGAGCCAAGACGGGGTGTTGTATGACCCAGTGCTAAGGCATTCCCCAGAGGAGCAGATCAAGCTAGAAAGCAGAGGACCTAGCAATTCTGGTTGGATAGAAACCACATTTCCCCATGCAATGTGGAAAAAAATCCATTTTCTGTGACTTAATAGCTCAACAACAGTACCTTAAACACAGTAAAATGTTTAAGACACTGAATGTCATCCTGATGACCATCCTCCTCCTTTCTGGACTTTTTCCTTCTTTGCCTTCTAGAGCACGAACATCATTCTGGTTCTCCTCGTGCCTGATTGACCTTCCTCAATCTCCTTCACTGGTTCCTCCCATTTATGTCCCTGGGGCAGCTAGATAGCATAGCACAGTGATGGGCAAACTTTTTAAAGAGGGGACCAAAGGAAAGGAAATGCTCATCTGTCAGTCTGTTTCTAAGGCAACTCTTTTGAAGTTTCATTGTATTGTATCCTACTCATTGTATTCGTCAGATTAGAAAGAATGTTTTGAGGCAGAATAGAACATTTCAGAGGGTCACATCTGGTCCACAAGCCATAGTTTGCCCATCACTGGCATAGTGGATAGAGCAGCAGGTCTGACCACAAAGGATCATGGCTTCCAATCTGGCCTCAGACACTTCCTAGTTGTGTGATCCTGGGCAAGTCACTGACCTCCTGTTTCCTAGTTCTAACCATTCTTCTGCCTTAGAACAGATTAATTCTAAGACAGAAGGTAAAGGTTAAAAAAAAAGTTTTTGTCCCCTAAGGTTCCATCCGTGGCCTTCTTTTCTCTTTTCTCTATATTCTTGGGCAATCTTATTTCTTCCTAAACATGCCCTCTATGCCCTTAACTCCCAGATCTCTGGCTCGAGCTCTATCCTCTGCTCTGAGCTCCAGTCCTGTATTCCCAGCTGCCCTCAGAGTATCTCCCCTTGGAGAGCTTGCTGGTCCCTCAAATTCAAGAGAATTAAAGCCTGTTCTTGCTTTTAAATCAATGCCTCATTCTGATTTTCCTATTGATTTTTAACTATATTGACATTCTGAATCATCCTGGGACAAAATCTTGGAGTTGTCTGTGATTTCTTGCTCTCTTCAGCCAGCCCTTTAGTCCCTTCTCATTCTACCTTCACCTTCAGTTAGACATCAAGTCCTGCAATTTCTGTCCCTGTTGATGTTTCTTCCATTGAAATACCTTGAATAGTGTCCCCCATACAGCTGGTGCACTGAATTAATGTTTATTCAGATGAATGGAATCTTTTTTTTCCACTTTCATCCAAATGATCTTTCTCATCATTTTCTTTTGTAATGGATCTAGGCACTGTTGCCAAATTAATTTTCCAAAAGCATATCTCTGGTCATGCCACTATCTTATTAATTTTTTTTTCATTAACTCACATCTCTTGGCACTGAATTAAATCCAGACCCTTGTGCCTGGCATTGCAAGTCCTCTACAATATGGCTCCCAACCAGATCAAGAAGAATGTTAGTCTTGAGGTCACGATGTTCTGATGGGCATTTACTAATTCTGCAACCCTGGGTAGATTGTATCATCTCTTATCTGTCTTGGTTTCCTTATCTATAAATGATAATAAAAGCACCTACCTCCCAGGGTTCAGTTGGGACGATCAAATGAGGTCATGTGTATGTCAACTTATGTATGTACATATACATGTACACACACAAATACCAATTTGCACATACACATGCACATAGATACATGCACATACATGTATATATTTGTTGTTGTTGTTCAGTCGTTCCAGTCGTGTCTGACTCTTGGGGACCCCATTTGGAATTTCCTGGCAAAGATCCTGTGTGGTTGGCCATTTCTTTCTCCAGCCCAGTTTATAGATGAGGAACCCAAGGCAAACAAGATGAAATGACTTGCCTCGGATCCATAGCTAGGAAGTGTCAGAGGCCAGATTTGAACCTGGGAGCCTCCATCTCCACGCCTGGCACTCTATTTACTGTGCCACCTAGCTGCCCCATGTGTACACACACACACACACACACACACACACACACACACACACACACACACACACACACANCCATGTGTACACACACACACACACACACACACACACACACACACACACACACACACAGCAAACTTTGAAGAACTATAAAATATTAGCTATTACAATCTCGTATATTCTGCTTCTATTGTAGTTGTTAGTATTGTGCCTTGTCCCTCCCCTAAGCTTCTTGAGAGTCGAGACTGTGTCCTGTTTATCTCTGTTAGCTCTCACAGTGCCCAGAACAGCACTTTAAATATGGTAAAGCGTGATAGATGTTTATCAGATTAAGTTGCTTCAACACGACAAAAAGAACCCCCAAGTTTGACCTTCTGGTTACCTTTGAGGCCTGCCTCGGGTTATGGATGCTCCATTCACAGGAGACTGGCAGATCATTGTAAAGTTGGATGGTGACCACTTGGCACTGCCCACACTGAATGATGCCAAACTCCACTTTGTCATGAGATAAGGAGAGAGACGGTATGGTCACCTTGGCACGCAGGCAGATGTGCAGCGTTGGCCCCCCAGACACCTACAGCGAGCAGAAGGTCTCGTTAGCCCAGGCCCAGCAGAACAAGCGACCCATTCCCTTACCCAGTAGGGACAAGGATCGCCCACTGTCCGGTGATGAAGAAAGTGATAGACTGAGTGGTCTACACTCGGGTCAGAGTCTGAACCCTCAACCTCACCTTGATTGGCAGAATCGCCTCTTTGTTTCCAACAGAAACGTTGGCCGCTTGGGGGTCGCATCTCACTTCGCAGGTTTCTGATTCACAAAAAGGCAGATGCTTCACGCGGTCCAGGTGTACACTGAAGCCTGGACCAAAACAATAGGAAAACCTCTTTACCGTTTTATAGGAAAGGTTAAAGGACAGGAGAAAGGCCTGGGCCTTTTTTTTTTTTTGGCGAGGGGTAGGGGGGAATCTAAAGATGGATCTCCACAGAGTCCGCTTGCTAGGAATCACACGATCCTGGAGCTTCAGGAGGCCCTGGAAGGCCATCTGGTCCCACCCATACTTATAAAACAGGGGTTCTTGGTCTTTGCATGCCACGGGCCCCTTTGGGAGTCTAATACAACGGATGGTCCCTTTCTCAGATGATGTTTTAAAATGGAAAGAATTATCAAGGAAACCAATTCTGTTAAAATACAGTCATCAAAATATCAAGTAATCAAGTCCATGGAGCCTAAGTGAAGATGATTTGCTTAGAGGTGTCTCCTCTACACCATCCCCCCCGGTGGGCATCCAGGCTTTGCTTCAGAGAAGATCTTTTGAGACCCAGACTCCATTTTCTTCTGAGGAAATGGCACGGAGTCTTCTCCAGACACTGGGGGAATGGATGATGCTAACTCCAGAATAAAGAGTGGGGAAAGATGTCCTTGGCACGTTACCTGTGTCATGGAGGGCACCCTTTTCTGCCTGGAAAGATACTGGCAAATTGCTGGTGTTGGTGATTTTGATATAGTGGGTAAGTATTTCACCAAGAATAATGTAGCCAAAGTCAAGGATGTACTCGGGAAGCTGCGCCCTGAAATGGTGAATGGCAATTGTCATGCGAGATTGGCTCCATCTAGGATACTGTTCACAGATGGAATGCTATCAAGTAGGAGAAAATATAGGCCTCCCTTCTGTCATCCTGTTCTTGGAACCAGACAACAAAGAGCTGAATTGTGGTTAGAAACAAGGTCTTTTCAAGACAGTCCACAGATTTGTACTCCTCGCCATCCTATGGGATACATGCCTTCATATGTCTGTGTCTGTACCTGCTGATATGCCAGGCACATAGCAGGCTTTTATTTTAAACCCTTACTTTCCATCATAAAATCAATATTGGACATCAGTTTCAAGGCAGAAGAGCACTAAAGGACAGGCAATGGGGGTTATGCAACTTGCCCAGGGTCACACAGCTAGGAAGTGTCTGAGGACAGATTTGAACCCAGGACCTCCCATCTCTCAGGCTGACTTGTGATCCACCTAGCTGCCCCCATAGTAGGCTCTTGACAATGTTTGATTGATCGACAGCCAAAGCTTCCCCACTTTGGAGATGAGTTAAAAATCTCTCTCATTAATTAAACAGGATGTTTGACATATGCCAATTTTGTCTGTTTTTGCTACCAAAGAATAAACTTCCATTTAAGTTGCATACATCTTCCTTTAAAGACTTATCAGCTGACCCATTCTGAGAACAATAAGCAGAGAAATGACTAACTTGAGCAATCGACGGCGAGCTCGAGCATTGAAGAAAGAATCCTCCAGATCGAACAATTTCTGCTGTTCTAACGCATGGTTCTGGATGATCAACCTCTCTATCTCCATCTGGAGTTGGACATCTAACTGTAACATAAAAAAAGACACAGTCACTCCTTTTCTCTAGGAAAACCAATAGCCATCCTCAACCATCCATGAGCTATCATAGGTGTCCAAGGACTGCCACCATCATCAGAGACTGTGGTTTTGGAGTAGCTAGATTCCAGATGAAGGAGAGTCTAGGAAAGAAGAGAGGCCAAACCACACAGATCAGAGGCTATGTATGGGACTGTGTGGTGGGGCAATTCTTATATCAATCATCTGTTAAGAGTTTAGTGTAAGTCATTCTGCCTGTTGAGATTTATTTCCTTCTTTATCAGATGAGAGACAGCTGGGTGGTGCAGTGGATAGAGCACTGGGCTTGGAAAGACTCTTCTTCCTGAGTTCAAATCTGGCCTCAGACACTTAATAGCTGGGTGATGCTGGGCAAATCACTTAACCTCATTGGCCCTAGTGTTCTCATCTGTAAAAAGAGCTGGAGAAGGAAATGGAAAATAGGTCCAGTATCTCTGTCAATAAGCACATGAGAAAGTGTTCTAAATCTTTAATAATTAGAGAAATGCAAATCAAAACAACTCTGAAGTATCACCTCAAACCTAGCAGATTGGCTAAAATGATAGCAGGGGAGAGTGATGAATGTTGGAGGGGATGTGGCCAAATTGGGACATTGATGCATTGCTGGTGGAGTTGTGAACTGATCCAACCATTCTAAAAATGACAATTCTACCCAAATTAATTTACTTATTTAGTGCCATATTTATATCAAACTACCAAAAAACTTCTTTACTGAATTAGAAAAAACTATAACAAAGTTCATTTGGAAGAACAAAAGATCAAGAATATTAAGGGAAATAATGAAAAAAAAAACTTGAAGGAAGGTGGCCTAGCAGTACCAGATATTAAATTATACCAAAAGCAGTGGTCATCAAAACGATATGGTATTGGCTAAGAGATAGAAGGGAGGATCAGTGGAATAGACTTGGGGTAAGTGATGTCAGCAAGACAGTGTATGATAAACCAAAAGAGCCCAACTTTTGGGACAAAAATCCACTATTTGACAAAAACTGTTGGGAAAATCCGAAAACAATATAGGAGAGATTAGGTTTAGATCAACATCTCACACCCTACACCAAGAAAAATTCAGAATGGGTGAATGACTTGAATATAAAGAGGGAAACTATAAATAAATTAAGTAAACACAGAATAGTATACTTGTCAGATCTCTGGGAAAGGAAAGATTTTAAAACCAACCAAGAGTTAGAGAAAATTACAAAATGTAAAATAAACGATTTTGATTATATTAAATTAAAAAGCTTTTGTACAAACAAAAACAATGCAACCAAAATCAGAAGGGAAACAACAAATTGGGAAAAAATATTTATAAACAAAAAACTCTGACAAGGGTCCAATTACTCAAATATACAAGGAGCTAAATCAATTGTATAAAAAATCAAGCCATTCCCCAATTGATAAATGGGCAAGGGACATGCATAGGCAATTTTCAGATAAAGAAATCAAAACTATCAATAAGCACATGAGAAAGTGTTCTAAATCTCTAATAATTAGAGAAATGCAAATAGAAACAACTCTGAGGTATCACCTCACACCTAGCAGAATGGCTAAAATGACAGCAGGGCAGAGTAATGAATGTTGGAGGGAATGTGGCAAAATTGAGACATTAATGCATTATTGGTGGAGTTGTGAACTGATCCAACCATTCTGGATGGCAATTTGGAAACATGCCCAAAGAGTGCTAAAAGAATGCCTGCCCTTTGATCCAGACATACCATTGTTGGGTTTGTACTCCAAAGAGATCATAGATAAACAGACTTGTATGAAAATATTTATAGCCATGCTTTTTGTGGTGGCAAAAAAACTGGAAAAGGAGGGTATGCCTTTCAATTGGGGAATGGCTAAACAAATTGTGGTATCTGCTGGTGATGGAATACTATTGTGCTCAAAGGAATAATAAACTGGAGGAGTTCCAGGTGAACTGGAAAGACCTCCAGGAACTGATGCAGAGTGAAAGGAGCAGAACCAGAAGAACATTGTACACAGAGACTGATACACTGTGGTAAAATCAAATGTAATGGACTTCTGTACTAGCAGCAACGCAATGATCCAGGACAATTCTGAGGGATTTATGGAAAAGAATGCAAACCACATTCAGAGGAAGAACTACAGGAGAGGAAACACAGAAGAAAAACAACTGCTAGAACACATGGGCTGATGTGGACATGATTGGGGATGTAGAACTGAAAGGACCACACCAATGCAACTATCAATAATATGTAAATAAGTCTTGATTGATGATACATGTTAAAACCGGTGGAAATGTGAGTTGGATATGGGGTGTGTGAAGGGGAAAGTAAAAACATGAATTATGTAACGATGGAAAATTTTTCTAAAAAAAATAAAATATTTAAATCTTTAAAAAAAGAAAACCCCAAATATGGTCCCCAAGAGTCAGACATGACTGAAAATGACTCAACACTTTATATTTTTAGCCATCTGGTATATTTATAGAAAAAAGTTCAATTTTTCTGTCATATATTCCTAAATGTTAAGAAAGAAAGGCAATCTGGTATAGGAGACAAGAGAGTTGACTTTGGAGCCTGGAAGACATGGGTTCTAGTCCTGCCTCTAACCCATATTGGTGTGTGAATTTAATATAAAGTGAACCCACTTATTCTGTTTGAAAACTCATTTTGGTTGGTATCAGCCTCACTCTTTGGGCACCTTGTGGCTCCCTGGAGGCTCAGAAGGGACTAGCTTTGGTCCTGCCTCTGACCCATATTAGGCAAACTACTTCATTTCTCTATGCTCTAGATAACTTTCTAACTGTATGTTGCAGAGAAGGGGCTGATCCACATTGGTAGAGGGAATTTCCTTCTAATGAAATCACTGGTCCAGTCCCTAACCCTATGCCCTAGGGGCTAGACACAAATGAAATAGTAACAGCTAGCATGCTAGATAGCCCTTAAGGTTTGCCTAACACTTTATCTTAGTTGATCATTGCAACAACCCTGAGATGTGGGGGCTACTATTATCCCCATTTTATAGACAAAGAAACTGAGGCGAACAGAGGTTAACAGACTTCCCAGGATTGTATAGCTAGAAAGTGTCTGAGGCTGGATTTGAACATGGGTCTTCCTAAAGAAGATTTCATTAGAATGTTTTTGCTGAATGTATCTCCTGGACACTTCATGGTTCTGGAGGTCTTCTTTAAAGGGAAGTGTCATGACTGACTACAGTGATCAGGGTCACACTTGATTTAAATGGTGAGGCCTGACTCAGTAAATTTGTGAAGATAGAAGGGTTTGCCTTCATTTCCCCAGTGTCCTGGGAAGAGAACCACTCTTCTAAAGACTTGCCACATAATCCTCTTCAGATCCAGTGGTATCGGTTCCTGGATCGGGGAAGATGGACATCGCATCTTTGCTGTTCTTCTTTCCTAGATTTTTTTTGGCCTCTCTTAAAAATTCCTCGTATTTTTCATTTCCTGTTGGTGGTTAGAAAGAAAAGAGGGAAAAAAATCAGGAAAGGAACATGAACTGTGCTCCTGCCATTGGCTCTCATCTCACAGAGGACAATGAATTTTTCCAGCCTTCCTCTGTAGTATTGTTTGACATAGAATGTAAAAATTTAAATCAGAGGTTCTTAATCAGAGGTTGGATAAATTTTAGGGGGTTATTGAAATTGGCTGCAAAAAAGGACTTTTTAATTTTTATTCACTTTTCACTGAAATTTAGCCTTTCCTTCAATTATGAATTGAACAAGATCACCGGAAAGGAAATCAAGGTTATTTTCAGGTCACGTTACAGCTGTAGATACCAAGAAATATAATTTATGTTCATCATCACAAATGTTCAAAATTACTGCAGTTAATAGATCCACTGCTAAATCCCATGTAGTGTTGCCTTCCTGTCTATCTAATAGCATTGATTTCCTCTGTAATCCAATGTATTTTATTTTGTGAATTTAAAAACATGATTTGTAAGAAGGGGTCCAGAGGCTTCTCCAGACTGCCTAAGGGCCCCAGGATCCAAAAATAGGGTCAAAGATCCATAATAAGTATACTTGTAGATACTATGATGGTGGAACTATTCAAATTTAGTGAGTAATACTGATAAAATATTAAACAAGATGACTTATAGGGTTATGTATTTGAGGCCAAAACTGGGTAAATAATTACGTAGTTTATCTGTGAAGTGTAGACAGCCAATGTATCTCAGAACCCCCCCAACTCCGTTTGTAGGCTTTCTTTTCTTTTTTCTTTTTTGACAAAGCTTCCTCTCCCTGATATATGGATTAAAAATGGCCATAATCTTGCTCTGAAAATTGAAATATAATTGGGTTTGAGATATGCTCATGTTTATACTAATGTGAAGGGTTGCAGAAGACTATGAGAAATAGTCAGATTCTGTGTTATGGCAGGAAAAAAAATGAAGAGGTGGAGGAGGGATGGAAATTGGGGAAGAAACTGAGTTCAAAAGAGCATGAAGAAGGAGAGAAGAATTTCCTTAAGTTAGCTGTGGGACATTCTATGGACTGAATTCAGGGGAGCACCTGAGTGGGCTTTGGGTGGCTGAGAGAAGAGAAGCTGGAGCCTGGATTTGTACAGTGCCCAGAACATAGTAAGTCCTTGATGACTAGCTGGGACCTTAACCAAAACGACCTTGCTTCCTCAGTGACCAGAAAAATTCTGTTTGTCCTAGAAGAGGAGGGGGACAGCAGGGAGAACTAGAAACCTAAATAAGAGATTACTATTTAAATTTGGCCTTTTGTACTTCAGCTGAGCCAAGCAAGTGTGAGTAATGAAACTGGGCTGGTGATTGGCTTTCTGCATAGTTTGTACCATAATAATGCTAAATGTTGTGGTAGGGAGGTGTCTCAATGTTGTATGGATGGGGCACCATGCTGTAGGAGGGGGAGGAGGAGCCAAATCTTAGAAATCCAAAGACAAAATTTGGGGGGGAGGACATTCTTTTTAAAAAAACCCTTACCTTCTGTCTTAGAAGCAATTAATTTTAATTCTAATTAATACTGTGTTTGGCTTTTAAGGTAGAAGAGTAGTAAAGGGCTAAATAACTGGGGTTAAGTGACTTCCCTAGGGTCACACAGCTAGGAAGTGTCTGAAGCCAGATGTTACCCTAGAACCTCCAATCTCCAGGGCTGGCTCTATATCCACTGAGCCACTTAGCTGCCTACCAGGGGAGGACAGCTGATGTAGCAGAGGAGAATCCCCTTTGGGAGGTGGGATCCAAATTATCCAGTAAGTCTTCTCGTTGGGGGTTTCCCTTGAGGACATTTGGGTCTATATTTGTTAAATTAAACTGCCCAATTCTTTGTTCCTCTTGTGCATGTGTATGTAGTTGCTATGAAAGAGAAGAACCAAGTATTCTATCAAATGAACGGACCATCCATCCTTAGTGAGAATCAACAGAAAACATAATTTTTCAAATTTGGAAAATCCCTAGATTGAGATATAGAATACCTTTGATGTTCCTTGGGAGATCCAGGCAGATCCGGGGAAAGATCCCCTCTCCCGTCACAGTGATGGTCTCTGGTTCTAGGTGGGCAATCTGGACCTGAAAATTTCTCTCAAAGACCTCAGGAACTCCAGGAAGGTAATAAACCTTTAATATCTGTTCTTTTTTTGATTCAATGACACCCTACAATAGTCAGACGAGAGAGAACAAGAATATAACAAAGAAAAAAAAATCCGCTGAGCTGTTCATCCCAAAGAATGATTAGACAATTAAGAGAGAAAATTCCAAGATCATTAATAGGGTATTTAAAGAGAAAGAATGGAATTAGGTTATGGAGCCTGGGTCTGCTCTGGGCAAGAAGAAAACTCAAGCTAATGTAACAAATAGAGCAGTGTTCTTAAAACCATTTTGTTAGTCTATCAAACTTTGCAATGGGCATTGGTTCTGGCCTTACCCTCTGCCTAGAAAGGTAGGTTGCCAGAGAGAATCTAGTCCTATACCTCATAGAGTCACAGGATCTCGGAGCTGAAAAGGAACTCAAGGGTTAGGTTGTTCTTCCTGAGTAGGTTTCTACCATACAACATTATGACATGTAGTCACTTGGTCTCTCCTGGAGGATGTCTAGAAGTGGGGAACTCACTGTTGCTGAAGAGAGCATATTTAGGAAGTTAAAATTTTTTTCACTAATATTGAGCTGAAAGCTGCCTCCCATCATCTTCCACCCATTGGTCCTGTTTCTTGTCACTTCCTTCAACTTGTTCTTATGTGGCCCATTTTTGAGTCTCCTCTCCATTTGTTGTCCTTCTCTGGATGTACCTTTGGTTGTCCTTCCTAAAATTTGGTGACCAGAAATGGAGATAATACTCTGGAGGTGGTCTTATTGGGGAAGAGTATTTTCTGGCTGCCCCTGCATGCATGGTTGATGCATGGATGATTTTATGGTTGAACATAAAAAGTTCACATTTTATTACAATCTGCCACTCTTTTGAGCTGATAGTCTTGATCATTGTTTTCCAGGCTACTTCAGAAATGGTATTGACCATTCAAAATTAGGTCAATCAGACCATTCCATTTCTTTCCACAACCAGCTTGGCTGAACACAATTTTCAGGGTTTTTCATTCCTGGAGATTCATGGTCAAAAACATCTTGGGTAAAATGACCTCTGAGGTCCTCTCCAACTTTGGATTCTATAATTCTGTGAATTAGAATGTCATGTAACCACATGATAAAGACAATGGGGCTACAACAAAATATTTAAAAAGCTTAAACACGAATTGCTGGCCTGCTACTTCCAAGAGAAGGGAAGAAATGGTCTCAGAAAAACTTAAATTTATTTCCATTTGAAGGGAAAATGGCTGGTTAAGAGAAAATTTAAGATGAAATAAGAGAAATCAAAGCAAATAGATGTAAAGATTTTGAGTTGATTTCGTTTGAAAAAATATTTGTTTCATTTTAATTAAAAGCATGTTCCATTACTTCAATAGTTAAGGATTAATCACACTTACCACAATCCTACACACTTGGAAAACACACACATGCACATGCTCACCCAAAGACATCCTGGAATGGGGCATGTAGACTTTCTCTGTGCATAAGATGAAGTGTTTTTATATCCTGGTCATGCAGGCTACTTACAGAGCGAGGCATTATCAGTGGCACTCCGGGTCGAGGGTTCTCTACAGAATTATGATATCCATCCATGACTTTGAACTCAAAGCCAACTTTGCCCACATTCTTCAGGACGATTTCACTTTCCATGACTTGGTCAAACATCTTAGAAAGATAAGAGGGAAAGTGATTCATTAGCACCATCAAGTAGCCTTTAGACACTGCTACATTGGATTAAAAAACCATTGCTGAGCATTTATTAGTCATTGACCATGTGCCAGGCCATCTGAGGATACAAAGAAAGACACCATTGGAATGGAGGGGGAAGGTGGTTGTGCATGGGTGTGGAGACAGCATATAAACAGGTACAGACAGGATCTATACACAGTAGAGGGAAGGTAATCTCAATGGGGAAGGCACTAGCTACTGAGCTGAGGGGGAAAGGGAAGCAGTTTGGTAGTGCCACTGGAAAATTAGTTTGGTAGTGCAACTGGAAAATGTTGATAATTTGGCTACTCAAGTCAAGAGGTTCTATAGGAAGAACTAGATTTTAGTTGTAGTCTATAACATACAGATCCATGGATAGGATGGAAGGAAGGAAGGAGGGAAGGGGAAGAAGGAAGAGAAGGAAGGAAGGGAAGGAAGGGGAGGGAGGGAAGGAAGGAAGGGGAGGGAAGGGAAGGAAGGAAGGGAAGGAAAAGGAAGGAAAGGAAGGGAAGGAAAAGGAAGGAAAGGAAGGGAAG
>NC_058131.1:41492913-41506829 GCF_016433145.1 Gracilinanus agilis | reverse complement strand
AGGAAGGAAGGAAGGAAGGAAGGAAGGAAGGAAGGAAGGAAGGAAGGAAGGAAGGGGAGGGAAAGGAAGGAAGGAAGGGGAGGGAAAGGAAGGAAGGAAGGGGAGGGAAGGGAAGGGAAGGAAGGGAAGGAAGGAAGGAAGGAAAATTTTCAAATGGAGATTAGTAGCGATGACCAGAACAATGGCATAAAAGGAAGTGGCACTAGTGGTTTAACTTCTAAATATAATGACTTTTTATTAGTCTTTACTGGATCTGGAGTCAGGAAGACCAAAGTTCAAATGCAGTTGTGTGATCCTACAAATTATTTAACTCTGTCAGGCTCAGCTTCCTCAGCTGTGAAATAGGGATAATAATACCACCTACTTCTTAGGGTTGTTGTGAGGATCCAATGAGACAACATTTGTAAAGTAATTTGCAAATTATAAAGCATTTAGCTTTTGACACTACTGACAAATGCCTCTTTCTAGGTCTCTTATTTTGGCTTCCATGACATTTTTCCCTCTGGTTTTCCTCCTATATCACTGAACAAATTCCTCATTTTATTTTGTTTTATCATCATTCATCTCCCATCCTAAGCTTTGGAAATGTTCTGCCCCACTCCCCATAAGGCTTGGACCTCTCTCTGTCTCTGTCTCTGTCTCTGTTTCTTTGTCTTTGTCTCTCTGTGTCTGTCTGTCTCTCTCCTCCTCTGTCTCCCTTTTCCTCCTCTCTCTTTTCTCCCTCTCTGTCTCTCTCCATCTTAATTCTTCCTGCCTCTTCCTTCTTTCTCTTGGTGATCTCAGTTAGCTCTTATAAATTCAATGACTAGTTCTATGCAGATTACTCCTTAATCTACCCAAATATCCAACACTAAATTCTCCCAGGCTTGTAATGCTGGCTTTTCAAGCTCTCAATATCCCAAAGAGGATTCACTATCTTGCCTCTCTACAACATACCCCCTGTCCAAGCTTCCCTATTACTATTGGAAGTACCTTCTCCCAATAATTTAGGCTTATAGCCTTATTGTTCCCCTTGAGTCTTCCTTTGCATCATCTCCCCCTAACCAGAGTATATCTAATCAGTTGCCCAGTCTTGTTGCTTGTACAACACCTCTAGCATCAGTCCCTTTATCTCTTCTCAAATGGCCAACACCCTAGTTTAGGACCATTGCAACTTCTTGTGTAGACTCTATAATAACCTTTTAATTGATCTCCCTACTTCTGGTTTCTTCCTTCTCCATTCCATTGTCTATAAAACTGCCAAAGTAATCTTTCCAAAGACATAGATCTAACCCTATCAATCACCTGATTTTTAAAAAGCAATCTTCAGTGGTTCTTTATTGCCTCCAGAATAAAACAGAAATTCCTTATCTCTGGTGCTTAATCACATTCTGGCCTTTTCCTGTATTATTCTCCTTCATGTACTATATCTATCTTGAGCAGAACTGAACTACTAGTTCTTGTCCAAGCTTGGCATTCAATTTCCCATCTCCATGAATTTTCCTATGTCATCCCTTACAGTATCTGTTTTCCTTGGAATGTACTTCCTCCTTTCTGTTTGTCTGATTCCTATTTTTCTTAAGGATTAGTCTAAATACTACATTCTCTATGGAGCCTTTCCTTATATCCCCCAATAAATATATTATTGCTGTTCCTCAAATTTCCCTCTATTTACCCTTACACTCCTATAGAATCCTTGAGAGCAGGGACTGATTTATTTTCAATTTTGTATCCTTAGCTGTTGGCACTGTTTTATGGGTACCCACAAATTGAATTGAACTAAATAATCAAGTGTCAACTCACAGAGATTAAAATCTACATGGAGGAAGGTGCTTAGTAAATATTTAGAGTTAGTAATTGCTTGATTGAGTCATGACAATAAGTGAGTGGGGAGAAAGACCCACAAGTACATACCTAAGGTATTTGGGAATAACCCCCAAATAACAAGTAAGCAAGTGTGTGATAACATAATACAAACCATATACACAAGTGTTTGGGGCTTCAAGTAAGTCAAAGATCACTATGGGATAGAATTAATCAAGGAAGGATTCCTGAACTAGGAAGAAGTAAGTCTTGAGCCTGGCTTTGAAGGATATAGAAGTTTTGGATGGGCAAAGAGAAAGGATGAAGTAACAATGTAAATGAAAATATTTAGATAGGTAAAAGAATATTTGGAAATAGTAGATTAGTATCATGCATGGCACATAGAAGTCCCTTTAATAAGTGTTTGCTGATTGACTGGGGAATTATGGTGTACCTGGTAATGGAAGAGCTTTGAAGACCCAATGGATGAGCTTTGATTTTATTCACTAGGCTGTGGAGTCACTGTAGTTATTTATGTAGGGGAAGTAATTTGGGAAGATGAATCTGGAAGTCTTATGTAGGATTGATGGAGGATAAGAGAGACTAGAACTAGGGAAGCCAGCTAGCAAGTTGTAGTAATTTACATGTGATATCTTGAGACCTTGGACTATGGTAATCACTGCGGAAATTAATAAGGAGGGTTGAATCTGTGAAATTCTGTGAAGGCTGAATCAGTAGGACTTAATGATTGATTATAATAGAAGGTGGTGAAGGAGATGGAATTATCCAAAGTGCTTTCAAAGCTGTGAAAATGGGTGACCTAGAAGATAATGATAGAATTGGGGAAGGAAGAAAGGAATATCATTTAGAAGGAAATGATGATGAGCTTAATTCTTGAAACCTTTTTTTTAAAGCTTTGAGAAAAGCAAATCAAGATGTCTTATAGACATTTGGAGATGCGGTTTGGTGAGTAAATAGGTGGATGAAAGGGAGATCTGTTAGGTCTGGAGAGGGATATTTGGGAATCCATTAAATTTTAAGCTCCTTGAAGGCAGGAACTGTCTTTTGCTTGTTTTTGTATCCCCAACTTTTATCACAGTGCCCTGTATGTGGAAGGTGCTTAATAAATATTTAGAGTTAGTAATTGCTTGATTGAGTCATGACAATAAATTACCAGAGAAAATGAGTGCATAGGAGTGAAACAGAAGATTAGGGACTAGAACCAATGAATTATATTGGTTCTGATTTAAGGCAAGGATAGAAGGAATCATTTGGGGTTGACTTGTTGTACCTGTAGTCCATAATGAATTTCCTTTGTGTCAAATGTATAGCTGACCAATGAAGCTTCTCCTTTCAGTGTAATCTCGTAGGTGGGGCCTCCCTCCACTTCACACAGGGCTTTCACCTGAGCAATGATGTCACAGTGCCCATAAAATGAGAAGGACACTTGGTGACTACTAAGTGGTGGTAATACTCCATAGAGGGGTAAGATGTCAAATACCTGTGGGGAAAAGCATAAAGTATGACAATATTTACTTATTGAAGAACATCTAAAAGGGTAGAACTAAGTCCATTTACAGAGTATTTATCAGAGGATTATTGATATAGAGCCAGAAAGATCCTTAAGGCCATCAAATCCAACTCCCTCATGTTGTGGATGAGGAATCTGAGGCAGAAAAAGATTAAATGACTTGCCCAGAGTCACACAGCTAGTAAGTGTCTGAGGTTGGATTTGAACTTAGGTCTTCCAGATTCTAGGTCCAGCTGCCTTCCCACTATGCCATTTATGCAGTTAATTTAGGAAATGTGAAATAGACCTGACCAGTGGCATATAGAGATTGTGAGGTCCCCTACCATATTTTGGTGTTGACTTTCTAGAATTCTGAGGTTGTTAGAAGAATTGAATTGAGCATAAATCAGGCAATTTAGATTCTAATCCTGGATCTTCTACTTATCATATCATTGCCTTCACTGGGCCTCAGTTTTATTTTCTGGAAAAAGGGCAGGATTGAACAAAATAATGTTCAGGGATGATTCAAATGATTGTATAGGTTCTTCCTCCCCTAAAGTATAGACCTTAACAGACTATCTTTCTGCATTTCTGAGGCTGAAAAATTCTTTTCTTGGTATCTATCCTAGTGATGAGCCCCACTACCACCACCCAATTTACCTAGGCTGGGTTTCAGATGACAGGCATCTAGGTGATGCCACAGACATGATAAGATACAGTAGAAAAAAACAAAAACACAATCTCAAATGCCTCTGACATCAAATGATTTAAACCAACAGAGTGGTTGGTTCATGGTGACGGTTCTCATGCTAGTGGTTCAATCAGATGAACCAAGAGGCATTTATTAAGTAAGCATCTGCTTTATGCCAGGCACTGAGCTAAGCAGAGAGCTTAGAGGACAACACTTGGTTTCCTGTTTCTAGGAAAGCAAATGCAAGACAGCTACAATCTAAACAGAGAAAAGTCCATGCTCTGTATCCCCAGTTGGGAAGTCTGTTCTATAAAAACCTATTTTTAAATAGCAAAGCATATTAAGCTCCATGACATTCCTTTTGATCTAAGCATCTTGGGCGAAGGGGCTTTAAGGGGTTATTCTCATAAAAAGATAGGATTATAGGAATTAGAGCTGGAAAGGCACTTGGAGATCACCTATTCTAACCCCTTCATTTTCCTTCAAAGGAGAACAGGAATCCCATGGAAGAGTTTGGACCCATTCTTGCCAACACTCAGTACAGAATGAGCTGTGGTTCCAGGAAGTCTCTTCCTTGCATGGTATCTAGGACAACATAAGGGCCAAGAAGGAACTTGAAGAGTTTTATAATATTTTGGAACCTTGGTACCAAAGTACTTCTAGCTCCTTGAATTATATTGGTGAAGGGCAAAGTCAGATGAGAAACTCTGACTGTGGGATAAAGGAAAAATGAGGGGCATTCAGCATGAGTAGAGTAGCCACAACCTTTTAACTTACTTCTTCCACTCCAATGGCAAGTGAGTCATCTGGTTCAAAGACCCACAGGGAGTCCTGGAATTCCACCTGGCCCTGGGACAAAACTTCTCTGTCTACTTCCTCAAAGCTTGGTTTTGTTGGCTGCAAATAAAAGAAGTGAAAGCTAGCAAGTCTATATTCTGGAGACCAACCTCTTGGCTCCCATCCCTCATCCCTTATCCTACCCTCTTCATCTGTAATGGACTCCATTGCCTTTCTCTCCAGGCTTTGCCACTTATCTTGGGAGTTTCAGTTCGAAGAGAAAATAGTCATCCACAGGGTTCGAGAACACTAGTTTTTTTGCCTTAGAGCAAATATAATTCATGCAATAGAGAGGTGGCAGGGGTGCCCTGGATCTCTCTGTACATTTGACATGGTGCCCGGTCAGGGAAGATGCTAATGCCTTAAATGCCTGAATAAAGGAGTCCCTCTCTTAAAAGTCCACTATTAAAGAAAGAAAATTTTACTTTTGCGTGGATTGTGCTTACATCTGATGGCTGTAGAAGCTTCTTTTCTTCTTCAGGCATGTTATTCTCATCCATCATGATCTGACTGGAGAATTTCACCATATAGAAGAGAGTTAGTGAGTTGACCATAGCCTTTTGCTTGAGTGACATTAACACCACCGTCCCCTAAACCACATCCCCTCTTCCCAGCCCCACCCCCACAAAGAACAAATGAAGTGGAAGAACAGGGAAATGACATTATTTAAGAGAGGCCATCTCAGGAAGGCTGGAGCCTCTCCACAAAACACAAGCACATTCCACATTCTCAAGATGTTGAGCCACTAAGCAAAAGTAGAGTCAAGTGGGTGGAAGTTATATAGGAAAGCAAATTATAGAGATATAAGAAGTAACTTCCTAACAATAAGAGCTTTTCTCTAGTGGAATAGTTTGTCTTAGAAAGTAGTGAGTCCCTCATTGCTAAACATCTTCAGTTAGGAATAAAATGGTCACTTGTTAGGAGTGATGTAGAGAGGGATTCATGTTTCTGGTAGGCATTGGCCTAGGTCAGTTCTGAGTTCCCTTCTAATTGGCATTCTGTGATTCTAGGTAGGAAACCTAAAGGCAGACAATCATTACTTTCTACCCTTCCTTCTTCAGATCCTACCCCACCACCTGGCTTCTTACATAGGAAAGTATGAAATCTTTCTCCAAATAGGAAAATGTCCATTGCTCTGGAGGTAAGGATGGGTGGGTGAAGAAGGCAACACCTTTTAATAACCAGATGCTATTTCACTCTACTTTTGAGGTCCTGTCTGTCTTCTATAAAGTCTTAAGAAAAGCCTGTAGTTATCTAGATATTTGATTGTGTTCTGAAGTGCTCAATAAGGGAATTAATAGTTTACTGAGAAATGTCACTGTGAGATTGTACCCTGGAAGGAATATTTTGTTCTAGAGAATTTTCCTATGCTTTTCCACATGGTATTCTGATCTAACATTTGATGAGAGGTCCTGGATTGGGTGATGGGATAGAAATGACTCATTTCCATAAGAAAAGCAAATGATGCCTTATGTGTATGTCTATGGTCTTATCCATGCCTGTGTCTATGTACATATCCATGCCCATGTCCATATCTCTACATAAAGAACACATGAAAGAATCTGCACTAACTTTGCTTCAAAATATCAACACATACTCAACAAATTCTTCTGTATCAATTGTTGGTACTACTGGGGAAGATGCTCCTACTGGTGGTGCTGGTGCTTCTGGGAGTAACTCTGTTTGGGAGGGCTCCAGTGGCTGTGACCAAACACGAACTGGGGCGGTGTATGGCTTACGCTGCCCTGTTACGAACCTGCAAAACCAAGTTAGAGTCTTTGAATATATTTTAAAAAAGTTGTCATCTGGCCCAGGGGAGCACCCAGTTAGTTTCCAAAGTAAATGGCCAAATTCTAGACTTAGTCAAAGATCTCGAATTCAGTTATCAGAATCATCATGAATGTTCAATGAACATAGCCATGAAAAGAAAGAAGAAGATGGTTCTGTTAGTTGTGGCTTAGAAAGACCTATAGGTTTTTAAATATATATATATATATATACACACATGTATATCTTCTATCAGGCAAAGGAAAGGGTTTGCTGATTTTCATCTAGTTTTACCTTCTGTTTCACCAATATTTATTAAGCACCTACTGTGTACAGAGTCCAGATCTCAAATACATGAATGCATCTGTGATTTCAATGATTTCATGTTTCTCTCCCACTTTGCAACCATACTTGCCCATGTTATGCTTGTCCACATTCTCCCAAAAGCTTGCCACAAGGGGTTCACCAAACATGCCTGATGCCTTCTTCACTTTCTTTGGGCATTTCTAGGGAGCCAGTAGAGTACTCTGACTGTCTACTCTACTACTCTACTACTACTACACTGCTGTGATCTCTTGCTCTTTCCAAGTGACCAGTCATGCAACTATATCCCTTGCTTCTCCTCTTGTGTGGAGTTCCTTATGTTTCAGAAAGCTCACACCCATCATTTGATTTACCATTGCCTACTGTGTGATACTTATGTTTAGTTCTTTGGAGCCTGTGGTATTCCATATCTCATTTCCATGTAACAATATTCGTAAAATGTTAGTATTGAAAAGTTGAGGAAGCTTGGGTACTAAAAGTGTTTTATAACTTTTGAAAGCAATTCAGTTTATCTTTTTTCTTGTCTTTTAAAAAACTTTTCAGATATTTTGATTTACCCAATTACATGTAAAAACAGATTTTTATATTCATTTCTAAAATTGTGAGTTTTAAATTTCCTTCCCCCATTGAGAAGGCAAGTGATTTGATATAGTTATATATGTGTAGCCAATATAAAACATTTACATATTAGGCATGTTGTGAAAGAAAACAGATAAAAACAAAAAAAATAAAGTAAAAAATAGTCTGCTTCAATCTCATTCAGACCACAGCATTCTTCATTATATATATCTATATATCTATATATATGTATATATAATTTTTCATTATATAAGTCCTTTGGAATTGTCTTGTATCTTTGTATTGCTAAGAATGGCTAAGTCATTCACAGTTGATCATTGTACAATATTGCTGTTGCTGTGTACAACATTTTACTGGTTCTGCTTACTTCACTTTGCATTAGTTCATTTAAGTCATTCTAGTTTTTTTTAAATCCTCCTGCTCATCATTTATTAGAGCACAATAGTGTTCTATCATCGCCATATACCACAATTTGTTCAGTCATTTACCAGTTGATTGACATCCCTTCAATTTCTAATTCTTTGCCACCACAAGAAGAGCTGGCATAAATATTTTTCGTACATATTGTCCTTTTCCTTTGTAAAATCTCTTGGAAATCTAGAACTAGTAACGGTAGTGCTGGGTTAAACAGTATGCATAGTTTTATCACCTTTTGGGCAAGGTTCCAAATTGCTCTCCAGAATAGCTGGATCAGATCACAACTTTACCAACAGTGTACTAGTGGTCTAATTTTCCCACATCCCCTCCAACATTTGTTATTTTCCT
The DNA here is from genome assembly GCF_016433145.1 of Gracilinanus agilis. Classification (NCBI taxonomy): domain Eukaryota; kingdom Metazoa; phylum Chordata; class Mammalia; order Didelphimorphia; family Didelphidae; genus Gracilinanus; species Gracilinanus agilis. Next base: position 41,498,574 of record NC_058131.1, on the reverse strand, counting down.
TTTATGTTATATTAGACAATCTGTTTGGTATGAGGTGGCACTTCAGAGTTATTTTCATTTGCATTTCTCTAATCAAGAGTGATTTAGAGCATTTTTTCATGATTATAAGTAGCTTTGATTTCTTCAAAACTGACTTTTCACAACCTTTGGACATTTATCAATTTGGGAATGACTCCTATTCTCTGGCTTAGTTCTCAATATATTTGACAAACCTTCCTCCTTTCCAGCTTTGGGCCCAGCTCACTGTCCAACTGTGCTCTATGTTCCAGATATACACCCTATTGGACAAGCTCAATATGATATCCAACCAAATGCCTGCAGGCAAAATCTGGGCAAGAGACATTTTTCGTCCACTTGGGCTTTCTTGTGTGGATAGATAGCTCAAGCTCCTATGAGTGATTGTAGATCTCTTCTAGGAGTTCTCAATTTTATGGGGTAACCAACACAATGTCATTCAAAAACAGGAAACTCTGTAGGACTTTATCATTCCTAGGAAAGCTCTTCTCAACTTAAACTCTGCACTTCTCCATCACAGTGAAAATTATCTTTTGGCAAGCAGTCATCTCATTGTTTCATGCCTCACCTAGGTATTATTATCAGAGGGTCATGAACAGTGAGTGCTGTTTCTGTTGTTACATCTTCTAAAGAACCTCAAAAGATCTTTTATGCTTATTCACCCTTGTGGTGTATGAATGTATGGATGAGAGACACATTGTTGTAAAAGAGGTTATAAGGTGTTTTGTTCTGCATCACAAGCTTTTTCACAATCAACAAATGATAAATATAGTCCATTCTGACATTTTTTTTCATTCTTATATTTTCTCCATCTTTCTCCATCAAGGATAACAGGACCACTTCACTTGGACCCTAACATTATAGACCCTGACAGGCTAATTGAGGAGATAAAAAATAGCATTAAAAAGAATGGGGAAAAATGGCCAGATTGGACTGTTTGTCTTTATCTATCTTATTTAACTATCTTCTAGCACCTATCTAATCTATTATCTATATTATTATTTATCTATCTCTCTAATCTAGTATCTACACATACATGCATAAGTATGTGTGTCTGAAGGAGTAAAATGTAAAAAATCTCTAACTTTATTAATATTGAAAAATGTAACTAAAGGAATATGAACAACTCCCAACCTATTTCTCTATTCTCCCATCTATTAAAAAAATGTGAGGATTATCTCTGCAAGAATTGAGGACATCTGGCAAAATCGGGACACTAATACACTGCTGGTGGAGTTGTGAATTGCTCCAACCATTCTGGAGGGCAATTTGGAACTATGCACAAAGGGCCTTAAAAGACTGTCTGCCCTTTAATCCAGCCATACTACTGCTGGGTTTGTACCTAAAGAGATAATAAGGATAAAGACTTGTACAAAATATTTATAGCTGTGCTCTTTGTGGTGGCAAAAAATTGGAAAATGGGGGGGGCCCTCGATTGGGGAATGGCTGAACAAATTGTAGTATATATTGGTGATGGAATATTATCATGCTGAAAGGAATAAGGAAATAGAGGAATTCCATGTGAACTGGAATGACGTCCAGGAATTGATGCAGAGTGAAAGGAGCAGAACCAGGAGAACACTGTACTCAGAGACCGCTACATTATGGCACAATTGAATGTAATGAACTTTTCTACCAGTAGCAATGCAACAATCCAGGACAATCCAGAGGAACTTAGGAGAAAGAATACTATCCACATCCAGAGAAAGAACTGTGAAGCTAGAAATGCGCTAGAAAAAAATATATGATTGATCACATCTCAGGTCCTCCTCATGACACATATCCATTCTATTTTGTGGTAGCATCCTCTGTGGGAAACCACTGTCACTGTCACTGATTGCACCCTCCTTGATAAGGGCAGAGACAGCACAAGGCTTTGCCATCAATGTTCACTGAGTTGTTGAATTAAACTAGGCTCAGCCTTCTCTAAGTCAAAAGGCTAGTGGATAGAGAGGCAGTCATGGGGTCAGAAAGACCTGTATTCAAATCTTGTCTGTAACACCTACTGGCTGGGTGGCTTCCCTTTGCCCTGGACAACTCTCTAAGACACTTAGTTCCAGATCTGCTTTGGTAGAAGAGGCTTTCATTCCAATAGAGTAGAATCCAAGACTAGATGCGAATCAACCAAATTACCTCCTCTAGGGATGCTCTTTTAAAATTCAAATATCTTGAGAAAGTGAATCACTTTCCCTCTAGTATGAATTAGTTTATAAGGTGGCTTTTCCTGGGTTGTAAGGCAAGGGAGGGAAATTTAAGGAAGCAGAGAAAACTGAAGAAAGGAAACAGGAGCACCAAAGAGAAACTTTGCTAACCCTTCAACTTTGTCAACTTCTGACCTACCTACATAGGGGTTTGCTTTACAATGTCCAGAATAATCAGGGGGTGGTGATACTCCGTGTTTGGCAGAACATTAATGTTGGAAAAAAGGACATAATTATAATCTGATTGAAAAGTCATTAAAAAAGTTATAATGTCAGTAAAGTTATTTGGTTCAGATTTCCTCCTATTCATAGGACCCAGATGATTATTTTCACATTATTGCTGACCCAAACTAGATTCAATTCAGTTATTTTTAAAAGGAAATCGAGCTGCAAACAAGAAAAATCAATAATCCTCAGCTCCCAAAGCTATTCAACAACAACAAAAACACCAGAACGATTAGAGTAGTAAGTGAGGAAAAATTCCCTTTGGCTGTCTGCTATGAGAGAGCTAGGGAAAAAGCTGATTACCACACTTTATTACTAGTCCTGATTTGGGCTAGGCAATTTCCCCTTTCTGACTATATTTTCAACTCTTGGGTGTAAAATCAATACAATCTTTTGTGCTGCACATTTTAAAATTTAAACATTTATTTTTTCTTCCTCTGTTCATTAGAAACACTTCAGAGCTAAAATGGACCTAAAAAGGATATTTTATGTTTTGGTTAATGTCTTTGGTTATTGCTAGATAAATTTATTTGTTGGCCTCTGCATATTAGACAGACAATTCTTGAGGTGGTAGAAAACCAGCTATGTACAGGGAAAGAGCTATAGCAGCAATATAATTAGTCTCTCCTGGTCCTCATTCCCCACTTCCACTAATAGCGGGAAGTTTCTACCTCACCTGATCACAGGATTCCCCTCATACTCTTCCTGATCATTCTGCTATGCTCTTTTGGTAGCTCTGGTATAGAGATGGGAGATAGGAAGACCCAAGTTCAAATCCTACCTTGAACAATTACCTAATTGTGTGCCTCTGGGCAAGTCACCAAGCCTCTCTCAGTCTCAGAATCCCCATCTATAAAATGGGGGATAGCACCTTTGTCATGGGATGGATAGCAAAGATCAAATGAGATCACATATCTAAAGTACCTTGTAAATCTTAAGTGTATAAATGCTGGCTCTTTTATTATTATTTGTTAATATTATTATTGGCATCTAGGTGGCATAATGGTTAGAGTGTCTGGCTTGAAGTCAGGAATACTCGTCTTCCTGAGTTCAAATTGGCCTCAGAGACTTCCTAGCTGTGTGACTCTGGGCAAGTCACTTAAACCTGGTTGCCTCAGTTTCCTCATCCATAAAATATGCCGGAGAATGAAATGGCAAACCAATCCATCATTTTTGCCACAAAAATTCCAAGTGGGGTCAGAGAGAGTCAGACATTACTGAAACAACTGAACAGCAACAAAAACAAGAAGAAGATATTATTAGACCAAATATTATTATTCCATACTTGTACTCTCTCCCCTTCTAGAATATAGGCTCTTTGAGGGCAGGAACTATCTTTTCCATCCTTGCATGTTCCCTACATTCTAGAATAGTACTCTCTTCCTAGCAAGCATTTAATCCATGTTTGATGAATGAAGCAGCAGGACTTGCTAAGTCATGCTTTTGACAAGAATCTGTTTGATGTTGCCAAATGCATAGCCCTGTGCTAAGTAGGCAGTGAGAGGGGCACAAGAGAAATAATACATGTCCTCTGCCCTTGGAGCTTACTTACCCCTCTTAATTCCAGTGCCTCCCCTCTGTTAATTATTTCTTCTTTATCCTGTATATTGCTCGTTTTGTATATTTTGTTTATTTGTTGTCTCTCCACTAGAATGGGAGCCCCTTGAGGGCAGGGACTGACTTTTGCCTCTTTTTTGTAGCCCCAGTTCTTAGCACAGTGCCTGGCACATAGTAGATGCTTAATACATGTTGATTGATTGATTACAATCTAGCTGAGAAAGAGTAAAATTAAGTAACACTTCAGGGCAGGACGTGATTAAATGCCAGAGAGCCTGGTATAGACAACGTTTGACCAGTTCAGAGAAGAGGCAGAAGAACATCTGCTGGAGCAGTCAGAAGTTTCCCAAGAGACACAGGACATCAGCAGAGCCCTATGAAGTGAGTAGATGGGAGAGGATTCAGGACAAGGTAGTATGGTGGAAGGGGCACTACACCAGGACTTCAGGAGACTTGGATCCTGAATTTCACTCTGCCATTTGCCAGCTAAGTATTCTTGGACAAATCACTTACTCTCTCTTAGCTGCAAATGTCTCATTTGTCAGCTTTGGATAATATTATTCTATTGTAATAATTATATAGGGATGGAATTATAACAACCTATTTCATAGAGTTGTTGTGATGCTCAAATGGGAGAAAAATGTGGATATACGTTGTGAGTTGTCAATGTCTCCATGGTCATTTGTTCATTCAGCTTTCTTGCTAATGGATAAAGATGCTTTCCCCCCCTCCCCCCAACATATTTTCTTATGAAAAGACAGAAAATGTCACCATTCTAAGTAAGTGCTATTGCTGAAGTGACCTTTATCCTTGTAAATCATTGCTATTAAAGACGCGAAATTCCCTCTTCTGTCACCATAATGAGCATGGTGGAGCTTGGGTCATTCCATTCGAAACAGGGGAAAAGAGAGCAGTTTGGTGGCATGGTGGGATAGAGTGCAATAGAGTGACTTAGAGACCTCAAATACTGCTTCAGAGATTTCATGAACTGTGTGAGCTGGAGTAATCACTTAACTTCTCTCTGTCATATTCTGCTCTAAAATGTTACTTAATTTTACTTTCTTTCTCAACTAGACTGTAATCAATCAGTCTTTCAATCAACATGTTTCCTCATCGGTAAAATGGGAATGATTATAGTATTTACCTCCCAAGGTTGTTGAGAGGATCAGAAAGAAATAACATTTGGAAAGTATTTGACTATTATAATTATTATGATATAAATTATTGTGTAACATATGATATGAAATATATGATATACAATAAACATGCAATAATATATAATTATATGTGTTACGTATATGTATATAATAGCATTATTATATGCTATACAATATATTAGATAGAATTATATATTCTATAATGTTATAATGAATATATACTAATAATATATAATAAATTAGTATATAATGTATAATATATTATAATGCTATATAATATACATATGATACATGTAATAACTGCTATTATTAATGTGCCTGGCATATAGGAAGCACTATTGAAATACTAGTTATTATTATTACTACTTTATGCACAGGAAGGTACCTTCCTACTAAATAGAATACTTGCATCTTCTTATTCCTTAAATGTCAAATGACAGCCATTTTCTACAGTACAATGGAACTTCTGATGACCTGCCTAATATTTCCATCATTCCTATAGGCAG
>NC_058131.1:41470921-41483205 GCF_016433145.1 Gracilinanus agilis | reverse complement strand
GAGAGAGAGAGAGAGAGAGAGAGAGAGAGAGAACAATGTCATTCGTTGAAGGTAGTAGCAGTGGATGGTTGGGAGTACCTAGTGAAGGTTGGGGGAGAGGGAGGAGTGGGCAGGAAAGGATCAGAAAAGCCAGAACCAGGGAATGACAAGGTGCAGAGCCATAACGTGGAGAAGCATTCCTAAATTTATGCTCTGATATTGTGAGTTCTATGAACTATGAAGACCTAAGGCAGGGGCTGATTCTCTAGAAACCCAAGGTTATTTTCCCTCATTGGGGATACCAATCTTAAGGCAATATCATAAGTATAGAGAAACTCTCTAGGTTTTTAGAAAATGTTACAGCTCAACACAGGTGTAGGTTTCCTGACTTCCTAACCTCAGGCCGGGGAGCCTTTATTCCCAGTTGAAATGCCTGTATTGATTTTGGGAAGAGAGGGAGAGACCCATCACAGGGGAAAGTTCTCTTGACTGTCAAGGAGGGTAGATAGGAATCTTCCTGTATTTGTTGAATTTGTGAGGGGAGAAAAGGCCCAAATCACCCCCATCTAAATGTGAAATAAGACTTTTAGAACTGGAAAGGCCCATGGCTTGAGAGAATAGAATGATCATTTCCTTCATTGGGAACCCTTTGAGTCTCTTACTGAAGCTGAGGATAGGATAGTATTAGGTTCTTTCCCTTTGGAACATCATAATATTCCAAGAAAAAAAACCTAATGGTCTCCTTGGCTCCATTAATAGAGGCATAGCCTCCAGCAGAGGAAAGTACTAGTTCTTACAGTATCACAATATTGACTCATGTTGAGCCTGTGATCCACTAAAAACATCAACATTATGAGTTCTTGTCTAGCCTCTGCATTCCCCTGCCAGGTTTGGGACATTTATTTTTGACACATAAGTATGGACATACTTTCCACATCATGGGGGTTAGGGATGCTGCATCCCTGTGGGGTCTTGAAAATCTGTGTGAAATTTTTTGGCTTTCTCTTCTTACCAGAGAAAAAGCCTGAATTTTTCTTTTTCCTTTATGGGGTACTTAGAGTAAAAGAAATTGTGTATATTTATGGTATTAAAAGACAAATATGTTGATATGCAGTACTATACATATATTTTATGCATTTCTGAGTTTCTAAATTTTTTTCCTATGTCATCTGCTGGCCTTAATGTGTTGTCTGTGGCTTCCACAAAACTCCAAAAATTCCCATTTGATTTCTTATGCCAACCTGCGGTACCACAGTGGGGAAAGTTGCAATGTAGAAGGGATAAGCATCCAGAACTTTTTGTTCTTTTCTGATAGGGTTTCATCTCATTCAACCCAGACCATTTTGTTGATTTTTTTGAGTCTGGTCTAAATTCTAGTGTTTCCAACTGGATTCTCAACAGTTCTCCCTATCTTACTTATATTAATGACCATATACTCAAAGTATCTAAGAGAGAACTCATTATCTTTTCTTCTTCCTTATTTTCCTATTTTTGTCAAAGGTCCAGCAATTCTTAAGAGTTAGCCTTGTATCTTCATCTTTACTCAGCATCCACATCTAATCATGTACCACATCTTATCAATTTCACCTTCTCAACATCCCTTGTGTCTTCTCTCCATTTACATCATTCCATCGTACCCGCTCTTGTCTAGGTCCTCATAGGGGAGGTCCAGGGCTGGTCCTTGTGCTCTTTACAGAGAGTTACCGAATCCCTTGTTGCTTATCCATCTCTTTCCTTCCTATTTTCCTTCTGAGATCATGATGAAGACAGAATTGGGAGAAGAAAAGAAAGAGGGACCCTGGTATCATCCAGGTTGAGTTATCCACACAGTCTATAGTTGAAAACCAGTAAAATTTGTGTATCTAGGCTTGATATTATGTATTCTTTGATATTTGATATTATTTGTTTTCAAATTCTTGAATGCAAAGTTTGAAAGTGAGAAGAGAACTCATCCTTTAAATGGAAAGGAGGCATTTCTGCCTAATCAGGAAGCTTGACAGCTGGGGACCAGAGCCAGGAGAGCACGTGTTTATTAAAATAATCTTGTAGAGTATGTACACCTAAATATCCATTCATAGAGGCATATTTCCCAACCATATTTTCCTCCTGAAGCTATTTGAGGAAAGTTAGCAACAGTGGGGTGAACAGAAGCTGTTGGGTGCAGTTTGCTCAAGTCTCTGGGCACTATGGGCTAATGTGCTGAAGTTTCTAATCCCTAACCCCTGGCACTAGAAGACCTTGAAGATGAAGATATCATATCTAGCTGCTTCTAAGATAGAAGGTAAGGGTTTAAAAAAAGAAAAGACTTATTTGATGACTGCTCTGCCCATTTGTTCTAAGGTATCACTTCCTCCTGAGTCCTCAGAAACCACTCCTGAAAAGGAGTCATTCCCACAAGCCAATATTTTCTTTCCCTTTTGACATTCAGGATTGCTAGTCTGGCCCCTTCAAGGAAAAGCTGATTGAAGCTCTGAGTGATCTCCATACAAATCCTCCACAGAGATCATTTTCTCATCATGCTGACCTGTCGAGCTGTTCCTTTTCTGAAGGGAGACAAATACAATAAAGAAATGTATTCCTGTCACGATGTGCCTGCGCTAGCATTCAGACCCGTGCTTCTCCCTTCCTGGACCCCTCCATACAGATGTGATTGGACTGTCACTTAGTGGAGTTGGTATAAATACATCCTGCGGTACACCACAAAACATACTTTTTCCTCCTCCAGTCTAAGTGCGCTATTCCTGGGAAGGAGCCTTTCATTTTATCCGGTGCTCACTTTTTTCAAACTTCTTCACCTACAGGGGTCTGTATTTGTTCTTGCAATTGAGAATGAAGACCTCAGTAAGGAAAAAGTTCTTGGCTTCCCATTAGGGAATTGCTTTTCAATTTAGACTCAGAATCTCCTGGGATTAGCATGCATATGTGCTACCAGCATCATCTCTAGGTTTCTTAAGCATCTCAGACTCAAAGTTTTAAGTGTATTATGACAAGAAAGAATCTGATCAGTAAATAAAATGACTAAGTTTCTGCTAGGAAATGCAAAAAGGAAGACCTTTTTTCCCCCTAACTCAAAGTTCAATTTAGAAATGGGTGGTTGGCCATGTAAGGAAGAGGAAGGATAATGTTTTGCCAACATGTATTTTTGAGTATCTGTAGATATTATCCAGACTTTTAACCAATCTCTACTGCTACCTCTTTCTCCTCCCTCCTCCCTAAAGTGTTCATGTGGTCTGGCATTGGGGTCAGAAGAATTGAGGCCAATTTTGGACTGCCCACTAAACAGCTGATGATCTCCGCCATGACTTGGACCCCATGACCCTTGTCTCAGTTATAAAATGAACACACCATATCCACTTCTGAGGATCTTATGAGGTTTAAAATGAAATTTCGTAAGAGGCAGGCCAGTAAAAACTTACTATAGAAGTGAAAGACATCAGAAATTGGACAGGAGTCGGGGAAGAACAATGAAGATAGTAGCTTGCTAACTTATATAAAACTCTAAGGTCTATAAAGGGCTGTATAGATGCTGTTGCATTTGATCCTCACAGTTATATAGGAGCCACTATTATCCCCATTTTATAGAGCAGGAAACAGGCTGAGAGAGGTTAAGGGACTTGCCCAGAATCACACAAAGTAGTATCTGGGGCAGAATTCCAACTTGGAACTTTCTGATTGCAAATCTAGCCCTCCATGAAACCCCATAACTAGTTGCTTCACATAATTTAAGTGTTGAAAATCAGGACCCATGAGGAGAGTTTGGATGAGTCAAGATTACTTACATTGAAAAATAAAAAAAAACCCAAATGATTTAGCATGTTTTCTTACACATACATGTATTAGAGTTATCCTCTGGATGATGGCCAAAATATTATCAGATTATCAGTCAATGAATAATACTAGGAATATATTTATCAACATAATTGTTATGGTTATTATCATGGTTCACAAAATCACAGAACTTTGGGACTGGAAGGGACATTAAAAATCATCTAATCAAAAATCCTCATTTTGTTGATGAGGAAATGGAGTCCTCTCCCTCCAAAATGACTTGCCCAAGGTTATCGAACTAGCATGTAGCAGAATTAGTCTTGAAATCCAGGGCTCCCAACACATGTTCCATGACTGAGATTTCCTTTTGTGTTTACAAAGAAGTGACATGCTTGGATGCTTAAAGGAGGGGTTGGATCCAATTCATTCCAAAGAGCTTTAACACCATTCCAATAACAGTCAATGGCAGAGCTAGGTGGCTCAATGGATTGAGAACCAGACCCAGATACAAGAGATCATGGGTTCAAATCTGAACTGAGACACTTCCTAGCTGGATGACCCTGGGCAAGTCACTTAACTCCCATTGCTCAGCCCTTGCCACTCTTCTGCTTTGTAACCAATACACAATATTGATTCTGAGATAGAAGGTGAAGGTTTTAAACAAAAAGTCAGTGGTAGAGCTGAGGACAGAATCTAGGTTTTTTGTTTACAGTTTATGAAATGCAATATTATATTTCTATTTGCTTATTTACTTTTCTCCTTCAAGACATAAATCAAATACTGATAACACCTGCTGATCATGCTGCTAACATGGAAGCACTGAGAACAAGAGCCAGGAACTAGGATTGATTGCAGAAGAGCATTCCGCTTAGCTCAGAAGAGAGATCTCCTCCTGTCCAAGTCTCTGGATTTGTTCCCTGCCAACTCCCCACTTGCTCATGCCACTCAGTCCCAAAGAAGGTGAATGACAACCATGAGGGAGATCTCAGTCAACCTCTGCAGACACAAACTAGGACAATGGAGTGGCTTTGACCAAATACAGTTTTTAAATGTCACCATTTTAATTGCAGGTCCTGCAGATCCAAAAAGAAAAAGAAAGACAGTCCTTTGGCCCCAGTGGGGGAAAAAACTCATTAAGCCATGCTCTAGCAATATCACTCCCCAGAACCAGATGGGTAATGCCCCTTATGCCAGGTTAACTTGCTTTGCCACAATTATTTAACATGCTCAATATTGACAATATTTCATGCAACACAAAAGCAGTATATTGGTACGTTGCTCGTGTTTTCTCTGGGCTACTTAATGAGTATTCTGATGGGTGTGGGCTCTGGTGAGTGCTAGGTGCACACTCCAGCAAGGTCTTGGATGGTCATTAGGTACCCACTGGAGACACCAGAGAGAGCACATGACCGCTTCATTAACAGGCACAGAACTGCAGAACAGGCTCTGATTGTCAGATAGGAAACGGGGATCACACAGAAGCGTTAACAGGTCAGGAAAATGAGTATGAAGTACCTTCATGATCCAATGGGCATTGGAAATGAAGGTCAGGCTAATTAAAATCTGAAAACTGTCTCTGCCTCTGAGTTGCCTAAAGAAAAGAAAGACGTATTCAGAAACACCAATACCCTAGTGAACATTGGAATAGACAAATAATTCTACCCAGGAATATTTGAAATGGAAGATTTTTTTTTATTCCCAAAGAAGGATTTTCAAAATTAAAATGAAATTCAGGATTATATTTTAATTGGATTAAAATCTTATTTAACAAAAGGGTTATCTCCCAAATTCTAAATTATGTTATTTATATATTTGTTATATAATTTATATAAATATTACAAATTTTACTTTCCTCTGCTGTACTCTCATTTGGCTATTTTCCCATCAAATCAAAGAAGCTTATATTTGATATATCTGCCATAGGAAGTAGCTAGTAGTGCAATAGGTTCAGAGTCAGGAAAATCCAAGTTCAAATCTGGTCTCAAACACTTCCTAGTTATATGATGCTAGGTAAGTCACTTAACTTCCATTTGCCTCAACTTCCTCAGCTATAAAATGGGGATAATAATAGGATTTTCTTCACAGGGTTGTTAACAATTGGTACAGATGCTTAGCATAGTGCCTAGCACATAACAGATGCTATATAAATGCTCTGGTCTCTGTTAAATAAAGGTAATAAAAGATGGTGGCCTTTGTTCTCAGAATATGGGATTGGGGCTCAGAGAAACCCGTGGTATTATTAGAAGAACAGTAAATGGTAACTGAAGGCATGCAACTCAGCATTGAACTAGATGATCTCTGAGATCTCAGCCCATTTGGGGAGTGTGTAAGCTAAAATCGCCTGGTCTGATGAATTTGATCAGAATGACTGATTTGCTTATCAAAGGAACTCTCCAGACTACCTACTGACATTTCTCCCAAACCTTCAGTAGGATTCTAGGTATCTTTAGAAAGATAATCCTTGTAACTGGGCAGATTTAGGATTAGGGAAATCCTCATGGATGGCGCTGCATTCATTTGGTTGAAATGAATGAATCTCTGGTGCTTCCAGAGATTCCACTGAATCTGGATCTGGAATGGTTCCTAGGAAGGCAAAGATGAGGGCTGTAGGGAACCAGGTTCAAACTCTAAATAAGAAAAGAAGGAACAGAAAGGGAAAAACCAAAAAGAGATGAAACAGGCCAGATACTACCTTATCTGGTTTTCCTTGTTGTCCACGAGGAAGGACCATCGGAATTTCACCATCAGGGGGCTGCAGTTGACCATCTGGATGTATCGAATCACCTCAGTATCATTCAGGATGCAGCCGAAGTCCAATTCCATGGTCTCAAAGGTGAGGTTAGGGAAATGTACTTCTCCCCTCAGACTCATCTGGTCCACCTGGGGATGTTCTAAGTACTTGATGGAGAGGACTTCTTCTGCTACCCATTGGTTTAAATCATTTCGCATGAAAGGGTCAAATTTGATCAACAGTTCCTTCTCTTCCCCAACGGCCATTTCCACAGGCTGTGGACAAGAAATGTGAGCCATTTTTTATCCTGTGCATTGTAATGTTTTAAGAATAACCAGTCCAGTATTCATACTATTTCCCATCATGCCATGCACTCACCAACAAAAGCTTAATGCACCTCAATCTGTTTTGCATCTAATTTTGGAATATAAAAAGAAAGCCTACTATAAAGAAACCTTGGTATGGGAAATTAAGGGGATGAGGTTACAAAAAGAGTTGTAAGATAAATTGTAAGTTATAAGGATAAAGGGATAGAAGGAGAATCTAAAATAAATAATTCCAATATCACTAAATAATAATAATAATAATAATAATAATAATAGTTCTCATTTTTATAGCACTACGTATTATCTATTTTTTGGGAGTAAATATATTTTATTTTACCAAATACATATAATAACAAATTCCCACCTAAGTTTTCCAAAATTATTTGTTCCAAAATTTCTCCCTCTTTCTTTTCCCTCCCCATTCCCAGAACTGGCCAGCAATTCCATCTAGATTATACATGTATCATCATACAAAACATATCTTCATAGTGTTCCTTTTTTTTAGAGAATAATCTCATAAAACCAAAATCTCAAATGTGATATCTCTCCTGATCCTCATAACCTACAATGAAAATGCTATTATTATTCCTTTCTTAGGGATGGGGAAACTGAGGCAAAAAGTAAAGTGATCTGCCCAAGGCCACCCAGCTAGTGAGCTTCTGAGGCAGGATTTGTATTCTACATATACATATACTACCTAGCTGTCTCATGTTTGTTCTATGAAAATGAGGACAAGTTAATTGATAGAAATGTTTTAAAATCAGATTTGATAAAGGATCAATTTTTAAAAGTCCTCGAAAGAATAGATTTGTTCATTCAAGTTCTTAGCTAATGTTTATCATCCTGAATCTATACTTCAGTTTTCACTGTTTGGGTCATCTTCTAGGATTCAAAGAAATTACCAAACATTTTAGTTATGTCACTAAACTCTTAGTCAAAGCAGCTAGGTGGCAAAGTGGATGGGGCATTCATCTTCCTGAGTTCAAATCCAACCTCAGAAACTAGTTGTGTGGTCCTGGGCAAGCCACTTCATCCTACTTGTCTCCATTTCTTCATTTATAAAATGAGCTGGAGAAGGAAATGACAAACCAATAAATCCAGCATCTTTACCAAGAAAACCTCAAATGGGATCAGGAAGGGCCGGACATGACTGAAACAACTAAACAATAACAAAATTCCTTATTTTATTTTCTAGATTGTGTTTGTTCTGCATCCTCTTGAACTGAAATCCTTTATGTTCTTCTGGATGCCAAAGTCCACAGTAAAATTTCTCCATAAAAAATGACTAGACACGATGACTTCTCTCTCCCCAGATTTCCTCTGATTCCATGTTCTCATGGCCTGAAGTCTCACACCATCTCTGCCTGTGAGGCGGTATAGGCAGAGCAGGAGCAGGTCCTCCACCCCCACCCCACTTTTTCATTTAATTATCAAGCTGCTTTTAGTGCAAAGTGAAAGACTTGGGTTCTTGAACTTGAGTTTTGAAAAACTGGGATATTGAAACATCTCCTTCCAGGGAGTTCTGGTAATAAAACTGATCATCTGATGAAAGACCCAGATAATGACTCTTTATCAATCAGATAATCAATAAACACTGATTAAGTGCCTATGATAGACTAACTTCCCATTAACTAGCCCTGAGTGGAAAGCTGGGTCTGCTACCATCTTTTGTGTCTTATTGGAATTGTGGCGAGCCTGTATTTTAGACAAAATCCTTGGGGACCACGTGTGGTATCTGCAAAGCGGAATGCGCCCAGCATTTCTGACCCCTGGCAGTGATGAAACTAGCCTTGTAGATGACCCTTGGTTTTTAGACAAATGTCCAGTTGCCTGGGCTGGGTTTTTTCATAGGAAATCATTTCTAATTTTCTATTCCATTAGCTTTCTGCCTATGATTCTTCTGTACCTTATTAGGTTTTAAAATAATGGATGGGGCCAGCTAAGGGGCTCAATGGATAGAGTGCCAGGACTGGAGATGGGAAGACTTGGGTATCAATCTGGCCTCAGACACTTTCTACACGAGTGACCCTGGGCAAGTCAACTCCAAATGCCCAGCCCTTACTACTCTTCAGCCTTAGAACTGAAACTTAGTATCCATTCTAAGACAGAAGAGAAAGATTTTGAAAACACAAAAACCAAATGGCCAGTCACTTCCTCAGTCATACGGCAGAAAGGCTCTGTGCTTTGACTAGGGGTCAGGCAAGGTGGCTCACAGTTCTCCTTTGCCCACATCACTCCTCAAGGGCTGGTTGTCAGCTTACCCCACAGGGCTGGAACAAAATGGACTTGTCTGTGTCGCATAGGTAGAAGGGCTCTCTGGTGGACAGGATCACCCGGACTGGCAGAGAGGAGACGTTTTTTAGGGTAAGAGGTTTGAATTCTGGTTCCAGCTCGCTTTGAGCTTCCTGTGTCAATTGGGAAAAATAAAATGAATGAGTAGGCATACACATCAACTATCTGTCCTGCTTAGCTAACAGTTTGTGAAAGAAATGATAAAAACGAAGGCAAGGGGCAGGTAGGTAGCTCAATGGCTAGAGAGCCAGGCCTGGAGAAAGGGGAAGTCCTGGGCTCAAATCTGACCACAGATATGTCCTAGCTGTGTGACCCTGAGAAAGTCACTTAACCCTCATTGCCTAGCCATTAATGCTCTTCTGCCTTGGAACTGATGCTTGTATCAATTCTAACAGAGGTCAGAGCTTTTCTTTTTCTTTTTTTTAAACAACTAATATAAAGCCAGGAGAAAAAGGAAAAGGATGTGTAACATGCAATCAAACCTCTAATTGGACCCTTTAAAGCAAATGGCAGCTATGAGGCCCAATGGATAGAGCATGGGCCTGGAATCAGGAAAACTTGAGTTTGAATCTAACCTCAGACATTTTCTAGCTGTGTGACCCTAAGTAAATCACTCAGCCCTATTGGCCTTAGTTTCTTCATCTGTCGAATGAGCTGGAGAAGGAAATGGCAAACCACTCCAGAATCTTGGCCAAGAAAACCCAAAATGTAGTCATGAAGGATTGGACATGACTGAAAAATGACTGAACAACAATCAAATACAACAAAGGAATATGAAAAGAAGAAAAGAAATCACCTCAAGCCTGAAACTTCATTCAAAAGTTTGCCTGATGTAAAGAAATCATCCTAATGGGAAGACTAAAAGATCTAAAACAAGCATTAGTCAGCAGATATTTTTACTTGCAAAAGAGTGAGATATGACAGCCCAAAGCAGCACTAGTTTAAAATATATATACTCATTTATAAAATCTTACAAAGGATGCCAGAAGATTATGAGCAATATAGCCTCATAAAACCCAGAAAAGCAGTGGAGGGTGAACCCAATTGAAGGAAAACTTGGCTAGGAGACCCAACTGAGCAGAGTCATTCCGAGGGAATTTGAGGACAAAACTAGAAGGACAATAAAACAAATGAAAGATAGACAATATCTGCAAAGACTTTTATAACTCTTTCTACCATCAAGGCCAGAAGAACCACCACACTTGTACTATAACATCATGATCTCATATAAGCTTATAGAGGACTTAGAGATGGTGCTGATGAAGACAAAGATGGCAGAAGGAGCTTGGCTAGACTAAGGCTATTGAGAGGACCTTTGTGGTAGAGGGGATACCACTGGGACAGCACCAACGGGCTGATTCCAAGGTACCTACAAGAAGGAAAGATGTAACCCCACCCCTCTAGATGAAAACAGAACCTTATATTATTGTAAAAGGAGACCAAGAGAACATGGACAACTACTCTTGGCATATGTTCTCATTTCTTTACAATTTTTATGAAAAATAAACTTCCCAAACTTCAAGGAAATCCTTGATGAGGGAAAATAAACAGGCACAATTGCACAGGAGATATCCTATCCTAAGCCATATATTTACCATCACATAACTGACTGAAAGGCAGATCAAGCATGAAGTCCCATGGTGTGTATTGTTCATTGACTATGAAGAACTTTTTGACTCAATAGAGCAGGATTTCATGTTAAAGGCTCTCATCCAAAGAAACATCTCCAATGAGTGTGTGAAAATTATATGAGACTGGGAGCAACAAAGTGACTTAATGGATTGAGAGCCAGGCCCAGAGGTGGGAGATCCTGGGTTCAAATCTGGTTTCAGAAATTTCCTCCCTCTGTGACCCTGGGCAAGTCATTTAATCCAACTGTCTAGCCCTTACTATTCTTCTGCCTTAGAACCAATATTTATTATTGATTCTAAGACCTTCAAAGGTAAGGTTTAAAAAAATAAGCATAGGAAAAACTAAGTGGATGAAGAATAACACTTGTTTAAACTTTGAGATGTAGTTAGAGTTGTAGAGTTCATTTATTGCTATAGTAAACAAAAGATCACCAACAACAAAAATAAACTGTAAGGCCCAGAGCTGAACAAGAGGAGAGGACTGGATGACCTTTAGGAAACCAAAAACATCACCATGAAAAAAGTCTGTCTTTTTTTAAACCCTTACCTTCTGTCTTAGAACCAATATTAAGTCTTGAGTGGTACAGGCGAGACAATGGGTGTTAAGTGACTTTCCCAGGGCCACACAGCTAGAAGATATATCTTTTTAATATCTATATGCTCCTGGTGTTGTATATCTGTATGACTTGTAAGTCATGGGAAATTATAGCATCCAAAGAACTGAAAATAATATCACTCAGAGGGAAATGGAGAGGCAGTATGATGGGTGTGAGTAAACTATGTCACACTACAAACCAGGAATTACTGAGGATAACTGGATTAGACTATATAGACAAAAAAGAATATGACCACATGGAAGTGGATGGGGAGAATGATAATGATAATAATACTGATAATGATGATGGCTAACATTTATTACGTGCTTACTTTGTGCCAGGCACTTTGCTTAGCACTTTACAAATATTATCTAATCTAAATAAAAGCAACCCTTTGAGGTAGTTGCTATTATTTCCCCTATTTTACAGTTAAGGAAATTGAGGCAGAGATTAAATGACTTGCCTAGGAGCATACATCTAGTAAGTATCTGAATCTAGACTTGAACTCAGGTCTTCCTGACTCCAAGTCCTGTATTCTATTTTTATTTTTTATTCTTATGAGGTCAAAGCAAAAAGGGTCCCTAGCACATTAGGTGGCTCTCTTGTGATGAGTTTAGGAGTGGGCATGGGCAAGAGTCATGTAGAATGGGCAGACATTGATTGGAGAGAATATCCACATTGGTGTAATCCCAGATTCATTTTGAGTATATGAAAATTGGGGCAGCTAGATGGTTCAGTGTATAGAGAGCAAGGTCTGGAGATAGGAGATCCTGGGTTCAAATTTGGACTCAGATACTTCCTAGCTGTGTGACCTGGGCAAGTCACTTAACTTCAATTGCCTATCCTTACCTCTTTTTTTTGCCTTGGAATCAATATTTAGTATTGGTTCTAAGATAGGAGGTAAGAGAATATATATATATATATATATATATGTACATATATATATATATAGAGAGAGAGA
>NC_058131.1:41408972-41470856 GCF_016433145.1 Gracilinanus agilis | reverse complement strand
CTTGTGATGAGTTTAGGAGTGGGCATGGGCAAGAGTCATGTAGAATGGGCAGACATTGATTGGAGAGAATATCCACATTGGTGTAATCCCAGATTCATTTTGAGTATATGAAAATTGGGGCAGCTAGATGGTTCAGTGTATAGAGAGCAAGGTCTGGAGATAGGAGATCCTGGGTTCAAATTTGGACTCAGATACTTCCTAGCTGTGTGACCTGGGCAAGTCACTTAACTTCAATTGCCTATCCTTACCTCTTTTTTTTGCCTTGGAATCAATATTTAGTATTGGTTCTAAGATAGGAGGTAAGAGAATATATATATATATATATGTACATATATATATATATATAGAGAGAGAGAGAGAGAGAGAGAAAGAGAGAGAGAGATGGACAGATAGAGAGATAGATAGATGGATAGACAGACAGACAGCAGACAGACAGATAGACAGATAGAGATATATTACATACATAAGTGAAAAGTATACATAATGTTAGCTTTGTTTAACAAAGTCATTGTTTTTTTTTTTTTTTAATAACCAACAACAGACCTGAGAAATGGAGCTTTGGTAGTAAAAAGAAGCATTTTGAAATCAGAGTCGGCAAGTGGGATATAGACCCATTTGAATCAGAAAATCTACATCAAATTCTTGGCCTCAACAATTGAGTAGCTGAATTGGTTATGTTCCCTTGTGGACGATAGTTTTTAAAAAAAATGGCACTTTATATTATTGACAGAGAGTGAGAATAAGTCCTCAAATAAAGTAATTTTAAATTTTATTTTAAAAAAATAAATTTTGTTTTCCTTAAGAAAATCAGAGCAGATTTGTGTCAATCTTAAAATTATAGATAGAATTTATGGGCAATGAAAGTGCCTGATGAATGACTTTGACGGTAGGGGCAGTGGTGGTGAGAGTAATAATGACAGCGTCATAAGGAAAACTGGTAAATTAGATGGCGTTGGTGGAATTCTTTTCTCCCCTTATGGTCTTTTTGGGAAGTGATCCAAGTATCAATAAAAGAGGCAAAACATACAGTAACTGGCCTCTATTTACAGTCTTGGGTTTCCACACTAAAACATGCAAAATGCCCGTGTGTTTTGTTTGAAAAACAACTAAAATATGAATTTTGAAAGTTTTCCTTATAACTAGGCTGTGACTATTTCCAGGTTAGTATAATACATTTTTCTTCCTATTATGCAGATATGATGACTTTGATTAGAGTCACATACCAAATTGGGAAAAGGACAGATAACGGGAACCTTTCCACTTTCTTCGTCTGCTGATATCATGATCATTTTCATTAGTTCTTGTTATGCCGGGGCTGAGTTTATCCACCCCTACCACAGGGATACAAATTCTTGCTTTGAACTTGCAATTCTCAGTTCAATGGTTTGGGAATAAGTAGTAGCACCATCTGGCTTTTAAATGAGCAGACCCACTATGGCCTAGAGAAATGTCCACCCAGTGACCTTCCCAGGAGGATGATCTGGCATATTCCAGATACAAAAAGTCACATTCAGTTGGTTTTGACCTGGAGCTACACGGAGAACAGTGCTGAGGAGGGGTCGATAGACAAACAAGCCATCCTATTCTCAACTGACCTCTTCTACCTAGGCTGTTTTTCTTACAACTTTCAGCAGGGAACATTTTCTACCTTTAATACTGGGACATCATGATATAAAATGTCTGCTGGCTTCTGAGCTGACCTTTTCAGTACTATATAGATGTGGTTGTGTCTCTATGGCCTATGAATGATGGTTATTAAAAAAAGTCGGTATTTGGGAAAACAGGAGAATATTCTTTATCAGGGCTGCTGATGTCATCATCCTCTTTAAGTTGGAGCATATCACTTTAAACAGAAAATCTGAAGGCAGAATATATAACTTAATGGCACACAATGAGATCTTAGTATCAAAATATACGAGATGCTGGGTAATAAAATCATCACCATTCAACATCCTTAATGCTAACAAAATGCAGAGATCAAATAAAGGATGTGAAACAGTTGCAAAAGAGGAAAGGGCAAAAGAAAAAATGAAAAACGATAATAAGCAATAGCAGGGCCCTAATAGAATAAATAAATGCTACTATAGAAAACAAAGCAAGGAAAAAATAAAATTATAAAAGCAACCAAAAGTCCAAAAGAGAGAGTGGATATAGCAAAAGAACCTTCAAATTGGATTTGAATTATAGTAAAAGACATATAAGAATACTTGGCACATTTAAGACTGGAAATAAAAATCTGAAAGGTAAATTCAAGAAGACAAACATAAAAATTAATAAAATAGAAGATGGTGAAAAATCTCAATGAAATAGGGAACTTTCTGAGGACTGACTGTGAGTCTAATAGGAAAACAAACCAGAGATCAAAGAAAAAATGGAGCAATTTTAAAAAAATGTTAATATTGGAGGAAGATCTCCAACCACTACAAATTGAAACAGCTAGAGCACTAAAAGATGGAGCTTAGTGGAGGAATCTGGAAAATACAGGTCTCAGAAATACAAAGAAATAAAGTCTAAATATCACATTACAAGAAATAAGAAAATTGGGGCGTGGGCAGAACTCAAATCAATAGAATTCAGAGGAGGTCAAAAGAGAAGAATTCTGTTTAATTCTCTCAGAAATGTAATCACCAAGTTTTAGATCTTCAGAGTCAAGTAGAGTCTTGTAAACAGCCAGGAGGAAGCAAATTAAAATTATCAACAAACACTAATTTGTATTGCTCATGATTACTCACCGAAAGAGTGCAGAATGCAATATATTGAAAAATTAATGAAATTGGCCTGTGCCCCGAAGATCACCTATGCTGCAAAACTGAGTATACTCCAGTATGAGAAAAGATAGTTTTCAATGAGGTCTGGAAATGTTTTCTTAAGGAGAAATACAGAATTAGACAGAGACTGATGTGAAAATTGCCTAAGCAGATGAAACTTGTATAAGGCATTATAGAACTGAATGCAATGAAGTCAAGGGTAAGTCAATGTTAACATGCTCACAGAAAGGGGATAAATCTAAAATAGCATTTAGTATAAGGGTCCTTAAAAAAAGCAAAAGCAAAGAATTTGAGGGGGAAATCCCTTGAAAGGAAAACAACTGGTCTGTATCTGGAGGACTAATGGAAAGAGACAGGAAGAAGTAAAATAATATTTCATAAAATTGGGCACTCCAAGCCAAGGGAAATTTAAAAATGAGGTATGAAATAGGGGATGGAGAGTAATGCCTAAATCATACTCTCAATAAGAAAGCAAAGGTCAATTCCAGTGTTTACCACAATCCACAATTTGTTCAATCAATTTCTTATCTAGTAATAAAAATTGTCATACATATCTAAGCAAGAAAATATATATTAAATGCAGATTTTAAAAATATAAAATGTATAATAAAAAAAGAATTCCATGAAGGAATCAAGAGATGAAAACAATGACTCAAACTGATTAAGTACCTTTTACTGGTCACTTTCGTGGCCCAAATCATATGGAAGCAATAACAAGACAACAGAATTCTCTTTATGACTTTTATTTATTTATTTATTTTGCAATGTAGAATAATTCAGAATTTGTCAGAGGGTTTTTGTCAGTGGTGTCTTTGTAGTCTCTTAAGAATGTTTAGATCACTATCCCAAGGCTAAGACCTATTTCCCCTCCCCTTTCTCCTCCCTTCATTCCTTTTTTACAGATGATAGAAAGAGTAGAGTTGAATTGCAGTGGATTTGAAAGGTTGCTTCTGGATTCCAAAGGAATTTCTATTTAGTATTTTTAAGGATGCTAAAGGATTACTCTATTTTCCTTAAGTACCTCCACAAAAGCCCAACTGATGCCAGGGAGGTAATGGTGGATTCTCAAGGTTATGCCATTGGAATGCCAACTCTGGCAGTTGCTACCAATCCATGTCTAGAAGGGGGCTTTATATTGCTCATATATTAGGACCAACTTCCAGGAATTTGGAGAGGCTCAGCCCTAGGTTGACTGCAAGGTGATGACCACTTGGGCCACAACATTGCTCATCGACTATCTTCTAAGTCACGGAAGGGGTGTGATCTATGTTGGGATGAGTCATAGATCCTTGAAGTGCTGACATGTTACTTAAGTTTGCCATAACAGGGACAGCTACCTTCTCCAGACTACTGGATGGCAGCAGCTGTCCTTCGTCTCAAGCAGAATTTTTACCTCTCGGCTCCAGCTCTAGCTCCATCAACTTTGTCTAGTGTAAGAGTCACAGTGACACCCAAGAATCTGGGGGCTTCCCTTTTCCTTTAGTACCACCTCCACTCCTCCTGCCCAACACAGACACACACACACACACACACACACACACACACACCCCTTTGTGCCCTATCACTTTGTCTGGTACCACACCAGGGCAAAATTCTTTCATGAGACCTTGTGATGATATTAGCAGAAGGCTAGTTCTTTCACCTTTAAAATTAGAGGGAATTCTCACCATAAAGTCCCTGACTAGAGGCAATCCCAGCCTCTATTTGAAGAACTCCAAGGAAGTTACTTACCTCCATTCCCTCACCTCCCCCTCAGATCTCTACCTCTTTCTGTCTAGCTTTTGTCTCTACCTTCTTCAAGGTCACTAATGATCTCTTAATTCTTCTATTCTTTATTCTTCTTGAACTATCTGCACATTTGGCCACTCACTTTCTCTGAATAGTGTCTACACTCTGGGCTTTTTGTGGTGCTTTTCTGTTGTAGTTTCCTTCCTAACCATTGAAGTGAAGCTTTCTGGTCTCCATGTCCTTCTTCCTGTGTGGAGGTATATCCCCAGTCCCTAGACCACAGTATTTGACAGAGTAAATTTTCAACAAGTGCTTATTGGTTATTGCTTGATTTTCTGAACCACAAAGAGACTTGGAAGATTCTGCTCAAGGAAAGCAGAAGTAGTGCAGAATGAGTCCTGGATTTGGAGTCAGAAAACATGGGTTCAAATCCCAAGTCCTCTTAGATGACCATGGAAAACAGTAATGAAAAAAACAAAGATGGAGAAAGCAGCTGGACTATATACCAAGTGTACACAGAGGACAGTCATTCTGGAAGTGATATAATTCTGAAGGCACTGAGGGATGGCCATCAAAGTTATCTGAAGTAGGAGGAGAGGCGAACAGCACAGGGAAAACATCTCAAACCTTATTAATGCTCTCCAAAGTGACAAAGGGAAAAATAGGAACTATCATCTCATAGGTTTACTTCTTCAGTGATATAATTATTAAAATAATTTAAATTCAAATAGAAGGAATCCTTGATATGGTCATTAAAAAAGAACAGGCAAGCTTTCATAAGTACTATTCCAGAACAGAATACATATTTTCCCCAAAC
Organism: Gracilinanus agilis; assembly: GCF_016433145.1. Lineage (NCBI taxonomy): Eukaryota > Metazoa > Chordata > Mammalia > Didelphimorphia > Didelphidae > Gracilinanus > Gracilinanus agilis. Next base: position 41,465,543 of record NC_058131.1, on the reverse strand, counting down.
AATCAATGGAAAGATGTAGGGAATATAATATCCTTCTGGGGTTTTTATTTTACTATTTTTATTACAAAGCATTTGATTTGGTAAAGGAATATTCTGTGTTACAGGATCTTCTGCAAATAAGAGTCTCCCATGATATGTGTGTGTGTACACACACACACACACACATATATATGTAAAATTGTGCAAGATTTCTTAAAATATTCAACAAGAGAGATGATCTTGCTCAATGACCATCTGATCATTACTATCAGGCAAAAGACAAAACAGATTCCTAAGACCGCCAAAGATATGTAGATAGTGAGGTCCCCCAGATGCCTCATTTGTAGATGACACTGAACACATTATCACTCTAGCACATTGGCAGAAACTCTTATATAAGTGCATTTGGTCCAACTACATATGTGTAAAAAGCCAAGTGAAGACTACCTCAAAAGGCAAAAGATCCCTTTTTCCTCCCAAAAGTTGTGATCTAATGGGAGAGACAACAAGCGAACACACACAAACAAATACATATACACACAAAAAGCAAGCTATATACAGAATAAATAGGAAATAACTAACAAAAAGAAGGTACTGGCATTAAATGGGGTTGGAAAAGGCTTCCTGTAAAAGAAGAGAAAAGCAGCTAGGTGGTGCAGTGAATAGTGTCAGGCTTGAAGTCATGAAGACTCATCTCCCTAGGTTCAAGTCTGACCTCAGATACTTACTAACTGTGTAATACTGGGCAAGTCACTTAGCCCTGCTGGCCTCAGTTTCCTCATCTGTAAAATGAACTGAAGGAGGAATTGACAAACTACTCTAGTATCCTTGCCAAAGAAAACCCCCAAAAGGGTCACAAAGAGTCAAACAGTGAAAACAATCGATAAACAAAGAAAGATGGGAAGACTTAGCCTACAATACTGGTCCAGAAAGTACGAGTGAATAATTCTCAAAAATACCAACAATTCCAGACAATAACCCATATTGTGTTCATTTTTCAGTCTAATAAAGATAAACTGATTGAAAAAGACATTACTAGTAAATGAGGGATCTTTTAATTTTGCCATTTTCACCAACAATGTTCTAAATATAATTTTTAAAAAATTAATTTTAGGGGGCAGCTGGGTAGCTCAGTGGAGTGAGAGTCAGGCCTAGAGACAGGAGGTCCTAGGTTCAAACCCGGCCTCAGCCACTTCCCAGCTGTGTGACCCTGGGCAAGTCACTTGACCTGGCCATTGCCCACCCTTACCAATCTTCCACCTATGAGATAATACAGCAAAGTACAAGGGTTTAAAACAAACAAACAAACAAAAAACAAAAAAATTAATTTTAATAACAAATTTCTAAATATAATTTTCATAGGAATTTACAAACCAGAGGGTTTGTATGTTCTGGTATAAGATTTTGATTTTTATCAAAATTGAGGCTTCCAAGTAATTGCAAGATATAGATTTCATGTTAAACCATTATTAATTTTTTTCCAAAACAAAAATCTATCTGTGAACATGCCAGATGTGAATTGGTACACATATATTAACTCGGGTACTGACCTTTTCCAGGTGGTATAGAATCTGCTTGGTTGAGAGTTGTATAATGGGTGCGATGAACTCACAATTAACATTGACTGTCATGATCTGTGTCTTCCTTACGTTTCCGCCAATGATGGCATAACACACCAGTCGTTCCTTGACTACCTGCATACAAGATTGATGCATGATGGAAACAGCCAGAAATGGGCAAACCTTCCATTTTTCTGTCTCTTGATCCCTAAACCAAACTAATGATGGGCATTGACTAGAAGGAGAACTCTAATCAAATACTATTTGACTAGAATGAGAACTCTAATCAAAATGATTTTCTAAAGGTTGCACTCAAGTATTTCTTCTTTGTTAGCATTCATCTTTATAATATAGCCTGAGCAGTTATGACAATCCTTATGAGTTTCTGTGTATATTGTTATTTAAGCCTGAAGATAAGCTAAATTATACAATTTGTGCTTGACTGGCTGAAAAAAATAATGACTGAGCACATGTTCCTAGAAATTTCCTGCCTTTACCACAGTTGTACTCGAACACTGCAATGTATATATTAATCTTTCTTCAGAGTTTAAGGGTTGGATTTTTTAATCTATAAGGGAATTTATTTCACAAAAAGCTTGTTATTGAGACAAGAGAATCCACCATGTTTAATGAAATCAAAATATTTTCACTTATGAGAGAAGTTAAGACAGAAAGAAGGCTTAGAATAAACTTAAATTGCATACTGTGAGCCTAGGAGAATGGATCTGATATCCATTTAAAAAATAATTTACATTTATTAATCACTGCTAGTGGAGAGATATTGTAGTTTGGGTAATCCAAAGTAGATGCTCTTTTCAAACAATTTATTGCCTATGGACTATGTTTGCTCTTACATCCGATAATGAATATACTTGGACATTAGGTAATTTACTGTACTTCAAAAAGAATGAGGGGAGTCAAACAGAAAATATAACTTAGGAGAAATTAGAAGATGAACCAACTTTTCCATTTGAATCTCCTTTGCATTCCTTTTTTTGTCTTCTACTCCAGAATGAGGATTACCTTCTGGGACTGAGGATTCAAAGAATCAACCCAAGCTAAGCTTCCTCTTTTGGGGTACAGCCTTCTCTAGGAAAGGGCACATTATTAAGTATTTGAGCTTAAGAGGACTTCCTTCACTGTTTCTAGTGGGCTGCAGATTATATAGAGAACAATAATAAGATCATATTTATTATGTGTTTTTACTAAATGTTTTCTTACATTAACCCTGTGGCAGGTAGTGCAAGCATTATTATCCCCATTTTACAGATGAGGAAACTAAGGTCCAGACAGGCAAAGTGATTTTCCAAGGTGACAGAGGTGAAGAGACAAAGCAAATATGGTAAACTGAGGTGGTATGAAAATCCACAAAGAAATCAAACAGTTTCAATGTGGGTTTGTTTGTTTACTATATCCTATGCTTAGAACCTCCCCCCCCCCCCCGTTTCTCCTTCTCCTGCTGGGTTTCTACTTATATTTTTCAAAAATTAAACCCTTACTTTCTTTTCTGTCTTCGAATCAATACCATGTATTGGTTCTAAGGCAGAATAGTGGCAATGGCTAGACAACTGGAGTTAAGTGACTTGTCCAGGGTCACGTGGCTAGGAAGTATCTAAATCCAGATTTGAAGCCAGGACTGCCTGTCTCCAAGTCTGGGCCTCAATCCACTGACCCATCTAGTTCTCCTTTCTACCTATCCTTAAAGCCCACTTCAAATATTACCTCCTTCTCAAAGTCTCCTCTGACCTCCCAAGTCAGAAAAGACCATTGCTCTCAGGTAAAACTTTGTTTCATAGCTTAAAAATGCACTTAATTTGTGAAGTTTCACATTATAGTTATTTATGCTGGTGTCTTCGTTTCTTCCTAAAATATAGGTATGTTCCATGCCCCACTAGGGCAGTCATGATGTCTTATTGCAGTTGGTATCTTCAACCTTAGTCGCTGTCCAGCACAGTGCTCCTAGCCTGGGCTCAGTAAATGTTGACCCAATTAATAAATTAGGCAAATAGCTATCTGCGTGACTATAAGAATATGAAAAAATATTTGATGAAGATAAACCACAATGGGATAATTTGTTAATAAGTGAAAGTAGACTCTAATATGGGTTTGTTTGTTTTTTTGGCTCATGGGAGGGGAAATTCAAATGATGAATGCTGCCCCAGCTAATTGTTAATTCTTATTCTGCCACTTACTAGATAATGTCATTTATTCAGTCTTTGACCTCCTTTTTAAGCCTTATCTTCTTAATCTGTAAAATGGGGATAAAAAATTCTACTGCCTATTTGACAGAACTGTTGTGAGTAAAAGGGCTTAATGTATTCTAAAATGCTACTGACATGTGAAGCACTATTAGCTGTGAGCCTTTTTATCTTGAGTGGGTAACAATGAATTTGTTTTCTTTTTGGTTCCTTTTTATCTTATGTAGTAAAGGATAATAGGAGAAATAGATGGATTGATAGTTTTGGCTAAAAGCTGGATGTCCTCCCAACTAGAGTCCTTCTAAACAATTCACATGATTCAGTAATTGATTGCTTCCTCTAGGTTTCAGATACTTCCTTAATTGACATTTTACAGAAAGGTTGATGGTAGTGATGGAAACAAAGGGCACCATGGCAGTACCCAAGCAATGAAGGACATCAGCACTGCCATAGTTAGTCATAGTTCTGACCCAATCCTTAAAAGAACTTATTTTCTTTATTATTAATTGAATTAATTAATTAGAAATTAATTTTCTAATCTAAATATCAAGGAATTCTCCTTAAGAAGTGCCAGTTAACAGCAGATTCATTGGGAAAGAAAATCAAAGGCTTTCATTGTTTATCTTTTGTTTTTACCTTCGGAGCATCAGAAAATCCTTCCAACACCAATTCAGCCGATTGGCCTGGGCCTAGCTCCATTCTGACAGGGTGAATCTGAAATACGGGTCCAGCTGATTCAATGATCTGTGAAGTGCTCTGGTGCATGGGAGCTTCATTGAAAATGCTTGTCCTGGTTTGTTTCTGGCAGTGACGGAAGCCTTCATTCATCCAGTATAGCTGGTGGTATCGGCGTCCCTTGTTCGTCAATTTTAGACTATAGAAAAAGGGGTCCACACTGTGAAGATTTCAGAAACATAGAGAGAATTATGAATTGTATAGTATTCTGTATCCTTCTGTAAGTGCCCTATCTGGGCTCACTTCCCCAATTTAAATAGCCGTAGATTGGGGGTTCTAGGGATACTTCTGCGGGTCTGAACTCCTCATACTATTTCTTAGAAATACATCTTACCAGTGTGCTTACCATTGGGTCATACCGGCAGACCCAATTAACTTTTAGCAAAGGCATTTAGTAAGATGGCATAATAAAAATAGCAATTATAACAATATTCCCCAACAAACTAACCCACAAATATACACAGTACTCATGGAAAGACTAGGTCTAAACTAAAAGAAAGTGTAAGGCACATGGTGCATACAAATTGGGCAAAGCAAACATCACTCCAGCTACTACAAGTTCTGAAAGTCCTATGACTTTCTGCAGAGACCAGATACAGATTTCCCTTGGGTGCAGCATCTCTGGTGGCTTGCCAGGGACTGTTCCTTTGCATAGTGTGACCATCTCCTTGGAAGCTAGGGGATATGAGTCATAAAGATGCTCCCTCACTTGAATGAGGGTCTCTGTCTGAATGAAGGTCTGTCTGAAGTGTATGTCATTTCTCTCTGCTGGATGAAATATCTTTGGTTGATTTGGTGTTTCCCTTTTAAAACAATCAGCTCACTCAGATGTTGTGGGATAGGGCAGGAGAGTCAAATTCTGTCCTTCTCCCTTTCTAGGTATCTCTTATTTTGAAATTCTCTAACTTCTTCAGTTCTCTAAGTTATTTTTTTATCCAGGGTGCAGATGTTCAAAGTCTCCATCTGTTCCAGTTGTTTTCATTCATGCCTGACTCTTTGGGACCTCAGTTTGGGTTTTCTTGGGAAAGATACTAGGATGGTTTGCCATTTCCTCCCCCAGTCCATTTTTCAGATGAGGAAACTAAGGCAGACAGGGTGAAATGACTTTCCCAGGGTCACAGCTAGTAAGTGTGTAGGGAAAGATTTGAACTCATGAAGATGAGTCTTCCTGACTCTAGGTCTTGTACTCTCAGAGATACACCATTGCCATCTTGCTGCCCAAAGCCCCCACAGATATGCCACTGGGCTTTTCATGTCTCATTAAGGTATCAGGATATAGGAACGTTATACCATTACTTTATCATCTCATTAATATATGGTTATTACATTTTGAACCTTCTGTGACCATATTAACTGAGTTGTGGAGAGTATAGGGTTACAGGTCTATACCTCATATCTACAGCTATGTTTGGGTATAAATAAAGATGCACACTTTACTGCCCATGAGATGGTTAAAGCCATATGGATAGTGGACAAGGATATTTTTGTTTGTTTGTTAAAAAAGTGTATAATAAATTTTGTTTTCATTTAAAAATTTGAGGAATAATGCACTAAATCACTTGGCCCTGGAAAGTAAAGTAGTGTAATCAAAAGAATTTAGGACTTGAAGTGTCCTGGGTTCAAATCTTAGTTCTGATACTCACTAGTTCTATGACCAGTGAGTTCCTCTGAGCCTCAGTATTCTCATATGTAAACCAGTTATTCTAGTAAATGAACTATCTACTTCATAAAGTTGTTATGAGAAAGTATTTCATAAACCTAAAGATAATATTTAAAATATAAGCTAGTATTTACACATTCTGGCATGATTATAGCCAAACATCACAATGGCAGTCAGAAGATTTGGGTTTAAATCCTGCCTCTGTCATTTATACCTTGCATAAACCCGTGTGAGTGATTTTTTCATTCTAATTTCCTTCCTTATCTCTTTTAATCAGATCTATTTCTACTTAAGCTTTGTCTGAACTTGGCTATAACATTCCTGGGCATTGTCAATTGGGGATTAAATGCAAAATGTGATCTCTATTTTACCCTCTTTCAATCTCTACTTTACCCTTTTATTCAAGAATAGCAGGGCAGTTTTCTTAGATAATTTCCTGTAGAATAGTGTCCAGGATTTTTCTTTGGTCATGATTTTCAGGTAGTCCAATAATTCTTAAATTGTCTCTCCTGGATTTATTTTCCAGTTCTGTTGTTTTATCAATGAGGTGTTTCATATTTTCCTCAATTTTTCCATTCTTTTGATTTTGTTTTATAGATTCTTGTTGCCTTGTGAAGTCATTCACTTCTAATTGTTCAATTCTATTTTTAAATACTGAATTTCATCCCTAACTTTTTGATCCTCCTTTTCCTTTTGATCTATTTTTCTTTGTAGTTCATTGTTTTTATCTTTTACTTTCTTTGCCTCATTTTAGAGCTGGTCAATTCTGGCTTTTAAGACACTACTTTTCTTGTTTTAGTTCATGTGCCTCTGTTTCCAGATGACCTATTTTGCTTTTAAAATTCTTTCCCCAATTTTCTTCAACCTCTCTTATTTTTTGTTAAACTATATTTTGAGTTCTTCCAAAGCCTAAGTCCAAGTCTCAGGAGTTTCTGAGTTTTTGTTTGGTGTTCCTTGGTCCTCCTCTGTTCCATTTGTTTTTTGTTCATTGCCTGAAAGGAAGCTGTTGATTTTAATTTCTTTTCCCCTTTTCTGTTGTTTACTCATATTTCCCCCTTCTTTCCCCCTCCTTATTGACTGTATTTTTGCTCCTCTGTTTATTTGCTGGATCTGTGAGTTTGGGCTTTTCTGCCCTGAAGGCACTTCCTCTCTGCTCCATTGATTAACTAACTGGATTAGGCTGATGGAGCTGAGAGGCTGAAGGTGAAAGTGAAGATGTGGAGGCTGAAGGTAGTTACCCCGGATACTCCCCTCTACTCTTTTCTGCCACCTCTTTGCCAGCTAGGCTGTTAGACCCTTGAGTTTCCCATGGTGGAACCAAGGTACTCTGGCATGATTACAGCCTTCGCTCTGGGATCCCAATAACTGAATTAAGCCAGTTGAACTGAGCTGCAGAGCTGAATGTGCCCTGATGCCAAAATTTCCAGAGGCACAGGCTCATGGAGGTGTGGTGGCTGAAGGCTTTGACCAGCCTGCCCTCTTCACTGCTTTTCTCCTCTAGGTGCCTCCTTGCCAGCTGTGGTCAGAGCCCTGAGCTTCACATAATTGTGGTAGCAAGGCACTCTGAACTGGTTGGAGCCCTCAGCCTGAGATCCTACAGATTGTCTGAGGCTCAGCACAATAGGTGGGTGGAGGATCCCTGAGACCTTCCTTCTTTCTTTTCCTTAAACCCAAGAATTCTGCATAATACATTGTGCTCCAGCCTTTTACCTTTTCTCAATGTGACTTTTTTCATTCTAAAATGAGGAAACTGGATTAGATTGTCCAAAGTCCCTTGCAATTTGAAGCAAGAGAATTATAAAAAGTCAGCCAAAAGGGATCCTAGTGATCATTTAGTTTATCCCAATCTCCTGTGTGATCACTGTGAAAGAATGGTCATGTAGGCTCCACTAGAACATGCCCAGTGATGGGGGACTCATGACTTCCCAAGCAATACCATTCATGTATGAAGAGTTCTGAGTATTATTCTGTTGTTACATGAAGCCTTTATCTGTCTCTTTCAAACTTCTGCCTACTGATTCAAGAATTGGGTCTGGTCTGCTCTCAGGGTTCATTTTTTGTCCTTCCTTCCTTTTTGGCATGTATTTGTAGCTTTTTCTAAGATGATGGTTTATCCTGCCAGAGCAATGCCATGGCCACTCTGGATCTGCAATTCTAAGGAGCAAATCCAAACAGGGAACTTCTCAGTAGCCTGGCTATAAATTAATGAAAGCAGATTTTGCTGCACAGATTGGAAAGAGAGTTCTGTTTGTTGGCCAAATCCATGTTGACCACTAAGAAAGAGACTATATATTTGAATACTTAGGTTCCCCCACAAAATGTATGTTATGTGGGTACAATGAATAGAGAGACAGGCTTGGAGGCAGGAAGACTCATTTACAGAAGTTCAAATCTGGACTCAGATTCCCTACTAGCTGTGTGACCCTGAGCAAGCCACTTAACTCTGTTTGCCTCAGTTTCTTCATCTGTAAAATTAACTGGAAAAGGAAATGGCAAATCACTCCAGCATCTCTGCCAAGAAAACCTCAAATGGAGTCATAAAGAGTTGAACATTCTGAAATGACTCAATAGCAACAACAAATGTTAGGGGGTTTCCATTTGGAAGGATCCAAGGGATGATAAAATCTGTTCCTTTCTGTTATGAAATTCCCTCCCTTCTGCATTCAGCAACTATTTATTAACTGTCTACTGTATGCAGAACATTATGTTAGGAACAAGGTTTATTTGAGGTATGTATGTATAAAGTAGTGGAATTATATGATTGTTAAAATTAGGTTAACATTTGTATCCTCAATGCCTGTCACAATGCTTTGTAAATAATGTGTACTTAAGAGATGATTTTCATTCATTCCTTCATTTATTCATATTGATTAAACACCAGGTATGAGTAAGTTTGTTGGGTACTACTGGAGAAAGACTATGGGCCATTCTTGGATCTAATGAAATTCATTATTTTGATGAAGATAGCATGATATTAAAGTATACATGATTACTGCAATGTAATTGTAACTAACACAAAGAACTCAAAAGTTTGCAAAATGTTTCAGATGTAATCTCTGATTTGATCCTGACCAAGAGGAGGTATTATGACTCCCATTTCCCAGAGGAGTAAACAGTGTACCACTAGTATGTATCAGAGAGAGGATATGAATATATGTCTGCCCTGATTCCAAGTCTAACATCCTTTTACTTGTTGTGGTTCTGGTCATATATTTTCACAAGTGAAAGCTAAGTTTTGCTGGGTACATTCAGAGACCACACAGATCTCCATATGAGAGCTTCTGTGGCTTTGAGATAGAAATGAAAGGAATAAGTTCAATGGGCAAATAACCAGAAGGGGTCCCTTTTGTTTTAGTTCTGTCTTCTTTCAACAGACGACAGAGAAAACTTTCTGATAAAACCACATTCTGTTTTCAAAATGTGCATGGCTTCTGATGGGAAGAAAAGTAATTATTTATTGGGAAAGTCAAGTAGATCTTAAAAAATCCCTTTGTTTTCTGTCTTAGAAATGATGACAAGTATTGGTTCCAAGCCAGAAGAGTGGAAAGAGTTGGGCAATAGGAGTTAAATGATTCGCCCAAGATCATACAGCTGGAAAGTGTCTGCACCCACATCTGAACCCAGGACCTCTCATCTCCAGGCCTGCCCTCTTTCCACTGAGCCACCTAGCTGCCTCGAAAGTAAATCTTGAACAGCAATGACTGAGATGTGGTCCTACATGAGAAAAATGTATGACTGCTAAGCTTTCAGGCAAGCTAGTTCATATGTCAAGGGCAGGAAGATCACTTGGACTGGTTCTATTTCCACAACTCATGTACCAGTAAAATAATGCCATTTGTAAGTTTATTGATATCAGGGAACTTCTTTATATATCCCAGAGACTTTAGAATGTAATCCTTTATCTAATAGGTGGTTAATAAATATTTATTCATTGGTTTGATTGGTTTTTTTCTGGTTCATTCTCCTTTAAAGTTGTTGCTTTAGCAAGAAAAGTAAATAGATCTTTCAGTATTTCTTCCAATTATGCTAATTTTTAGAGAAAAAATTTTCAAAATATTTCTTCTGAATTATTCTAGGATCAGAGTCACCCATGAAAAGTAAGTAGAACTTACATCAAATAAGTAAGTGAAAGAAAATTAATTTTTATGTGAGTAACAACAGTCACCAATTATATTGATATTTACATGAATACATCCAAACAGGATTTGATTATTGGAATTCCTTCCCTCAGCAGGTCAACATTTCACCTTGATTCAACTTCAGAATCAATGGTATTTCTGCTGAGAAATTTGTGACACCATCATAACTCATCATAGCTTACATTTCTATAGCCTTTGGAGGTTTACAAAGTATTTTTCTCTCCTAACATCCCTATGAAGTAGATGGCACAAGTATTATTAACCCCATTTTACTGTTGAGGAAACAGAGACACAAAGATATTAAATGACTTGACCACAGTGGCATAGTTATTTAGGGTGGGAATTGGGACTCCACACCAGGTCTTCAAGCCTCTTGTCACTAAGGAAAGGGGCTCAAATATGGAATGAATGGTGATGCCAATGGACAATTAAATTTGACGCCTTTCTCTCAGGAATCTTGGGACATAAAAGACTCTAAGCTATCAACAAAATTTCAAATGCACTCTTGGGTTGTATTGATACACTCTTTGTGGATTAGTGAGAATATATCATTTAAATCTGTGGTTGGCTTAATGCTGTTTTATATACTTATATTTAAGTTTGAGAGGTAGTATGGTATAGTAGCTAGAAAGCTGGCATCAGTCATGATGATCTATATACAAATACCATCTGACACAATCCCTTTATTGGTGGCTGAGCAATAAGAGCCATGAACTCAATTGATCACTGAAAGGGAAGACTCCATCCTTAGGCTTCTCTTTTCAGCTGGACATCATTCCAGGATGATTCAAGAATGGGGAAGTGAAGTCTTTCCAGTCAATAATATGTAAATAAGTCTTGATTGGTCACACATGTTAAAACCAGTGGAAATTTGAGGTGGATTTGGGAGGGTTAAAGGTGGGGTGAAGGGTAAAGTAAAAACAAGAATCATGTAACCCTGGAAATGTTTCTAAAAAATAAAATATTAAAGGAAAAAAAAAGAATGGGGAAGTGACTTTCCTCTGTTTAATCCTGGCCACATAGTACCTGAGTCCACATGGCTGCTTGAACAGGTACTTGACTACAAAGGTTCAACTTGGTCCTTGGGTCCCCTGTCTGCCTTGGACATCTTGTGCCTGACTGGAATGTCATTCTGAGATGATTGTGTCTGGTCTTAGAGGCAGGCATTTTAGTTTGAGAAGCCTGGTGATCGTGGGTCTCTTTGATGGAAATGACTGCTGGGAGAGAAGGATAGCACTGACAGGAATAGGAGCTCAACCTTCAGCCAGGCTTTCCAGGAGCCAAGGATCTGGATGGAGATGATTTTCACAGTGTAGAGCCATGCAGAAATGTAAAATTACTTTTAGGCAGTGAAAATGCTGGTTTCCATGTCTTGTACGAGAGTCAGCAAGAAAGCCAGTGTATTGTCAAATCAAAGAGTACATGAGGTAGGTTGGGTAGGAGTAAGGTGTAAGATGATTGGGAAAGCAGGAGGGTTCAGCAATATGGAAATATGCATTACATGAAAGTACAGGTATAATCTGTATTCACTGCCTGGGGGAGGGGAGAAGGAAGGGAGGAAATCGGAATTTTAAAATGTCAAAAAACAATTGTAAAAACTTGTTTCTACATGTAATTGAAAAAAAATGGGAAGAAAAAGAAAAGTAGGAGGGCTCCAGGTTATGAAGAGCTTTGAAGATCAGACAGAGAATTTTCTGTTTCATTATGGAGTTTAGCGAATAGAAGGAGTAATATGGTCAAATGACCTCTGACTGCACTAGGAAGAGATTAGAGGCAGAGATATCACCCAAAAGGCTATTGTCATAGTCCAAGTATGAAGTAATGAGGACCTGCACCGGGAGAGTGGCCATGTCAGAGGAGAGAAGCAGGGGTGGTATATAAGAGATGTTTATGGAGGCAAAATCAACAGGACTTGGCAAACAGATTAGATATGGGTGGATGAAAGAGAGCAAGGGCAATTATCACTATTACTATTACAATGCCATCTCAGTAAGTGCCTTTCAGCTAATTCCATATAATGTTAGATTTGGGGATGTGTTGATCAGTTTTAATGAATTCTCCATCTTTTTCCTTATTTTCTTTCTTTAAAATAATTCTTTGTTATGAGAAATGTCTAAATAGAAGAAGGAGAGGAAGAGGGGGAAATCTCATTAATTTTCAAACAAAAAAGCATCAATAAAAATGATAAATAAAAAAGGATTGAACCCTAAGGTTTCCCTACCTGAAATGAGCCCCTAAGTTGAGTTCTGGAGCAAAAGGTTTATCAGAAACAATTGTGGTGCCCTTCCCCATAGCTTGGACAGGGATATGGTAGTTGTTGCTATTCTGAATGGACAAAATGATCAAATCTTTAAATAGCAGCATGTCGTCCAAATTCGCAGTCACCGTCAGGACAATTTCAGTTTCTGGAGGAACGATGCCTTCCTCTGGCAAAATCTTCCACAGGGACTTTTTGTTAACCTACAATATAAGATCAAAAAGGTCACAGCCAAAGGATTCTGACGCTTCCAGTGTATGTGAAACTCTAGAGACATCAAAGAAAGAAAAGAGTAAAGCTCAATACTGAGGGAAACCTTTTTTTTTTTTTGAACAAAAATGATTAGGATGATCTTTGGAAATGAAAATCCATTATGGCCCTTAATCTTAGCAGTGCTAGTGGAAGGAGGTAATTGTAGTTTTTAGACCTTTGGTAAACATTAATTGGAATTCTGGTGCTTTAAATGGAATAACTTCAGCCAATAATCAATAAGTAGTTATAGAGGAACCAAACCAAATAAATCTTGACTTTCTTATGATAAATGAAATCATATGATGTAAAGAAGTTGCCATTACATGGAATAATGATTAGCTAGCATTTATATAGTACTTTAAGCTTTGCAAAATTCTCTAGAAATATCTCATTTGATCCTCACAACCATCCTGGGAGGTAGGAGTTTTTATTATCCCATTCTATAGAGGAGGAAACTAAGGCAATCAGGTTAAGTTCTTGCCTAAGGTCCCACAACTAGTAAATATTTGAGTCTGGATGTGAATTCAGAAGACTATATCATCATAGCACATAACCGATGAAATGATGTATCTTCCAAGACTCCATTTTGTTTCCTGTGCTAAGTCTCCCACAAGATACTTGTGTTTATTCTATGGTCATACAACCTATGCCTATGCTTATGGTCTCAAAGAGTAGAACCATGGAGATTTTATTCAGTAATTATCAATATTAAATTAGAAACAAATCAAGGACATGTAAGCTCGACACAGACATTTGCCTTTGTCATGGAGCATGTCTTGGTAGAATCCAAATGGAAGGTCCTCTATGAATGGCTTCTATTTGTTTCTGTTTTGATGATTATGTTGATTGCATCAAGATCCAGAGTCCTACAGGACTTCTTCATGGTCACTAAAAAGAGATTATCCTAATAATCTGCATAGCAAAAAGGAAGGGGATGAAGCATGAACATTGCTTAGGATAAGTCTATCTAGATATCTGTGTTAGGTAGGTACCACAGATGAACAAGGAGACGGATCCAAATTGAGTATGAGGAAAAGAGTGAGCTTGATGGTCAACTTCACTGTACTTTCTGTGTTTCCAAGCTGCTTCCCGACACACACAAAAAAAAACCTCAGCCTTTTTTACACTAATATTAAGAACCACAAGTAGCCTAAGGGGAAATGTAGAAACATGTAGACAGAAAAAAGCAAGAGCCTATTATCAGTGATGATCTGTACGCAAGAAGTAGGAGAGGAGGTATCATCTGGGGAATGAATGATTGTACAGGGAAGAGCATTAGTCATTTAGAGAGAAAAAAAGATAGCATATGGACAGGTCAAGTACTGCAATATTATCTATGGAGTGTTAAAATTTAGAGGAAGGTCTCTAGCCTGTGGGTAGCTTTTTAAAATATTTAGGGGAGAATATGATTAAGAATTATACCAGCTCTGAAATCAGTCAGCCAACAAACATTTAGTAGGCACTTACTATAGACCAGGCATTGTGCTAAGGACTGGGCATGCAAAGAAAGGCAAAAACAGTCTTTGCTCTCATTAGGGAAGGAAATAAACAAATAACTATTTATAAACAAGACAAACAAAGCATAAATTAGAGATAGTCAATAGAAGAAAGGCACTGATATGCAGGGGGTCATGTAGAAGGTAGGATTTTAGCTGTACCTTTAAAATAAGCTAGAGAAGGCAGATGGAGTCTGCTCATGCGCAAAATGAAAAGGTGTGACTGAAAAATAATTTTTATATCTAGAGACAGTTAGAAAACTACCTTAAAACAGCAAAACACAATTTTTGAAAGCTCTAAGGTTTCCTTTGAAATTCAGCTAAATTGTTAGTTTTTCTAGATGAGAATGTTTGCTTATTCATATCCTTTATTCCATCAGCATTGACATAAATAGAACATTATAATAAATGTTTAGTAGAACTTAAACAAAGAAAATGTCACCAACAATAATGAGGAATGTACCATCATGCTAAGATGCCACCAGCTTTTCTTAAAGGGACATATTGCTGATCTTATCATTTATATTCTTTTTTGGAAATAAAATTAAATAAAATTTTTAAAAATCAGTATAAATCCAGCTACTCTCCCTCCCATCCCATTCTGTCTCAATTGAGAATGAAAGGAAAATAAAACTCTCAATACAAAAAGGTATATTCTAGCAAAACAAATTTCCACAGGTGTGGTGCCCTTCCCCAAAGCTTGGGCAGGAATCTGGTAGCTGTTGCTATTCTGAATAGATGAAATGAAACCATTTTTAAGTAGTAGCATGTAGTCTAAATTAGCAGTCACTATACTCCATGAAAATAAAATTTATAAATATAAATATATAATTTATATATATATATATAATGTACCTATAGATAAAAATACATACACATACATATATATAAAGAAGATATGTATCAAATTCCCATTTTAGAGTGTGTGATAAA
The DNA here is from genome assembly GCF_016433145.1 of Gracilinanus agilis. Classification (NCBI taxonomy): domain Eukaryota; kingdom Metazoa; phylum Chordata; class Mammalia; order Didelphimorphia; family Didelphidae; genus Gracilinanus; species Gracilinanus agilis. The sequence continues at coordinate 41,450,335 of NC_058131.1, read as the reverse complement.
GATTAAATCTACCTTGCCCATTCTCAAATCTAATCATCAAAAGTATAAACAACTCCACTTAACTCACAGATTGGGAGGTCTGTGACCCACATGTGCTAGAGTGAGTGAAGAATCAGAATTTAGTGATTACCTCCTAGGCAGTCCTAAGAAAAGCATCTGTTGAGATTGGACACGTAAACTAAGAGGAAGGCACAGGAAGTGACGCAAAAGAAGCCCCTTTAAGAGAGAGTTCAGTAAGCTCAACTTTTTCTTCTTGTTCATATCTTGGATATGAAGGGGCTCTTCTTGTTTATGACTTGGACCTGGAGGTGCTTTGGCTGGGACCCTGAAACCTTGGCGAGACTGTTCTTAAATCTTTCCCTTAGAACTACATGTGGTGAGTGAAGAAGGCTAACTACCTTAGCCTCATGGAGACTCCCTTAATTGGGAGAAGCCCTTATGACTAAACTCCTTGTTCATAGACTTTTAGGCTCTCCGCTGGGCCTCTAGAGCCCTGCCGGAGTAAAGCCCAGAATTGAATACAAATCTAGTTTGTTAAGATTGATCTCTTACTCTACTCTCTTCTCATCTCCCTACTTCCTCTCTCTCCTATATTTTGTAAATAAATTACTAAAATCATTTTAGGAATTGGTATTTATTCAATTCCTTGGTTACCACACCTTTAAATATTAATATATCCAATAAAAAACCTTTTCCCTCTTACAAGTATAACCTAGTTTAGTTCCTTATGATTATTTATTCATGTTTACTTTTTAATAGTTCTCTTGACTTCATTGTCTGTACTTTAGATCTTCTCATTCTGAACTTTTTATCAGGAATACTTGGAAGTTTTCTATTTAAATAAAGATTCATTTTTCTACCATATGATTCTACTCAGTTTTGTTGGGTAAGTTATTCTTGGTAGAAGCCTACATTTTATCCTTTCTTGAATATCTTGTATTCCATATTCTTTGTTCTTTTAGAGTGGTGATTGCTAAGTTGTATATGACTCTTACTGTGGCTCTTCAGTATTGGGATTCTTTCTTTCTGGTTGCTTGCAGTATTTTTCCTATCATCTGGAAGGTCTCGATTTTGACTGTGACATTCCTTATAGTTTTTATGCTGGGATTTCTTTCAGGTAGTTCAGTTCAGGTAGTGTCTGATAGACACTTCCTAGGTCCATTTTGACCTCTAGTTTTAAGAGATATGTGCAGTTTACTTTCTCTGATAAAGATCAAAGATCTCATTTCTCAAATATGTAAAGAATTAAACCAAATTTATAAGAATACAAGTCATTTCCCAATTGACAAATGGCCAAAGGATATGAATAGGCAGTTTTCAGTTGAAGAAATAAAAGCCATCAATAATCATATGAAAAAATATTCTAAATCCTTTTTATTTACAGAAATGCAAATTAAAACAAGTTTGAGGTACCACCTAATATCTATCAGGTTGGTCACTATGACAGTAAAGGAAAATGATAAATCTTGGAGGGGAGGTGGCAAAATTGGGACACTAATGCATTGCTGGTGGAGCGTGAACTGATCCAACCATTTTAGAGGGCAACTTGGAATTATACCCAAATTTAAAAAAAAAGGTGAAAGAACCTACTTGTACAAAAATATTTATAGCTGATCTTTTTGTGGTGCAAAGAATTAGAAATTAAGGGGGGATGGCTGAACCCCCCCATCAGTGGGGGGATGGCTGAACAAATTGTGTTGTATGATCATGATGGAATGCTATTGTGCTGTAAGGAAAGATGAACAGGATGATTTCAGAAAGAATTGGAAAGACTTACATGAACTGATGCAGAGTGAAATAAGCAGAATCAGGAGAACCTTGTCCACAGCATTAGCAATATTGTGGGATGATCAGTTGTGATAGACTTAGTTACTATTGGCAATACAATGATCCAGGACAATTCTGAGGGACCTAGGACAAAAAAATCCTCTCCATCTCCAGAAAAAGAACCATTGGAGTCAGAATGAAGATGAAAGCATATGATTTTTCAATAGTTTATTTGGGCTTATGTTTTAGGGTTTTGGTTTTATAAGTTTACTCATTTACAAAAATGAGCAAAATGGAAATATGTTTTATATGATAATACAGGCATAGCTCAGATCAAATTGCCTGCCTGCACTGAGAGGAGGAAGAGAAGGAAGGGAGGGAGGGAGATAAATTCAATCATATAACTTGGGAAAACTTGTGTGGAAATTTGTTATAACATGTAATTGGTAATAAATATTTTTTAAAAATAAAATATCTACAAAGTACTTTAAAAATCCTTACCTTCTGTCTTTGTATCAATTCTAAGACAGAAGAGCAATAATGGCTAGGCAATCCAGGTTAAGTTACTTGTCCAGTGTCAAATAGCTAGGATGTGTCTGAGGTCATATTTGAACTCAGGTCTCCCCAACTCTAGGCTAGGTTCATATCTGGCCTCTGACACTTCCTAGTTGGCAAGTTACTTCATCCTAATTGCCTAGCCCTTTCTGCTCTTATGCTTTAGAATCAACTCTTAGTACTGATTATAAGACAGAAGGGGTAAGGGGTTTTTTAAAGGGAAAAATAATGTGAAATAAGTCAAGGAAGGTCACCTTGAGTCAGAGTGTTATGGGTTTTAACTGCAAAGGGGAGGAATTTGTATTTTATCTGAGAGACCATAAGCAGTTGTTGAAGATTCTTGAGCATGGGAGTGACATGATTAAACTTGTGTTTTAGTAAAATTATTTTGGGAGCTATGTGGAGGTTGGATTGGAAAAGGTAAGAAAATAGAAGTAGGGAGACCAATCAGGAGGCTGTTTCAATAATATAGGTGAGAGATAATGGACTAAAGTAGCAGGTAGCCATGTCATTGGAAAGAAGGGGAAGGGTCCGAGTGGTGTCATGGAGATAGACTCATATGATTGCAGATCTGGAGCTAGAATGGACCCTACAAGTCATTTAGTCCAATTCTCTCATTTGACAAATGCATAAGACCTCTGGCAGTCCTGCATTTCCAGCTGCCTCCGCTAGGACATATCTCATAATTATTATTGATGTTAGTCTCCAAATCAATGCCCCGCCAGCACGACCAATTCAACAAATCCAAAGTTGATCTTGTCTATCCACAAACAATTGCTTCTCCTCTGAAATTGTATGTTTCTACTGATGGCTCAATCAGCCTCCGAAGTCACCTGGGTTTGAGAGTTGGGGATCCCCTTTCATCTCTTCTCTCTTTCATGTTGTATATCTGGTCAGTTCTCAAGCTTGGTCTGTTCTTCTTCCACAAACACCTTTTGTATAAGTTTCCTCCTCCTTACCCAGGCTGCCATAGCCTTTGCTCAGGTCTTCACCAGCTTTCAGTGGCTACTGTAGTAGTTTCCTATTGGGGCTCCTTACTTCCCACCTCTCCCTCTCTAATATTTCCTTTGCATAGCTAATAAATCAGTTTTCCTAATGGACAAATCTGAGCATGTCATTCCTCTGCCTAAAAAGCTTTGGTGGCTCCCTCCTATGAAGGGTTTGACTCACCCTACCTCCCATCCTAATCTGCTTCCAGTCTATCTAGCCTTATTTCTTTCATACAATCTCTAGTCTGGCCAACCCTCATTCTTCTGCTTTTGTGCATTCAAATGTTGTCTGGAACACACTTTCTTAAGTGCTTCTTCCTTACAGGTCCAGCTCAGGGGCTATCTCTTTCCTGAAGCTTTCCTGAGCTTTCCAACTAAATGATCCTTCTTTCTTCAATTATTCCTGAGATCCTTGGTCTGGACTTCTATCATTACTGAATTCTACTTGCATCATAGTTATTTATATGTGTTACATATTGCACCATTAGACTATAAGCCCCTTAAAGGCAAAGATGGTGTTACTTTGCATTTTTGTATCTCTGATGCCCTGAACTGCCTATTCAACACAGTATGTAATTAATAAATGATTTCTGAATTTAATATCAAGGAGATGCACGATATGAGAATCTTATAGTATATCTTGCCGAATTGAAGCATGCAATTAATAGAAACTACAGATTAGTCAACTGTGTTAAATAATGGAGTTATATAAATGGCTTGTAGATGGGAGTGGAAATAGCAAAAATAACACTGAATATTATATTAGGTCAATGATCCAAAAATAATTTGTATGTGTGTAATTATTATTTTGTATATTCATAAATGAAAATAATGGAAAAATTCTGAACCTTAGGATCATAGGGTTGAACCTAGAAGGGATCTTGGAGCTCACCTTATCCTACCCAATTGTTACAGAGAAGGAAACCAAGGCTCAATGACCTTTAAATGATTTGCTCAAGGTCATACAACATTAAATGTCAAGATTAGTTTTTGAACTCAGAGCCTCTAAATCTAAATCAAGTGCTTCTCTCACTGTACTACATGATGTGGTGATTGTCAGAATCCAGGGTTTTTTACCCTGAATGACCATGCACAAAACATTTAAATCTTATGAAAACTGTAGGAGAAAATATCTGGTTTTCCAAATTACCAATCTGCATTTGTGTAAAACATGACCCTGAAATGTTAGTAACACAAACAATGGCATTATTGCCTTTGAGACGAGAGCAAAATTCCATGATCTGTTACTGAGGGCAAGATAGGGTGGTCAAATTTCTTGACAAGCTTTGACTTCAGGATGATCATTCCTAATTCTCCTCCTCTTAATTCCTCAGCAACACTTTCACCACCTCCAAAGTGAAAACTTGTAGTAATTTCATATTATGATAGAAATTATTATAATTCCAAATTTAATTTTATATTTGAAAATTGATATTTATATATGTAGTTCTGTTTCTTCTGTAATTTGATAAAGCTTTATATTATTTCTTAATGGACTGACTATAATCATCTTTTCAACCTATGAGTTTGAGTAGCTATGTATTTATATTTAAAAACCAGATCTATAGTCTGACCTGAATAATGCTTTCATTCAAAAAATGCATCAAAATACAGTTATCAAACATGAGTGACTCATATTTTAATTTTACTACCTTCAGATCTTAGATACTAGGCTAAAAGAATTCTTTGTTGAGGGCATAATGGCTTTTCCCACATTGAACTTAGATTATAGTGTTAAGTAATCCCCTCTAGTACAGGGCAGAAGAAGAACCACAACTTGGGAATTGAATTATATGGAGAGGGGGCATTCAGTGGATTGAGAGCCAACCCTTGAGGCAGGAGGTCCTAGGTTCAGATCAGACCTCAGACACTTCCTAGCTGTGTGACCTTGGGCAAGTCACTTAAACCCCATTGCTCAGCCCTTACTGCTCTTCTGCCTTGGAACCAATACACAGTATTGATTCTAAGATGGAAGTTAAGGGTTGAAAAAAAATTATATGGAGACCAGAGGCTCTGGATTCCTTTTTGATCATTAAGAAGCAAAATGGAAAGGAGAGGCAGACAGTTCTCACCTATCACCACCCAATTTTTTGTCTTAGATCACTCTACTTGGTATCTCAGGGAAGTTTTATTATTTACTTTCTTTAAAATGTCATAGTTGCTTCCCTTTTCATAAAAAACAAACAAAATAGTGCCATATATACTAAGCCCCTGGAAATGTGGAGATTCTGTTATCAGCACCCCTTCCCCCAATATTTCTTTTCTGTCTGGTCAGTAGTTCAGATCAGTCCACTGAACTGTAACAACCAAGAGACTGTCACCAGAGTGTGTTCTATTTCTAGTCAGGGGACATTAGCTTGAGATTGACATATACCATTTCTTTTCTGATTCACCCTGACACAGGATAGCTGGTCTGGAAAAGAGACATGATAGCTGTTTTCTGGAGGTGAATTGGCAAGTCTTCCATCTGACGAAGTTTATTAATCAGTGCTTGGCAAGAAGCCAAGTAGCAAAGCCCAGCACAGTATGCAACATGGTGGGGCAATATCAGACAGGATCCCACAGGGGATAACAATAGGATGCTCCTGCCAAACCCGACCATAAAATCCCAGCTTGGTTTCTGCAAACTGATCCTGTTGACGACTCTCCTTTTGTGGGATGTTGAACTAGGAGAGGATTTGGTCTACATTCTTTTCCTTTCTTTACTCTATTTTATATAATTTTTTCCAGGTAGAAAGTCTTTTTCAATCTTTTAGAACGCAACATAAGTTAGAACACTTGAAATAGTGGGAACTGAAAGCTCCCCTCAAACTTCATTTCTATTTCCTTTCATGACCTTCCTGATGCCTAGTTTACTGGTCTCTGCAGGTTTCCACTCTGCTTCAATCCCTTCCCTGCCTCCCACCCTATGTGGCTCAGTGGATAGAGTGTTGCTCTCTAGACTCCCTAGTCAGGAAGACCTGAATTCAAATCTGGCCTCTGACACTTCCTAACTGTATGACCCTGAGCAAGTCACTTAACCTCTGACAGCCTGACAAAAGGATCCACTGGAGAAAGAAATGGCAAACCATTCCAGAATCCTTGCCAAGAAAACACCACGGATAGTTATGGTGCATGGGGTCATGAAAAATCAGACATGACTGAACAATAACAACAACAAAAACTACAAGCTAGAAAGAATGTTTCTTTAGAAATCACCAGACACCACAAAATCAGAGCTTGATTTCTTCTTTTACTGATTTCTAGACTTAGTGTGATGTAGAAAATATTAATGGTACAGATAAAACTTAAAATCCAGTTGTTGAGGGGCAGCTGGGTAGCTCAGTGGAGTGAGAGTCAGGCCTAGAGACAGGAGGTCCTAGGTTCAAACCCGGCCTCAGCCACTTCCCAGCTGTGTGACCCTGGGCAAGTCACTTGACCCCCATTGCCCACCCTTACCACTCTTCCACCTATGAGACAATATACCAAAGTACAAGGGTTTAAAAAAAATTTAAAAAAAAATTTAAAAAAAAATCCAGTTGTTAAGCATTTACCAGAATAGCACTGTCCCTGCTCTTGCCAATTGGCCTCTTTCAGCAAAGTCCTTGTTACAAATCTAGACCCACGAATAATCAATTAGCCAATGAGTATTTATTAAGTGCCTAATATGTGCCAAATACTTTGCTAGAATATCCAGCACATATATAGTGCTTTAAGATATGCAAAGCACTCTAATGAATATTATCTTATTTGAGCCTCACAACAAGCCTGAGAAATAGGTTCTTTTATTATTCCCATTATTAAGCTGAGGAAACTGAGGCAGAAGTTAAGTGATTTCCCAATGTCACAAAACTAGTGTTTGAAACAAGTCTTCCTGATTCCAAGTATAGTACTCTGTGTGTTACACCCCCTGAGCTCCAGGACCAAGGACAGCACAATCTCTATTCCCATATAGCTAGATTTCTAATGGGGACCTTATCTCAACATCCTCTTCCCCTCACCCTCATGATAAACGACATGCATCAATTATTCCAGCACTCTCTAAGAGGGTAGTGACTCAGTCAAAAATTGCTGACTCCTGCCTGAGTGTGAAAGCAGAAAGAAAATATCACTGCATATTGGCATACTTCCCAAATTGAAGCTCACCATTCCCAAGATGAAACTGACAATGTTATTACAAATTTTCTCACTGGATTATTTTGAAGACTTGTTTTGGATGCATGCTATTGTTTGCACATTAAATAAAAAACCAAATAGCACAGTGGGAATAAGTTGAGAGACTTGCTACTGTGCATGTTAATGATTTTGAAGCCCCAACAAAGATCAAAATATATATGTTATATTTTATTTGAGAACAATTCATCTTTCATTTGAAATCCACAAAAAGTTCTCTTCAGAGAAATGAGAGTAAACAACAGTGAGAAGGCAAATGTCAGTCAGAAATGTTCTTTTCCCTCTTGAATTATTATTTTAGTAGATAACAAAATCCTCGATCAACCAGAATAGGTAATAGAAAATAGAATCAGGGAGGTCTCTACGCCCAGCTCCTTATTGTTTGCCTCTTCCTTCCCATTTTAGTTAAATGGTTGTGCCTCTAGCCACATGTCTCTCTTCTCTAAACCGAGTCACTTCCAAGAACTATTTTGAACAATAAGTTGTAAATCAGGAAGTGGAAGATGAAGGGCTTTGCTGAGGATGTGGGATATAGAAGAACAGGAAGAGAGCTAAACCAAGGAAGCTTTTTCAGTCTTACAAAGTTTCATATAGAAAAGGTTTAGAAAATTGTTCAGAAGGGATACAAACAGTACCAATTTCTTTCTCTTACGGTTACTTTCCCTTTAGGCAGTTAGGTGTCTCTGTTTTTTTCTAAATCTTCAGGCTTCTTATTCCCTTGGTCCCCATTTGTTCCTTCTTATTTTCTTGTATTTTGGTAGCAAGGAGTTTAATAACTAGGAATTGGACTATGATGATAAAAGATATATATGAACTGGGCTTTCAAAGCCAGCTTCCATTCGGCAATGTTTTTGTGGCTCATTATGCCATTTTTGATTTAATCCTGTCTCTGCAATCAAAATACTCACACATAGGAGCTTACTGCTGCCTTTCATCACATCATATATATCCCAAATAATGCATTTCCAGTTTTGCCAGGGCAGAAATAAGAATCAATCATTACAAGAGAGTGACCATTACATTATGATGTAATGCCAACTTATAAAAATGTTAAAACTGTAGAATATCAGAACTGGAAGGAATCTTATAAGCTACCTTCTTCGCTTGCTAAATAGCAAAACTGAGGCTGAGAATGATGAAGTGATTTATTTGCCATAGAACAACTAGTGACTTCCATAATTCCTTTTCACTCATTGTCCCCACTAAATGTCCTTTCTCTTTATGCTTTCACAAAATGCAGAGAACTCATCTGATGTATTGGCTCATCTACCTTAACCTGTAAGCTCCTCTAGGCCAAGAACTATAGGGAATCACATTGCCTCCAGCTCGGTAGTCCTAGAACTCATTGAGGTGATGACCTTCTTTATGAATACCAACTCACCATCACCATTAGCAGCTGAAAACCAATTGCACCAAAATGGTAGGTTAGCCCCAAATCCGAGGCAATCCTCTGACTACTATTAGCTTTGCTAACAAACCTCTGTGCTTCATCTTCCTTGACCCTTGTGATCATCAAGGGGAACCTGACAACTTCCTTTATGGGTTTTACAACCTCCATTGCCTCTATAGCCACAGCTACTGCAAACCAAGAGAGGAAAGTTCTCACTACCAAACTCCTTGGCAGTGTCAAATGGTAATGTCAAAAACAGATATGGTTTTTTTCATGGAAATACCACTTAAGAAGGTGGGAAACCATCTGATTTGCCATGGTACTCTCTGAAACATTTATTTTTCTCATCTGACTTGGATGTCAAGCTTCTACTATGTGTCAGCTGAAACCACTTATATCTATATCTATATATCTATAGGCATAGATATATGGGAGATATCATCTCCCATATTATAAATATGAACTCCTTGAAAGCAGGGATAGTCTTATTTTTATACTTGTACCCCCAGCATCTAGCACAGTGCTTTGTGCATAATAAATACTTAAATATTTTTTCATTCATTCATTCTCTCTATGTGGTCAACTCACCTGATGTACAAACAAATGCTTACTTAAAGATTTTGGTGATGGTAATGATGATGATGGTAATGATGACAGCAATGGGGTAACTAGGTGGCTCAATGGATAGAGAGTCAAGTCTAGAAATGGTAGGTTCTGAGTTCAAATCTGATCTCAGACACTTTTTAGCTGTGTGATCCTGGACAAGTCACCACCTCAGTTTCCTAGCCTTTATCATTCTTCTGCCTTGGAACCAATACTCAGTATCAATTCTACTTACAGAAGGTAAGGGTTAAAAAAAATGGCAGTATCATTGAGAAGGCAAATCCATTGAGTGAATTAGAAAGTGGAAGATAGTCATAGGATCACAGATTTAGAGCTAGAAGGGACCTTTCAGACCAAGTACAGCCTCTTTTTTCCACAGAGAAAGAAACCAAGGCACAGAGAGGTTAAGAAATGCTAAATGTCTGAGGTGGGATTTAAACTCTGAAGGTCTTTTTGACTCCAAGTCCAGTGCCCTCTCCATACATGATGCTACCACTTAGTGTAAAAGGTTTGGAAGATTTAAAGAAATCTGATCCACAAAGGAAGAGTTTTATTAAAATTAACTTCCCTAAGCTTTCTGCTTGAACCACAGACAAGTGGGGAGATAACAAAATAGAATAAGCAATTTGCCAAAAGCCAATTAACAGGCAGCAAGTGCTGAATGAAGATGGCAAAAGATGAAGAAATAACAAGATGGTTTTCTTTTGAATGCTGGAAAGCTCCAAGGACAAAAAAACAACAAATTACCTGCTTCTCATTTGGACATTTCTGTTCTGTTCGAACGAATCTTATTCAATTGTTGGAGCTGCCAGTAGGAGTCCTGCAAAGCTGCTGACCCATCACTGATCCCCAAACTTCAATCAAAGTCTCCCTGCCTTTGATGTGGACAATAATCAGTTTATCTTGCTAAGAAAAACTGTGCTTCAGAAGCTTAGTTTGTCAGAGGGAGGAAGGTCTTCATGGAGACGGAGGCGTACAGCTACCCATATATGAAGAAATCTCTGTTGCAAGATGTGGGTAAGGACTATAACACAGAAAGACCACCTCGTTGGATGAAGTCATGGGGAATCGTTCTAGAAGACTCCAATCTATTTTAGAGAGCTCTTTACTTTGATGCAATACAGGAAGAGATGCCTACTGTCAGGTCCCTATTCTCTGCTTCTTCCAAAGTTTCTTACAGAGACTTTAATAGTGAAGATAAGAACTGAATCTCTTCCCCTTATTCCAAAAAGGAGTCACTGGGGAGGGACTTTTCTAAGTTCCTACATACATGGCAGTGGACTAGACACTGTAAAAAGCAAGCTAACTATGCTTAATTTCTCCCTTGCAGAAACTTGCAGAAGCAAGAATCCTGGCTGGTTTCTAATCTTAAGTCTGTTACCATCATGTGATTCACTCCCTGGGCCTTGGCTGACTCAACTGAATACATCATAACAGGGATAATAATTCTTGCCTCACCTACCCCACAGGGATGTTATAAGCATAAATAAGAGCACTGAAAGTGTTCTATAAATGGAACGTTTAATATAACATTATAGCATCATAGTCTATATATTACATATAGACTTCATTAATTTTCACTTTGGAATTGTAGATGGAGCTATTTTTAGTGGAACCCAAAAAGGAACCAGATAAGCCAAAAAATATCATAGAATCTCTCATCTATCTTTCCTAAATATCTTAGTTATCCTTTTATCTTCCTCTGGTACCTACTAAAGTATGTTACTTATTAGATGTTTGTTGACAACAGAGCAAATGATCCAAATCATGTCAACCAACTATTAGAATTACATTCTGCTTTCCCATGATCTCTTGAACATTATTTATCATCATCATAATGAAAACTCTTCGGTGGGAGCAATCTTGTAGTTATACATTTTATATATACATATATCATCATCATATAAATGTATATATACAAGTCATATATATCATACTTACATATATTTAGGGAGGGTTATTTAGTGCAAGGGCTGATGATAACTTTTTTCTGTTGTCTAATTGCCCAAAGTTCTAAAATATTCTACTTTGAATTGACAAGCCATCTTCAAATTTACTAAAAGAGGTAGAACTGCTTTTAAATCTGTCTGAAGAGCCCTGTGAAGTCAACTACAGTTAGTTTATCAGTTTTTACAAGATTTAGTTTTTTTATAATCTAAATATTGATTAAGTAGAGATGGTTCAGGTTGGTGAACTTCCTAATAATAATATCATATTCTATGCTTTATACTCTCATCCAGAATTTTCCTATGAATTGATGATTTTGGCTCATTTCTACTTCTCATCTAGAGGTAGCTTCAGTTCCTTTGGAATAGAATAAGATATGGAATGTAGAAATGGTTTGTTAAATGCAGCAAAAATATTAAAGGACTCATATTTGAGTTAAGAAATCTTCCTCCTCTAGTGAGTTATACCTTCCCAGGAGCTTACATAGCTGTTCTAGATTTCTAGTGCTACCTTTCCAGTTTTATTATATGTTACAACTCCCTCATCTCACTATACAGTCCAACCAAATTAGTCTTCATGTTTTTTTAATTTATGTTTTCTCTTCTTTGCACAGGCTCTCCTTCTTAGACTCTCTAATTACCTTCAAAGTGCAGCTCAAGTACTATTTTCACATAGGCTTTTTTTTAACCATATCTCTTTTTGTTATCATTTTGTTTGAATTCATGATGCTTCCCCCCCCCCCCATTAACTTAAGGAATAAACTAATCTGCTCCAGTCTCTTATTTTAACTCTGATTGAACTTTTATATTTCAAGTGTATTATAAACAATATGTTGAGTTCTGCTTTTAATCCCTCTCCTCTTTTGTTTTTATGGGTGAGTTTATCCCATTCATATTCATGAGTTTTGATTATTGTGTACTTCCCCCCTCCAATTTGCCTCCAGAACCACTCTTTATAAAGATAGAAGATAGTGTTGAAAGAGGAATTTGATCAATGCCAGTAATGTCTAATTGGAGTACTCTGCTTCTGAACTACTTCTCCTCCTTCCTTTCCCTCAACCACATTGTGATCATTGGTTCTTACCATTTCTTTCCCCCCTTTTAATTCTCTCTTCATGATCATTTCTCAAAAGTTGAAATGTTTGTTTTTGATTATTCTTTCCCAAACTCTGCCCTCCTTTTTCATTTCCTCTCCTATTTCCCAGTTTAATATATCCTTAGATTAAATTCTTTGAGAGTTAGACTATGCATATCCTCAAACCTCCTTTGCCTGGTTCAGATAAAAAGTTCATCCCTTTCTCCACATTTGCATGTTTTCTGTTGTTTGCACTTAACAAATTCCCCCTTCTTTCAACCATCAAAACAAAATACTCATCTTTATGCCATCTACTTGTCTTATTTAACTCTATGATTCTTAAAGACATTTCTGTTCTAAAGGTCACAGTGCCTAAGGCAGGATTTGAAGACAGGCCTTTCTGATGCAAAGTCCAGGACTCTAACTTCTATGCAACATGTTATTCTCTTCTCCTGGGTTTCTTTCTTGGACAATTCTTTACCTATAATATTTCTTCTTTTTTCCTCATCTTTCTAGACTCAGTTCTTAATTTGGGACCCAGTGTCACAATCCAGATTCATTCCCTCCTACTCTCTTGGATCTGCTTTTCTTGAATCCATTTTCTTGGCCTCTTGTTTCTGGCTTTCATTTCATATGATATGGCTATGCTCATGGGGTAGGGGCATGCAAAGGAGGGGAGGTTCTTTTCTAGGTTATATATCCTATTTCCTTCAGTTGACCCTCAATTGTCATAAATTCAATGTCCTTTAATATTTCATCTCCCCTCTGAATGAGTTTATTTATCAATGTCCTTTTAAAATTGTGGCCCTCAGAAATGAGCACATTATTTCTAGATGTGGTCTGACTAGAACAAAGTACAGAGGGCTATTATCACCTCCTTATTCTGGATGCTATACTTCTCAATATAGGCCAAATTGTGCTCTTACTTATCCTTAGTTCCAGTTCTTATTGGTTTACTTCTACTTGGACCTGAAACTTGTTGTGGTCCAGGAACTTAACTGCTGGGTCCAGGAATTCATCTAGCAGACTAGTCATTCTTCTTTTGCACACCATAGCCACTCTGCTAATGTTGGCATGACCCAGAAATTATTCACTGTTCTGGGTCTGCCTTCATCAGCTGCCATTTCTGGGTTTCAGAGAACTGAAGTTGAGCCTCTGTGCACATCTTTTACTCTCTATCCTTGTCTCTTGACAGTTCTTCAGCATCCAGATGGTTTTTTAAATTTTTTTTTTCATAAATTTTATTAGTATTTACTTGGATAAAGAGAGGCAGAGAATTAGAGAGAAAAGCCTTTTAGTCATGTGGGTGCTCTCCACATACTCTCCACCTTCTGTTTGGCCAGTTCCTCCAGAAAGAGCCCTTACTTCCTTGTCTTCAACTTTTTTTCCTCCCTCTCCCTTCTGGGTCCATTTCAATCATGTCCAGTTCAAATTCAGTCACATAACCCACAGTAGATTATATAATTAGGATCATAGAGACACAGGTAAGACCTCGTGTATAATCCTGGGAGACAGTTCCCTTCTCACAATCCCCCTTTTGATTCTTTGGGAGAACAGCATGTTAAATCTCCTAATTCCGGATTTTTTAGGAGGGCAACATGAGACAACATTGTTAACAACCAATTATGCTTACTATATTCTGAAACTTTTTGTAAGGTCCATGGAATTGAACTATTTCCACTTAGATTTTGTAAGACAGTGTTAATTTTAAATATACATTTATGTTTACAAGACAATTCCTCTATTGTATTTTACAAAGGACCAAGAAAAGAAAGTGAGGAAAGTATAATTAGTATCAATGTATCAAGCTGGATCTTGGAAAGAGTTATGACATGGTAGGAGAAAAGATGTTACAAAGAAGATGTCTTATGTATAGAAATACAGCTCAAAGTTTCTGATTTAAAAAAAATTCCTCTTGCTTTTTTAAGAGCATTCTCTTACAACAATAACCAATATGGAAGTAAGTTTTGCATGATAATACATGAATAACCTAGATCAAATTGCTTACCATCTCTGAGAGAGAGAAGGGAAGAAGGAAGACAATTTGGATCTTATAATTTTGGAAAAATATGTTAAGAATTGTTACACGTAATTGGGAAAATGAAATATTTTCTTAAAAAGATCTCTCCCTATCACTTTTTCCTCTTCCACTCTCCCTCCCACCCCTACACCAGCTAACTCTAATCATACCTCCTTCTTCTGAGGGCACTTTGTAGAAATGAGATTATATTCTAGATCTTCCCCAAGGTAATCCCCATAATTTCTTTACTTCTTTAAGGGTAGATAAAGATAACAAATTTAGGTACCTTTGAGTTTACTCTTACCAAAACCAGATCAGTAACCTTAAGTAATAATCTTTTATTGTTATTAGGACTGTGCTAGTAAAATAATCCTGATGGCCTTAAAGTAATTAATTTTTCTTTCATATATGTAACCAAAATGAATTATTCATTAGTAAAAACACAAACTGTCTAACAATAAAACATTATGTTTAATTGGTTCTAAGTCTGGTTATAGTGGGAGTAGAAGAGAGTATAATTGTCTTATTGGTGATTAGACTGTCACTAGTAATACAAATCTCCAAAAGTATCTATAAAGTATGAAGGTTGTAATCCTTGGTTCCTTTGATGGCAAAGAAACAAACATGATTCAGTGGTTCATTTGGTTCTAATAGCTGGTACTTATATAGTGCTTTAGGATTTGGAAAGTATGTTATAGTTATTCCATCATATACTCACAACACCTTTAGGAAGCAGGTGTTATTTTCCCCATTTTACAGATAAGGAAAAAGAGGCAGATGAGGTAAAGTGATTTACCTATAGCTAATAAATGTCAGGAGCAACATTTGAACTCAGGTCTTTCTGACTTCAACTCTATCCACTAAATCACTAAACTGTCTAAAATATAATTATATTAAGATTTTTTTCAGTTATATTTATACTATTCTTTAGTATTTCAACAAATCCAAATTCCATAATCTATCATGGGATTGAACCCAGAAGATGAAATTAGATTAATTTGACTCTAAGTCAGTAGCAATAACATTTCCCATGGATTTAATAATAATTTCTATGTAGATAACTCCCAAATCTATACATTTAGGCCCCAATCTCTTCCAGGAACCTGAGTGAATTGTTGAAGGCTTTCTTGTTTAAATCCACATCAACCCAGAGGAGAGCTGTGAGAGACAGCCAACATTCAAGTAGCTCTAAGGTTCAGATAAAAGACTCTGCTTCAATTCATATAATAATGCTCCAGCATTTAATAGAATCACCAAATTAGGATGCCCTGAACCCAGGAACCCCAAATGGGTGTTCTTATAATAGGAAAATAAACAAATCATCCAGTCCAGTGAATCTCCAAGGATACGGTTGTACAGTAATCCCCTTTGCCCCACAACTAAACAATATTTATAAAGCACTTTCCTTAGAGAAGCTTAAAGTGCCTTCCAGACTAATTTATCCTCACAAAATTCCTGTGAGAGTCGACTCTCAGCTTCCTATTTCCTAATACCTCTGGCTACTAACAAACAGATATTTCTTCCTGGCTCCATAATTCTTGCCATGTCAGGGCTGAATGTCAGGGCTTGGTGTTCCAGACTGGCTGATGGGTTGGGCTGTATCCAAAGAGGGTTGGCATTTACGAAATATGAAAGAGGAGGTACAATGACCCCCTTCCAACAAAGACTCACACAAGAAAAAGGGAACCAAACATTCATGGCAACTATATTGATTACTCTAACTCTAAGACTTTGACTTTTCTCAATCCTAAGAAAGAGCAAATGATTCTATTTAATTCAACGAGTATTGCTCAGCACTGTAATAATAGATAGCCATTAAATATCATGCTTTAAAGTTTGCAAACCACTTTGTAAATATTATCTCATTTGAGCCTCTCAATAACCCAGGGAGGGAGGTACTAGTACTATTTCATAGATGGGGAAACAGGCTGACAAAGGTTAAGTGACTTGTCCAATGTCACACAGTAGGTGACTGAGGCAGGATTTTAATTCAGTTCTTCCTGCCTGTTGGACAAGTGGTAGAGGCAACCTCTCTTTTATGGAAGCTGTACTGGTCCTTTGCAGGAAAGTCATTTTGCTTGTTTACTAATAAATGACTGAGACAGATTTTAATCCAGTTCTTCCTGATGTGAAGTCTAGCAATCTTTGCAATGACCTGCCAAGCAGCCTATGTACTTAATATTAAATGAAATGAAATGAAAAAAATGCTCTATCTACCAAGTTCTCATTTAATGCTTACTGTAAGCGGTTGAATTGGATATTTTGGTAATATATGATATTATACGTTGAGTTAAAGTGTAATAAATAAGACCATTTCTTGCTTCTTTCAGAAATTTAGATGAATTCTGGGTAGCATACTCTAATTTTTGTAAAAGGCATGATTCTATAGAAAAGTCAACAAAAACCCAGTGATTCTGAATTCCTGGCCAATTGATGTATAGGCCCCATTCCCTATCTGCCAAGTCAGAGCTCCTTCCTCACCAAGGAAAGGGCCTATCTACCTCAGTCCTTCCCCCCTACACCCCCAATTTCCCACTCCAGATCTACCTGCTCTCTGGAATACATGCTCCATAATGAATAATTTTCCTTTCATCTTAAATGTTGTTCCTTTTTAGTTCTTCCATCTTTTGGTCTGACAAAGATCAGGCTCCTGTCTAATGCCATTGCTTCCCTCTCCATCCTTTCTAGTCCCTTCTCCACTTTTTCTCAAACCCCTCATGCTTACTAGTTATGGTAGAAAAATCAGAATATTTCTTCTTACCTCATTGCTGCTTCCAGACATTCCATCTACCACATTCACTAAAGAATCTCACCTCTGAGGTCCATCATACCCAAATTTATCTCCCACTCCAATTATAGTGGTTTTTCCCTTTGACTCCAGGCTATTCTCTTTCTTTTCACAATGAGGTCAGTGCCTGGCTCAGACTTTCTTTCCTCCCCATGTTCTGTTCCAATGCCAGGGACTTCAACATTTATACTGATGCTCCCTCGAATACTCTAACCTCTCAGTAATTAATTCCTCAGTCTATTCAACGCCCATGATTCCTCCAATTTTACTTTAGTCATTTTTAAGGAATATCTCTATTAGATCCCCTACTTTGGGTGTTCTTCAGATCCCCCTTTCTTCTCTTTCTATACTCGCTTCATGATCCAATCAGTTCCCATAGATTTAATAGTCATCTCTATGTAGATGACTCCCAAGTCCACACATTCGGCTCTAATCTCTCTCCTAAGCTGGTGCAGCCATGGACTCATCATTAATTGCCTATTGGACATAATGACAGGGTAACATCTGTTTTATGGAGGCTCAGCTGGTCCTTTTTAGGGAAGGAATTTTGTTTCCTGACTGTCTGAGGTCTTAGCCCAGAGGAAGCTGGTGTCACAATCTTCATGGAACCTCTTGCTACCTTTTTGGGAATACTTTCTGGATGTTTATGTTGCTGATTCTACAAGAATAAATGAGATGTATTTTAAATGATTTTTGCATATGATATGTTATGTTAAATACTGATTGGTAAAGTAGTTTTTAATTCTATTTATACTTCATGAGGGTTTATAATCTTTTGGATTAAACCTTATTTAGCATTGGCTTACAATAGACATTTTGAATTAGATGTATCAAAGGCATCATCCCAAATTCAACATGTCAATTAGTTATAGTGCTTACTATTTGCCAAGTACTATACTAAGAGTTAGAGATACTAAGAAAAGCAAAAAGAAATCCTTCCCTCACAAAGTAGACATTCTAATGAAGGAGATAACATGTAAATAACTAGGCATATACAAGATTTATAGAGTAGAGAGAAGGAAATAGACAGTAAAATTATATACATAGATATGTACATATATAATTAGGGATCTTAATTCACCCCTCTCAAAACTAAATAAATCTGACCAGGAAGCTAAGAGATTAATAGGATTTTAGAAAAGTTAGATATGAAAAACCCCTAGAGAAAATTTAATCGAAATAAAAAGGAGTTTACATTTCACATCTTCATAAAACTGATGGTATATTAGGGCATTAAAACCTTATAAACAAATACAGAAAAGCAGAAATGTTAAATGCACATTTTCTAGCCCACATTATAATTAAAATCATATTCAATAAAAGGATGTTGGAAGCATAGATTAAAATTTAATTAGAAACTAAAGTTAATTCTAAAGAATGAGTAGATCAAAGAACAAATCACAGAAACAATCAATAAATTTACTAAAGATAATGACAACAATGAGACAACATGCCAAAACTTATATGATACAGCCAAAGCAATACTTGGAGGAAAATTTGTTATCACTGAATGTTTACATCAATAAAAGAGAAAGAACAAATCAATGAATTTGTCATGTAACTAAAAAGAAAACTAGAAAAAACAAATTAAAAATAAATCCCAATTATACAACAAAAATAGAAATCATGAAAATCAAAAGAGATAAAAAAATAAAAGTGAAAAATTATTTAATAAATAAAACTAAGACAATTTCATGAAAAAGAAAACATTAAAATAGAAAAATCATTTGAATTTGAATGGCAGGGGGAAGTCACTGAAGTTGGGAAGGCAGGAAAAGGTTCATATTTGAACTAAGCCTTGGGAAATCTAAGAAGAGATGAGAAAGAAGAGCATTCTAGGCATATAGATGTTCTAAACAGAACTCACTATCATGCAAATTTAGGCTTCCGGTCAGAAAAATTTCCTGATAACTTAGAGCTATCCAAAATTGGAATGGACTGCCTAAGGGAAGATTGGGTTTCTGCAATGCCAGGACTATGTCTATGCACCACAGGGATCAAAGAAAGAAGAAAAGAGCCCACACATACAAAAATATGCATAGCAGGTCTTTGATATTAGCAAAAAAAGAAGAATTAAGGCTTAAGACCATCAATTGAGTAATAGGAGACCAAGTTTTGGTGTATGACTGTGACTGCTGTAAGAAATGAACACAAGAGAAACACAAGAAGAGTTTTATGAACTGGTATAGAATGACGTGAGCGAACTAGGAGGAAAACTTATACAATAACAACAACAATTTAAAGAAAAATAACTTGAAAGTCTTGAGAACTCTGACCAACAATGTCCTATCACAATTTCAAAAGACCAATGATGAAGAATGCTACTAACCTCCTAGAAAGATAACTAGTTAACTCAGTGTGCAGAAAGAGAATTTTTTTTTGGACATGATCAATTAGGGAATTTGTTTTCTTTGACAATACAAAAATAACAATAATAAAAAAGGAGAAATTTCCCTCTCCTTGGAGGTCTTCAAACAAAATATAGATGATTATTTGTCAGATATATTATGATAATTCCTTTCATGTATGGGTCAGACTACTGAGGGCTATTGAGGTCCCCTTCAACTCTCAAATTCTGATTCTTGATTCTAAAAACTACCTTCAAGATTATATAAATTGTTCACAAAAATAGAGAAAAAAGGAATCCTAAAAACTTCCTTCTATGAGGTAATTGTGGCCCTGATACCCAAACCAAAGAGTCTAGGCTGGAGGGTGGGGAGGAATCCATAGACCATTAGCATTTCCTAATGAATACTAATGCAAAAATATTGAAGCAAATATTAGTAACATGACTATAGCAACCCAGTCAAAAGATTAATCACTCTGACAAGGTTGAATTTATATCAGGAATAGGAAGTTGGTTCAATATTAGGAAAACTATTAATATAATTGCTCATGATAATAATAAAACAACAAAAATCCCATGATTACATCAACAGATAAGGAAAAAGCTTTTGACAAAATACAACACTTATTCCTATTTAAGAAAAAAACACTAGAAAGATTAGGAATTATGAATAAATAGATCTTCCCATAATACGATAAACATTATTAATAACTAGCAAATGCAAAACTGACACAATCTATAATGGAAACATTTAGAGACCTTTCCAATAAGATTAATAATACAATAAGAATATCTGTTGTTACCACTATTATTTTATATTCTAGAAATGCTAGAGATAGTAATAGTTCCAAATAATATAATCACACCTAAAAAACAAAAACAAAAGACATTGAGGCAATGAGCATAGGCAAAAAGGAAACAAAATTAATACTCTGTATAGGAAAAATAAATGATTAACTTAGAAAGCTCTAGAAATCAACAAAAATAATATTCATAAAGTATCATAATATAAAATATCACCCCCCCCATATCATTAGTCTTTTTTTGTTACTAACAAAACCCAGCAGGAACAGATAAAAAAGAAACTTCGTTAAAAAAACACAAAACAGAAAATATTCAGAAGTCAACCTACCAAGACACACTTAGGACAGAGGGGGATGGCTAGCCACAGCCTTTTCTCCTTTCCCATCCCCACATCATCCATACAAGAAGCCATGGCTTAGAATGGTACCATATATTAGAGGATTTTGCTGTCCTTTGAGGAATGGCATAAAAAAAAACAGTGATCTTGCCTTTCACGGTAGTTTTTGTCTTAGAGTGTACACTTAGAATGGCTATGGAGACAGCCTACCAGGTAAAGAAGAGTTCCACAGTATGTGGGGTTTGTTCAGGTTTGTACAAGCATTGAGATAATATTTTGATTGAGGGAGGAAGACAATATCTGGACCAAATACATGTTGCACATACAAACTAGTGTGTGTTTGTGTAGGGGGAAGAGGAGAGTGGGGCAGGGATGAAGTGAGAGTAAATATCAGAGGCAACAGATACTTTTCCCCCTTTCCTCTGAGAATCTGTTCTCTCAAGGAGAGTAGCTTCTAAGACAACCGCAGTCCACAAAAGGAAGAGGAGATCCAGTTGGCCAAGCATGCTAAGTTAAGTTAGTCTGCTGACCCAGAAAGCTGACAGTTCTTTCTGCCCAGGTTGTCTACACCAGGCAGTGGTTATATAGGCTCCTTGTCTCTTGGCAGAGAAGTAATGAGCAAAGGCTACATACAGAATTAGATTTAAAAATTTTCAGACATGCCCAATGTGTTTCTTTTAATTAACTAATTTGTTGGGAGGGGAGGGAGTGTGTAGTGACTGAGATGCAAGATGAAAAAGGAATAAAAGAGCATTGTATTTTTATAAAATTCAAGATTTAATTTTTTGTTTGAGAGAAAAAATTCTCAGGGAAAGAAGCTTGTTGACTCCTTAATCCAGAGAATGAACTGTGTGCAGAAAGATACCTGAAGAATCTACACTGCATCAAGAGATCCAGAATGAACTTTGGGATACAATTGATTGAACTGATGAGGTTTGAACAGTTACTTTGAATGTACATTTTATGCCAATAGGAGATTCCCCCCAATTGGTTTCTTGTTAATGCGCTTAGCAAACATTGGTTTTGCGTTCTCTCTCTTCCATTCCCCTCTTATCTCTAACTATTGTAGTTAGAAGACCTTTGTGGGTACAAGATGATTATGTAAAATGATCACTTGGGGTGACTAGACACCCAATGATCATGGGGGGGGACTGTGTAAATAGAATTAGCTCATCTTCATTCATAGTTAGACTCTAGCCATCAGAGATAGTGTCATCCCCACCTCCCTGAGTGGGGAGGGGGATGAGTTACCCACACGTGACAATAAGTAACAAATCAAGAACAAGGGACTGTCCACTTGAATTAGAGGTGGATACAGGAAGTGAGGAAAGATGCTAGCTCTCAAATATGCTGGTAACTTCCTGTGAAGGCAGTTGGCGCTCTGAACTTGGGTGCTGAAGGATCTCTGCTGAGACCTCAGGCGGCTTCCCTCTGAATTGACAAGAGGGTAAGTTAGACTGACTTCCCTTCGCCTGCTTTGGCGTTTCTGGAGGCTCTCACCCAGTCAGGACCTCTGCTCCTAGGGACCAGAGTTTCTCTCTCTCTATTTCCCTACCTTCAACCTTCCTAATTGTAAATAAACTTCCATAAAAGGCATTCTGACTTGGGTCTATTTTAAATATGGAATCAAACTAATCTGATTCCTGGTGACCACCATACCTTAAATAAATATCTAAATTCCCCTTCTTACAGCATCAATAGAAAAAAATTTTAAATACACAGAAATTAACAACAACAACAAAAAAGGTTCAGAAGGAGATGCTAACAAAGGACCCAGTTTGGTCAGTACCTTGCTCAAAATCATATATACTTAAAAAAACCAAACAAACTACATATCAGAATTTCAGGTGTTCAGATCCAATCTTTTGGTTCCTCATATATTGAAATTTAGTTCAATTAAACAATTTAAATTATTTCAAAAAATTAAAATATACATTTAGAATATTAGTTGACTTTTACATCATTCTCTAGATATGAAATTATTTCTCTATATGATTCTAGGCCCAGTGCTCTTTCCCTTATATCAGTGCATCTTACAGATATTAAAGCAACATAAGGAATATAATAAAGAGAAAAATGCAGAAATGAATCATATTCAAAATTTGAAACTGTGCATGGCCTTGCGGTCATCATTGTTCCAAGATATGCTGGGTTTTCCAAAGCCATCATCACATACTCACCAAATGTGCAGAAAAGAAGGCAGTAATGTAAGACTGATTGGATAGATGGAGCGACCTGGAGGTTTCCTTTAAGACATAGATGTTGCCAAAATCAATTTTGTCTGGATACACGTTGACCACAGGACCTTCTCCAACACTCCTTAACTGGACAGTCTGTATCCCAAGAGAGGGACAGAATACAGAGAATGTCAGTCAGACTATGACTGACTTATTTCAATAAAGGCAGTAAACTATTCTTATGTCTATGATAGAGATCAGAATTACAGAAAGTAACGGAGTCTCTGTCCCTTCTTGCTGGCATGGCACTCCAGCCCTACAAGAACAAGGGAAATTGGCATCCTAAGACATACCATGTCAGGACTGGTTTCTGTTGCAGACACAAATGCCAAGAGCCATATGTTGGAAGGACACGACTGCTTTCCCTAGTCTCACTATGTTGTGATCCTGCTCAGAAAGCTTTGGGGATTCCCTAATGCTCCTCGGATAACCCCAAACCACCTCTGTCTGCCGCTTAGAACCATTCGTAATCTGGCCACTCCAACTTATTTTTCTAGACCAATTTTCTAGACATTATTCCTCCTTGTGTCCTCTGTGGTTCAGGCAAACATGTCTATTCATTGTTCCCCAGTGACGAGAATGTTCTCTCTCATGTACAGCCTATTTCCTGTCAAGTCCCAGTTCAGGTGTCACCCCCTCCTACAGGAGCTCTTTCTGGATCCTACCATCGTTAGAGCTTCCCCTTGCCCTTATCCATTGTACGAATGGTTTATGCTCAGGAGACTGTAAGCTCCTTGAGGGTAGGGACTCTTTAGCATAGGTATCCCGAGCATCCAGTCCAGGGCCTGCCACCCAGGAGGAGGTGCTCAATAATTCCCTGTCCAATTAAATATCGTGACACCACTCCATCTAGGGCATGGCCAGGTTTCTGGCTGCTTCTATCACTGCTGAAGCAAGTATTCTTGCCACAACAGCAGAGTCCTTCCACATCCAGACAGGCAATATTTTCCAACACCTGCTCCTCCTTCTCTTGCTAAATCTGAATATGAATAAGGAGACTTTAAAAAAGGAAAGAAGAATTGAAAAACACCAGGCATGCTTGCAACAGCTCCAAAAGAACCAAAGAGGGAGAGAACTCTCCCTGGAATGGACGGATACAACTCAAGGACTAATGCTCAATAGCCATCTGGGTTGCCAATTTGGCTTTTAAGATAACTAAGGTTAAGCAAGCAAATTTCTCCAGAAAACAGAATCGCTATTTACACTTTTTCTGCAGACTAGGCTAGCAATCTTTTTTTTGAGTGTTTGGATATACATGGGCTAATGTCAGGATTTTCAACAGATTGTCAACTGGATCATTGAACATCTCTATAGTTGAGGCTTCCAAGCAAATGAACACAAGAGGTGACAGTAAAATGTTATCCAAAGAAGAGAAAGTCTAGCACTGTATATAGCAACATTT
This sequence comes from Gracilinanus agilis, assembly GCF_016433145.1. Lineage (NCBI taxonomy): Eukaryota > Metazoa > Chordata > Mammalia > Didelphimorphia > Didelphidae > Gracilinanus > Gracilinanus agilis. The sequence continues at coordinate 41,425,923 of NC_058131.1, read as the reverse complement.
AAGTGCTTTCAGAGATGGTGTTGATTCCTTGAAATAAGTATGAACAGTTTTGACTGTTTGGGGAAAATATATCTATCTCTTCCCTGGCTTCAATGTGGGATGCTGAAGAAGCCACTGATACAGAAGAGAGATAGCTCCTGCAGCATTTAACATTCAGTGAGTGAAACCATTATGTGATTTTAGAGATCCAGCAAACAAAATCACTTGTAGAAAAAGGAAATGGGAGGGAGCAGGTAGGCAGCTCTGTGATTTGAGAGCCAGGCCCAGAGATGGGAGGTCCTGGGTTCAAATCTGGCCTCAGACACTTCTGAGCTGTGTGACCCTGGGCAAGTCACTTCACCCCCATTGCCTAGCCCTTACCACTCTCTGCCTTGGAACCAAATCACAGTATTGATTCTAAAACAGAAGATAAGAGTTTTTTTAAAAGAAAATATAAACTGATACCCGGTCCTTTGTAAGTAAAGGTCAAGCCAAGGGAATATGGATAACAATTATCAAGCCCCTCACTCGGTTCTACATTGAGCTCAGGAATGAGCCTCATGTTTAGAGGCCACAGCTTGTAGGGCTACAAGGAACTTCAATAGCCAGTGACTCCAACCCTTTTTCTCTCTGCACTTTGAGGAAAAAAGAGAGATCCAATGACTTGTCCAAGCTCACACATCCAGTAAGTTACCAGCATAAGGAATGTATGCAGCCCAGAGAACCTCAAATTGTTTAGTAAAAGTGACTGCAGTGATCACATACCTGAAGACCATGGAAACCTCTTTTCTGCCCAATTGCAGAAAAGTTCTGGTCCTTAACATAACAGTCTGGCTAACCTGGAGTCTTTGTTCCTATCAGAGGCCTCAAATTCCTTCTTCTCACTCTGCAACTCAAACAGAAAATAGGACTGCCAAAAGCTGGAGGACGAGAACCTGCTTAACACCGTGATGCCTGATGGATAGAGCCACCACCATGGAAAGCTCTAACTCATCTCTGTGCCTAGGCAAAACTCCATTTGTACACCCTTCATCATTCTTACCAGTGGTGGGTCTTTGCTTCCAAAGGTGGTGATATGAACTGTGCAATGGTATTCTCCAAGGACCTGAGTCTCCAGGACCAGGATCAACTCTATTGTGCTGTGGGGGTTGATAATCCCACAAGGGTTCAGGCTAGAAAAAAGTACAGTAGGTGACTCCTCATATTCCTAGGGTTGGGAGGGAAAGAAGAAAACCCAAATGATAATTAAGTATACAAGCTTAGTAATCAATGGAATGGATCAATGGAATATTATTATTAAAAGGCATGGAAACAAATACAGAGCAATTCTGGATTCTCTGACACAAGTGCCAAGAGTCATATCTTGGAAAGATATAGATGCTTTTCCTGGTTTGACTATGTTGTTATTCTGTTCAGAAGCCTTCAGAGGTTCCCTGTTGCCACTAGGATAACGTCAAACCACCTTCATCTACCATTTAGAACCACCCAAAATCTGGCTAATATTTAGAAACTTATAATGTAGAGATACAGGAACTTACAATGGCACTAAGACATTTGGGATGCCCCATATAGTCCCGAGTCCTTGTGAATAGAACATAGGAGCCCACCTCTAGGTTTGATGCCAGCATAGACAGGGAATGGGGATACAAGAATCTGAAACTGCCTTCATCCATAAGAGAGGTTGTTGGATTCTAGACAAGCATGCCCTTCGCTAGCAATCACAGAGCTAGAGGTGAACTTCAGAAATCAAATTTCCTATCTTCAAGTAAAGTCATCCAAGTGGTCAATCTCAAACTGGCATTTTGTCTGTTCTTCTACTCTCTTCCATACTGCACTCAAAGAACTAAGAAATACAGTGATGGGCAAACTATGGCCCATAGGCCAGATGTAGCCCCCTGAAATGTTCTAACCTGCTAGACATTATTCCTAATCTGACGAATACAATGAGTAAGATACAATACAATAAAACTTGGAAAGAGTTGCCTTAGAAACAAACTGACAGATGAGCATTTCCTTTCCTTTGGCCCCCTCTTTAAAAAGTTTGCCCATCACTGGTCTAGAGGCATCTCAAACTCAGCACACCTAACATAAAACTCATTATCTTTCCCCCTAAGCCTATCCCTATCTGAATGTTTCTTATTCCTATCAAGGATACCACCATCTCTTCCATAACCCAAGTTCCTATTCTCAGAGTCATCCTTGCCTCTTTACTCTCCGTATCCCTCCCCCTAATCCTCCCCTCACGTCCAGTCTAATTCTGACTTCCCAAATCTAACAATGCATCATCTCTCAAATCTTCTCCTTTGCTCCACTCATACAGTCATCACCCTTATCCAGGCCCTCATCATTTCTATTTTATTTTATTTGTCTATTTATTCTATTTATCTATTTAGAACTGAAAAGGACAAGAGGAGCCATTCAGTCCAACTTACACATGAAAAGGGATCCCCAGCCAATCAACTTCTGCTCCCCCCCACTTCTAAGGCAGCCCATTGCCCTTTTGGACAACTCTAATTGTTGAGTTTTGAGCCTAAATATTCTTCTTTGCAGCCTCCACCTGTCACTCCTGGTTCTATTCTCTGGAGACACAAAACAAATTCAGTGCTTTTTTCCCCTCACATGATCCTTTAAATACTTGAATATAACGATTACACTCCTTGAATTTTCTTTTCTCCCTACTAAGCCTCACTGCATCTTTCAGCTAACCCTCATGTGGTGTCAACTCAAGGTTTTCTTGACCATCCTGGTTGTCCTCCTCTCAATTCTCTTTCTGGAAACTAGCTTGACTATATCTTTATTAAGCCATGGCACCCAGAACTGGATGTAATATTCCAAATGTCATCTGATAAAGCACTATACAAATGACTTGTCACTTCCTTAGTCCAGGAACCTCTCAACGTAGCCCAAGGTCACTTGGTTTAGATGGCTGCTTCAATCACACTGCTAACTTCCATTGAGCTTGTAATATAGTAAAACCCCCAGATCTTTTTCAGACTGTCTGATCATGCCACTCTAAATTTGTGAAGTTAATTTTTTAAAACCTAAGTGTAAGATTTCACATTTATAAGAAAGCCCAGCCCAATGTTGTAGCCTGCCCAGATTTTTTTTTGCATATTGACCCTACTATACGTCATGTGAACTAATTCTCCCAGCCTTGTGTCAATTGTAAATTTGACACATTTTATGCCTTTATCGAAGTCACAGATAAAAAAGCTAATAAATATTGAACTATGGGCAGATTCCTTGAGAATTCACTGGAGAAGATCTACCAAGTTAACATGGAATCACTAACACCTACTCTTGGCAAATGACCATTCGACCGATTTCGAATCCATCTAATTCACATCTCACCATCTTTTTGGCCAAAATATCATAAAATAGTGTCAATTGTTTTGCTAAAGTCTAGGCAAATTGCAAGCTTGTACTGTGTGCCTTAATTGACCAGTTCCAGTAATGCTATCAAAAGAAGGGGAATGAAGATAGTCTGGCATGATTCTTTCAAGATGAAGCTATGCTGCCTCTTGTTAAATACTCTTGCTTTTTTCTAGGTGTTCACTCATGATCTCTTCAGTGATCTGTCCCAGAATTTTCCCAGAAATTGAAGCCAAGCCTAGAATTGGCTGTTGTTTTGCTTTTTTCTTTAAATATGCACAGTATTTGATCTTCTGTGATACCTCTCCTATTTTCCAAGGTCTTTTAAACATGTCTAACTGTGGCTTAGTCATTTCATTTGCTAATGTTTTAATGATACCATTCATTTAGGCATTCTCTAATTAATTCCTTACTTATCTTGAGTGTCTATCATTTCCAGGGCAAATGATATTCTCCTTGTTAGAAATAGAAGCAAACTAAGAATTGCATATCTATTCCCCCTCTCTTGTCATTTATCATTATCTCATTCAACTCAAGTAGCTGGTGGCACAGTGGATAGAGTGCTAGACTTGGAGTAGGAAAGGTATGAGTTCAAATCTTCCATAAGATACTTACTACCTGGACATGTGTGTGTGACCTTAGACAAGTCATTTACCTCTACCTACCTAGTTTCCTCAACTGTAATTGGGGATAATAAGAATGTCCAGCTCCCAAGATTATCATAAGTATTAAAAATGATAATATCTGTAGAGTGCTTGGCACATAGTTAGGCACTTAATGAATTTTAATAAATGGTTATTTCTTTCTCTTTTTTTTCTTCCTACTACTGTGACACAGCTTAAAAAAATGCTTTTGTTGAATTCAGCTTGTTTTGTTGTCACGCTTTTGATACTTGTTTGATAGGGCCATAGTATGTTAATTTTCTGTGACTTTCTATTGCTTTGATCTTTTCTACATAAACCTTTAAAAATTTTAAATTAAGGAATTTTCTGTGTATCCATATCACCTTCTTCAGGTATCTCCCACTTTCCTTCCTCATTGTTTCCCTTTATGTCTTCAGAATTTCATTCATAATTTTTCCTACCCTTCCTAATATAGGAATGTTGAAGAATGTTCACCCACAGAATCCTACCAGTCTCTTCTCTGAATCCATCGAAGTTTTCTCTCTTGAAATCTAGGGTATTGTCTGTCACCTTCTGTCTGGAGTTCCTGTACTTTTCAATCATGAACTCACAAAATTTCTATGAGAATCTGCTCCACTGTTGCTTCCACTTCTGAAGTGTGAGATTATCATTAAGGCAAGGCAAGAAATTATTAGCTGCTCCACTTTTGGCAGAAAGAGAGCTCTAGACATGTGGATAAGTGAAGTCTCATACACATTAAAAGGGTATTGGGCCTGGGGCTAGTGGATGTGGGTTAAGATGCCAGCTTAGTGGCTACTACTTAGGGATCCTTTGCTTCTCCAAGACTTTTCTTTTGTTCCTGTTAGGTCAAGGTTTCTAGACCCTCTACCACCCTTCTGAACATATTCCAATCTTCTAGTGCTCTCCTAAACTGAAGACAATGTTCTTGCTGTGCTCTGGCTCCTATAGCATATGGTGATCTTATTACATGCTGGGATTTGGATATTGTCTTTCAATTAAGGCAAAAGGAATGAACTGCAAATTTAAATCAGGCCCCCCTTAAAATATGCTTATGTATTTGTTTTTTTTGAATCTACAGAGTATTTCCACTTAAAATCTAGGAAACTTTATTTTCTTCTTTTGGATATTATGCTAGTTTGTTGATATTTTATCCAGAAATGTCTTCTCTCTGGCTCCTGCTTAGACCTAGAGTAGCAGAAGGATACATAGCTTTAAGAAAGAAGGCCACGCAAACTTCCTTTCCCCCTCACTTTCTGGCTTGAACTGTCTATCTCTCTGGTTTTGCCATCCCCTTTGTGAATGTTATACAATTATATCTTATGCAACTCAAGCCATGGTTGGGGTCAAATAAAATCTTCTTCCCCCTTTCAATGAACTATAAATTTATATGTAATTATTTGCCAGTGCACCTTCTCTCTGCTCCTTTAATTGGTCCTATGACTTCTTCATCAAGGGTAATTTTCCTGGGACATTAACAATTGATTGAACTTGTCAATGCTTACACCTACAGCTGGAAGACCAGCTGAGCTGATAGAAGCCTTTTCTAGATGAACTTGAAACTAAAAACAAGGACTGTGGCACATCACATGCCAGGGAATGAGGATGTTTAGATTTATCTTTCTCATTGAGGGAATCCTGACAAACTGAAAAAAATTAAAGATGGAGAAAAAGATGGAGGAAGACAGAGACAAAGAGAAGAGGAAAGAGACAGAGAAAAGAGGAGAGGAGGAAGAGGAGAAAGACAGAGACAGGGAGAGAGAGAAAGGGAAAGGGGTAGAGACAGAGAGAAAGATAGGGACAGAGAGATGGAGAGAGGGAGGGAGAGAGACAGAGAGGAAAAGGGAGAGGGAGAGGGAGAGGGAAGGAGAAAGGGAGAGAGTGCTTACTTGTACGGGAACTCCATAGCATCCTGGGAGGTCATCATCATTGACAAGTTGCACCGTTTGCTGGTAAGGGTATTTCAGGAAACAATATCCATAGTTTAGCTCCCGATTAACCACACGGAGCTTAGGCACAACACACCTATTTCAGCAAGAATATTAAATAAATCAAATGAAGGAAGGGCTTGTTTATCCCCTGATTATGCAGAGACACAAGCCCAATGCATTTGTCAATGTCATGTGGTACCTTTTCACTGATAACTACATTAATCATTTTCAGTTTTTTCTCCTCCCCTCCCCCTACCTTTTTAATCAACACCTTTTGGCAAAGGATGCAGGGAGAAGTTAGAGGAGGTCCTTCTTCACGACTGTACTCTGTCATTGTCAGCAAAGGCTGCAATTTCCTGTCATTTCCCCCTTTTGAGCCTTCTTGGGCCCCCTTAGAATCAGCTTGCTTAGGGTAGTGCTCCTCCCCTCCAATGGGGCGCTTGCATATGGCCACACCAAGTTCTGATCCTCTGTACTTCTCAGAAAGGCCTCCCTGAGCTACCCCTCAGCTGTCAGCCGGTCTCCATGCTATCTAAGTGGCTGGTTTCAATTCCTCCCACTGATCAGCTATCCTAGAAGAGGAGAGCCACCAGCTGAAATTCCCAGAACTAGCAATAAACATTCCATGGTATGACTTCATTCACAGTTTGAAAAATTCCCTTTTCCAGGTGCTCTAGATCTTTCCTAACATGACTGGTGTTTTATTCCACTGATCAGAATTGTTGTTTAGTCATTTTAGTGCTATCTGATTCTGTGTGACCCCATTTGGAGTTTTCTTGGCAAAGATACCAAAGTGGTTGGCTGAGGAAAAATTCTCTAACTCATTTTACATAAGAGAAATCTCAAATGTTAAGTGACTTACTCAGGGTCACACAGCTAGTAAGTATCTGAAGCCAGTCTTGAAGTCAGGAAGAAGAATCTTCCTGACTCCATGCCCAGGATTCTTCACACTGTCCCACTTAGTTGCCCCCAAAATATTTATTAAATGTCTATTATAGGCAAAACTTTGGGGATACAAAGACACAAATAAAACATTCTCTGCCTTTAGGGAATTTTCAGGCTATTGGGTGAATGTAACATGTAGAAAGATAGGTGAATGGAATAAAAGGATAAATGGAGTAGGCAGAGATCACTAGTAAAAAAGAGAGATCTCATAAGGCTTTATAGAGGAGGTGGCCTCTAAATTAAGCTTTAAAGGAATAGAAGAATTCTGGGAGGCAGAGATAAGCAGGACAAGACAAAGAAGAGGCAGGAAATGAAATTCGAGTTTGGTGGATAGTTAAGTCATCCAATTTGGCTAAAAGAGAGACTACAGGGAGTAACTAAAGAGGGCTGGGCAGTTCAACTTCAGCCAAACTGGGGTGGTCTTTAAATGCCAGACTGACGAGCTTGTATTTTATTCCAGAGGCAATGGAAAGCCATTGATTATTTCTGAGCCGGAGTTTATATTGACACAGTTGTGCCTTAGGAAGATTAATTTGGCAGCTGTATAGAGAATGTATTAGGAACAGGAGAGATGAGAGTCAGGGAAAACAAATAGGAAACTATTATATAAAGTAGAATAAGCGAGAAAGGATGGTGAGGTGAACTAGTTATATTATTAGTTACATGAATAGAGAGAAGGGAGGGAATCAAGACAAGAGATACGTAGAGAGATATTTGGCAATTTATTGGGAAGAACCAAGGATGACTCCAAGTTTAAGTAATGAACCTTAGAAGAATGCTCTCAACAGGAATAGGGAGGTTAGGAGGGTAGTATAAAATCATCCAAGCCAATTTGCACACTGACTACCCAAAGATGAAGTCCTCAAATTTGCTACCAGAGAAGACTATGTATGGGGCAACATGATAGCTATCTTCAAGTATTTGAATGGCAATAATGTCCAAAAGGAATTGACTACAGAGATGTTAGATTTCCCCTCAACAGAAAGCCACCTGTCAGGGATGCTAGAGAGGAGATTTTCATTTAGGTAGGTATGGGTTGAACTAGATAGCCTCTGAGGACCCTTCCAATTGGGAGAATCTATAATTCTATGTGATTCTAGGCTCAAACTTTTTATCCTCTGCTGTGTCATGGACCCCCCCCTTTGGCAGTCTGGTGAAGACTGTGGACCACTTCAGGATAAAGTTTTTAAACAATTAAAGGAAATGCTACATTTCAGTTAGAAGACAGTGAAAATAAAGATGTATTCCCCCCTATCTAACTTAATGGACCAGGCTGAGAATACCTGATCTAGAGTATTATTCTACATAATGACTCTTCCATTATGGTGAAGAAATGGGCCACTCTTACTGTTGTATGATTGAAGCATAATATTCTAAAATTTTAAAGATGGCAATACCTCTTTTCCATGAAATTTTGTCAAGGGGCAACTTCTGACAGCCTGTGACAGTAATGGGCATAGACTAACACTTGTTAAAATGCATATATTCCTTCCCTTAACTCCATATCAAGTGCTTTGAAAGTATTCATTATTTCTAGTTTTGGCATTTAAATATCAAGTTCAGCTTCAGTGCCCAAAGATGCAGAATAAGTTCAAAAGTAGATGGTTGTCAATCTTTTTGGAAGCATAGGCTGCTGTGGCTACATCCCATCATCGGTGATAGATATTGAGAGATTAGGAACCAAAGGATAAGTCCCAGTACCTTGCAGTAATGAGGAGTGCCAGTACTTCCTCGCCAATGCCCTCTACATCCACCACTAAAGCTAGCTGGTACTTCTTTACAGTGTTGGAACATAAGGTTACCTGGGGAGAAAAAAGTAGAAACTCACACTGAGTGACAGAGCACATGAAATGTATTATATATAATGGGTATAAATTAGAGCCCTTCCCAATAAGATCAGGGGTAAAGCAAAAGATATCCATTATCTCCACTAGTGTTTGATACAGTGCTAGAAGTACTTTCTAAGCAATAAGAAATTGAAGGATAAATGCAGGCAAAAGAGAAGACAAAATGATCACTTTTTACAGATGATATTTGAGAGTTTGAGTCAACTAAAAATTAATTGAAACAACACCTTTGGCAAAGTTGCAGGATAAAAAATAAATCAATGTCAATCAACATTTCTGTATATACAGAAGCAGGAGAGCTAATGGGAACTGAAAGATAAGGTGGTGCTTGAGAGCAGGGACTCTATTTTCCATTTTGTGTAACCCCAATATTTAGTTCAGTGCCTGGCAAATAGTAAGCATTTAATTCATGTTTGTGTCGTGACACCAAAGTCTTTGGCACTATCAAATGATTCAACATCAGAGCCAGATTTTTTGTCAGCGAGAATGACATTAAAGATTGTGCATTTTCAGCTGTTTTGCTGCTCTGTGTCTTTCTGTGTCTGAAGCACTTAGTTCTGTGCCTGATAAGAACATAAAAAAATGTTTGTTAAATGACTGCTGTGAGGTGAAACATGTATTTTTGACTCTCCCTGTGCATATTTTCCTGTGCTAAAGAAATTATAGTTGTCATATTCGCTATGAGCCAATCTAAACCTCTTTATTTTAAACCCTTCCCTTCTGTCTTAGAATCAATATTGTGTATTGGTTCCAAGGCGGAAGAGTGGTAAGGGCTAGGCAGTGGGGGGGTTAAGTGACTTGCCCAGGGTCATACAGCTAGGAAGTGTCTGAGACTAGATTTGTACTCAGGATCTCCTGCCTCTAGTCCTGGCTCTCAATCCAATGAGTCAGCTAGCTGGCGCACAAAGTAACTCTTGGTGGTGATGACGACTTTTTCCAGCTGTTCATCAATCACCCCTTTATTTTCATTAATAGCATTTTGTAGTCAGGGGCAGAGCTGAGACTGGAATCAAGGACTCCTGACTCCTTCCTTATTTATTCTTCTCTATGGCACCCTACATTTCTGAATTTTGCTAGACTTATTTGATTTAATTAAAATGTTTAAAAGTACCCATGACCGAATTCTATCCTGCAGAACTCTCTCAGTTGAGCATATTTGTCATGCACACTGACTTTCACTTCCCCCCACTTCACTATAAAACCATTAGACAAATAAATTAGGAATATATATATATATATAATGGTTGAGAGTTTCTGGTGGTCAGTGTAGACCAGCACAGTGCCATAGGCATAAAATATCAGTTTTAATGGAAAAAATTGCCTGGGAAAGGCAGCATGAATAAGTGGATAGAATGCTGATTCTGATGTCAGAGGACCAAGGTCCAAATCCTGCCTGTGACATTTACTTCCCTGGCTCTCACTTTCTTCATCTTTAAAATTGGGTATGTTGGAGTAGATGGCATCTAGCACTCCATCCAGTTCTAGATTTGTGGCCCAAATCCAGGCACAGACCAAATTCCACTGCTTTAAAAAGATGGACAGTCTGTTTTCCTCTATCTCATTCTATCTCTACTGTCTCTGTGAATAAGGCCCAATTCTCAAAGGGAATAGAATAAGAAGAAACGTGAACAGCTGGAATCAGCTTCCTATTCACACTTGAAAAGATAATATGAGTCCTGGGATGGCCCAAAGCTGATGTTTAAAGAAACCCTATCCCTGAGAAAGTTCTGCACTGTACCCGAACAGCAACAAATCCCTGGGAGCGGATGGAGCCCGAAATGGGCTTAATGGTGAATTCTCGTGGTTTCATTACTGATGTACATTCATTCTTCCATGATTGTTTTCTAATATCTGAAATTTGTTCCAAAGATGTAATACTTGGCTCTCCAATACCATCACCAGGCACACGGAGTTTAAAGGTCATGGGAATCAAAGATGTATTATTGAGAGAACAAGTCAAAGAACGAGGAAACCCTGGAGAACAAAAAAAAAAAAAAACAACAAAAGAGAGATGAAGAAGGAATGCTTGTCTGATTTAATAATGCATAAATTCATAATGGAAACAAAATAGAATCCTAAATAAAAATTCAGTTAAGTGGGAGAGTGGGAGAGAGGTTTAGGGAAAAGAGCAATGACTGTGGGGTCAGAGGACTCGGGTTCAAAGCCAGCCTCTGATATCTACTTAAACCTGTGTGACCTGCCGCAGATCATTTGGACACCATTATGGGCCTCAGTTGTCTCAACTATAAAACAAGAGGGTTGATCCTCTGTCGACTCTGGTTTTATGACCCTAATAATCCTTGGCTTTACTTTTAAAAATATTAATAGCAGAGAACTCCTGCTTAGGAACTCAAAACAAAGTCTTGACTTGTTTGTCCAAATCTCCCTTGCCTTAGCTTAGGCTCTTACTACCAAAGCAGGATGTGCTTAATAATGCAGGATTAGGAAAATTCCCTATTACTTTAACTTTTAGTAGATAGAAGGCCATTTCTGCTCCCTCCTCCTTCCCAAATGAGATAACATATATAAAACATTTTGTCAACCTTAAAGTGCAAATTCTTCTTCTTCTTCCTACTATATAGAGAGCAGCAGACAAAGGCCAGATCACTTTACAAAGTAGATAATCTGTGGCCATCTTGATCTTCTTAGCATGCTAAGGATCCTTCTACAGACTTATGAGGGTGTTGAAAACACATTCAATACTGTCAAACAGGGTAGGGATCAATTCTTAACTAAACAAGATGATGGCTAGGGCTAGCCATTCCCTAAACCAAGTCAGAGGTTCCATTTCCACAAAGTACACTCCAGACCCCAGACACATGCATTTCTAGGGCATGCCAGCACACTTGGGTTAATGTCTGATAAGCCTTAGAAATCCATCTCTACTAAATCACGCTACCAGTCACTGGAGGCAACACAATATAATAACCAAACCAAACCACAGCCATTTTGCTGCCATTGAAAGGTGAAAAATGTACAGCTAACACTTGAAAGGCAGCCTCACAGACCAGAAAGGGCATGGGAGGGAGAGCTAGAAGGCTTAGGCTCACATAAAAATTTTTCCAATTCACTCAATCATTATTTGAGTGATCCTGGGTAAGTGACTTAACATCTCTGAAATTCAGTTTCCTCATCTGTAAGATGTAGATAAAATAATACATCCACCTCCCACCTCACTAGGTTGACAAGAAAGCATTCTATAAATGCACATGACTGTTGCTATACTAACTCTTCCTCTGTCTTCTGGTCTATCTCCACAAAATACTTTATCAATATGATAAAACATAGTCTGTAAAATTTTATAGGTGCCATGACTGCCCCAAATCTATTATTGAAGCACATTTAGCAGAAATTAACACAGACAAAAACATTTCAGATATTCATCAGTTGGGCATCTGCTTCCAATAGGAAAATGATAGCTAATTTAAAAAAATAGCAAATCCAATTTATTTTTCTGGCTGCATAATGTGATATTAGAAATTTGGGAGTCCTTGAACTAATTTTGAGGTCCCTGATCTAAACTTCCTGTGGATATTTAGGGCTCTTTCAAACTATATTTCCCATGATTCCTCTTGTGTAATCACATAGACAGGAAGTGTAATAACGTAGAGAGAAGAATAAAGAGGAAGTGTCTAGAGGGGCATACTCTCTTTTCTGGCTGAAGCAGCATAGTGGTAGAGGTAATGGCAGGTCTTTCAAACTAACTCTTAATATGGCACAAGGCTTCATTTTTCTAATGGCTATAAATTAATCTTTTAAAACCATAATATTTTTAAATTTATCCTTTTATATCGATTTTATTTCTTACAATATTCTGATTGTCCATAGTGGGCATATATTCCCTTTTTCTTGTAAAAAATATATATAGAGTTACATTTTTTTTAATCTCTTGTTCCTTGGAAGACAAGATCTAGATTTTAGCAAAGAATTTGGAATCAGGTTGCTATGTAGCTGAACAAGATCTACACATCCTCTTCTACTTTTTCCCTTTAGTGAATAATTGTTTTAGGGCTAAGACTATTTTGAAGTGTTCAGAAGTGATGATATGCCTGGAAATTCATGCATACGTGAATTGTGGGGCCCTTTTCTACAATGCTTGTTTTTGATCGGAGAAAATGATCACTTCCATTTTACAGATAAGAAAATTGTGGCAAAGATTAGTTGTCAGTGACATATAGGTTAAAGATAGCCATGAGAACCCAGAATTCCAGAATTCCACAGAACTGGACCATTTCTTTTTTTTTTTTTACCTCCTACCTTCTGTCTTAGACTCAATATTGTGTATTAGTTCCAAGGAAGAAGAGCTGTAAGAGCTAGGAAGTAGGGGTGAAGTGGCTTGCCCAGAGTCATACAGCTAGAATGTGTCTGAGACCAGATTTCAACTAGGACCTCCCATCTCTGGGCCTGGCTCTCAATCTAGTGAGCCACCTAGCTGCTCCCTAGACCATTTCTTAATCCACAATTTAATACCATATTACTGATCTAGCATCAAGACTCTTTGCAAAAGGACACAAAGGAATGAAGAACTATGGTCCTTTGGAAAAGCATGGGAATGGAAGTCAGATGACCCTGTTTTAAATTCTGGCGCTTTTAATGACGATTTATGAGTCTTTGGATAAGCCACTTCCCCTCTGGGTTTCCATTCTCTCACATTTGAAATGAGGGGACTTGGACTTGACTAGATGATCTCTAAAATTCCTTTTCATTCTGTCTTTGATTTTTGAAAAGACTTTGATCTTTAAGAGAACCCTAGTGACCAACCCATCAGTATGAAGCTCAAATGGGGCTTACTTAAATAGCAGCCCTCCCCTGTAGCTGAGTGTGCCTCTTGGCTCCTTTTGGTGTGTGATTCACCTTGCTAAAGAGGCTTCTTGCTGGTTCCTGATCACCTCTCCTCCCCATGGAGCAAGCAAGAGCTGAGTCACAAACCACCCAGCTAAAAGAGTGTAAGATGAGAGCAAGAACCAAGTTGTTTCTCTCTTGAAAGTACAGAGTGGAGTGGGAAAACTTTTGTTGCTCCAGGGCCAATCCTCTTTCACCTGAGCTCCTTGGTTGGAGTTAGGGAAGTCCACAGGGGACCAACTAGAAGCTTCTGGTTGCATAGATTCTTTGGCAAGGGACCAGCTCTACCCACTGAAGGGGTTAGGAACCTGCTTAGATCCAGAGTAACTGCTTATCCAGGAAGTCAAGGGGAGTCCCCTGATTCCAGATTAAGTAGTAATGCTTTAACCAGAAGTTTTTAACTTGAGACCCCAAGGGGTTGAGGATAGATATTAGATGATCCATGAACTTGGAAGGGAAAAAATGACATCTTTATTTCAACATAACTGTTTACTTTGTAATGCAATATGTAATTATTTTATACATTTAAACACATTTCTGAGGAAGGATCCTTATGCTTTATGATAAGCATATCATAAGCATAAGCACAAGTAAAAGGAGTTTATAAGATTAAAAAAGGTTAAGAATCCCTGCTTTAAACAAAGCTATAATCAATCACTACCTAATTCTAGTAAATTGATCACATTAGGAAAAGAAGAAATTTACATAATATAAGAATTCTTTTCCTCCAGTGAGAGCAATATAGGTTTGCAAAACAAAAGGAGAGAAAGAGAAGGGAATGGGTTTTCTTCAAGAGTTTTGGGATAGCATGATCTTCGGCTGAGGATGATAGTGCCCTTCAACCAATTCACCACTGATTTCACATTTAAACTTCTGATCATCCCAGAAAAGCCTTTTGTGGACTGACTGAGCCTGGCTAGTCAAAAAAATCTGCATTTAAATAGATCCATTCTGAATGTGTGGACAGCTGGACTAAAGTATGTCAGCCAGACGGTGATTTTAATAGAGGAAGAGAATTGAAACATGAAAGCTCTCAAGTCTCATGGCAACTGGGAAAGTGGCAAATGGCCTTGAGACATCCTTGTCTGTAGAAATACCACTAATAATAAAGAAGAGCAATGGGACAAATAATTCTTTAACCCTCTAGTAATTGTCTGGGTCAACTCTAAGTTAACTATTTTGCTAAAGACATCACAATCCAAATATGGACAAAGTGATCCCTTTCCCTGCAAGGGTTAGAAGAGCCATTGTATGGAATCCCCAATTAAAAACCCAGGAAATACTCACCATAGGACACATCACCAAAATCTAAGGCAGGAACATTAAAATGGAAAGTTGGTCCAATGACACAGCCTCTATATAGGGGAGATAGAAGGGCAATAGACTTCATGAAGCCACATGTAATGAGAAGGTCCGTGGTTGTCATTAAAATGAATAGGGCACTTGGGGAATGGCTAGGTCTAAAAATTACAGGTTGACCCACAAAAAGACTCAAATTTACACACTGCTTTGATGGAGCAATGGATGTCACGGGTCATTTCCCCAAATACTAATTTAGTCAGCTGCTAAGGAAAACAACAGCCACCGCCACCCAACAACCTTAGCAGAATTAACAGTCAAAATGGAACTATTTTGTGTGAGAAAGCTCAAGGAATATATTGTGTAAAATGTGAATTTGTGTCAAAAACAAATATATGGGCATTAACATTCTTAAATAGAAAAGGAAAGAAGACTAGAGGACTAGAGTAAGCTCCTATGCAAAGACCTCCTCTTATGATTACAGGAACCCAGGCATAGGAAAACTTTTTTGATAATGCTTGGACATATTTAACAATATTAAACGTTTCCTTATTTGCAATAAACACCTGTTATGTCTACATTTGATTGAACCTCAGACATTATAGATTCATCAAAGAGAGTCACTTTCCAGTCATCTCCATACCATTTCCCTATGAGTGTTTATTGCTTTCCTCTCCCTTTATTCATGGGGTCTTGAGTGGGTGGGAGAGAACTTAAGCTCTCTGAGACTCAGTTTCATTATTCTGTGATGAAGTATAAGCATGAGAACAATCCCTGCCCTGCCTAGCCACAAAGTTATCATGAGGATCCAATAAGATAGTAGGAGTGAAAATCATTTTAAAACCAAGTAACATATTGTAAAATATTATTATTATTGAGAAAAGAAGATAATGGGATTTAGTATTGAAAGGGATCTTAGTGATTGTCTAATCTTAATTTTCTGAGTCCCAGAGAAGGGAAATAACTCAGGTAATAAGGTGTAGAATCAGGATCCACTACTTTTTAGAAAAGTACCCAAAACTCAATAAGTATTTCTGGACAAACAAATAAATGAAGAGTATCTGAATTTTCTATTAAATAAGCTATGTGCCATTACTATGGAAAATGGGATTTAATGTTATTTTTTTAAAAAAGGCTGGTATGATCATTCCCAGTCTCCTTGTTCAGGGAGTTGGAACATAACAGAGCAAGGACAGTTAGCCCTGAAGGTATCATTCTTCCAACTATTGCCAAACAAGGTCACTGAACTTGAGGTAGCTGTTTGTTCCCATACTGTTCTTCCCAAGGATAACATTTGCAGAGATGTCCAAACAGTGGTAGTTCCAACTGGCCACAAGGAAAATAAGAAAAAAATTAAAGACTTCTTTTTGTTCCAGAAAGTGGAAATTTCATCCATATATAAAATCCTGATTGAAACTCCTTACCTGATGGTTAGTTTCACAGGTTCGGGTGATCCATTGACACTGAATAGAAATTCCTCCCTGAAATGTCCCAGGATGCTCGACCTGAAGGAAATCTGGATGGCTTGCACCCCAGAGGGCTCTACGATACCTTCCTTGGGGTTAAAGATGAAACAGGAGCCCAAAGGTGTCGTTGGAGGATCCAAATTAAAGAGGGCATCAATGCTGCCTTTGTTAGACAGAATGGCCTATAGCAAGTGGGGGGGGGGGGAAAGGCAAGAATGAAAAGCTACACAATGGATGTATGTGTCTTTTCAAAGGTAGGAATTGCTATTTCTACAGAATCACTGAGTTGAAATGATTAAGGGAGAAAAAGTAACAGGGATTCTAAGCAAAGAAAGGCACTAGGGGAAAAACTAACCATCTAATGAAGTAGTTCTGAATGTTTTTCTGGGTCATGATCTCCTTTGACAGTCTAGTTAAGCCTATGCACCCTCCCCACTCAGAACATTTTAAAATGTCCAAGATAAAATATATAGAATTGCAAAAGAAACCAAATATATCAAAAGAATATTATCAAAATGGTTTGCTTTTTAAATAGGTTATTGACCCTGGGTTAAGAAAATCCTTGGTCTAATATTATATATATATATATATATATATATACACATATACATATACATATACATATATAT
>NC_058131.1:41310813-41381798 GCF_016433145.1 Gracilinanus agilis | reverse complement strand
AAAGGCTTCATAAAGAAGGTGCTGGTAGTCCTTGAACTAAGTGTGATAGCAAACAAGGATTTCTAAGAGGCAGCAGTAAAGAGAGAAGGGAATGGAAGGTCATGTGTAAGGAACAGCAAGAGCAGTCTGGCTGGATCATAAAGTAAGGGAAAGGGAGAGTAACATGTAATTAGGCTGGGGCCAAATTGTGAAGAGCTTTAAAAGCTAAACATAGCTTTTTTTAAACATGTTTGTTTCTAGCAACGATAGATGAACCTTAGAGTTTCCTCAAGAAAAGGAAAGAGTCAGAACTCTGCTGTGAATTGGAGTGGAACAAAACTTGAAGGGCAGAAACCAATTGGTAGTCAGTTATTATAATAGTTCTAGTAAGAGGTGATGATGTCCTCAGTGTGGGAGATGGTAATTAGAGAGAAGGAAATGGATGAAAGAGATTTTGTGGAGGTTAAAGTGATGAGATTTGGCAACTTATTGGGTATGAGGGTGAGGGAGAGTAAGGAGTTAAGAAAGACTCTGAGGACATGCCCAAAGGGCTATAAAACTGTGCACACCCTTTGACCCAACAATACCACAACTAGGTATGTATCTCAAAGAGATGGTAAAAAGAACCTATTTGTATAAAAACATTTATAGCAACTCTTTTTGTGGTGGCAAAGAATTGTAAACTGAGGGGATGTCCTCAATTGAGGAATGGCTGAGCAAGTTGTGGCATAAGAGTAATAAAATATAATATACTATATATTATATTATATTATATTATACTATATTACATATAATATACTATAAATAAAATACTACTATGCCATAGAGAATGACAAAAAGGATGCTTTCAGAAAAACATGGAAAGACTTACATGAACTGATGCAAAGTGAAATGAACAGAACTGGGAGAGCATTGTACACAGTAACAGCAATACTGTATTATGATCAACAATGAATGGCTTAACTATTATCAGCAATGTAATGATCTAAGACAGTAGTTCCCAAACTTTTTTGGCCTACCGCCCCCTTTCCAAAAAAATATAACTTAGCCCCCTGGAAATTAATTTTTAAAAATTTTAATATCAATTAATAGGAAAGATTAATGCACCTGTGGCCATCACAGCCTCCCTGGATCACTGCAGCACCCACCAGGGGGTGGGGGCACCCACTTTGGGAATCACTGATCTAAGACAACTCCAAGGAACTAGTGATAAAGAATGTCATCTACTACCGTAGGAAAAAAAATTGATGATCAAAGCATATCATTTCCACTTTATTTCCTTCATGAGTTTTTTCCCTTTTATGTGGGATATATCTTCCTTCACAATATGACAAATATGGAAATATTTATTACATGTTAACATACATATAACTTATGAGAGATCATTTGCTATCTTGGAGAGGGGGAAGGAAAGGAGGGAGAAAATATGGATCACAAAATGTTATAAAACAAGTGTTAAAAATTGTTTCTACATGTAATTTGGAAAAATACAACAAAATATTGCTGGGATAAAAAAAGTACTACGAGGTTATGAAGCTGAGCAACCAGAAAGATGGTAGTGCCCTAAACAGAGAAAGAGAAGTAAAGACGAGGGGAGATTTGGGGGGGTGGCAATAAGGAATTCTGCTCAGGATATGATTTTGAGACGCCAATAGGATATCAAGTTAGAAACTACCAATTGATGTCCTCAATGTGGGAGATGGTAATTAGACCTCTGTTGGAGGTATATAACTGGAGCTCAAGAGAGAGACTAGGACTCAATATATAGATTTGAAAATCACCTTAGCATAAAATCTTTAAAAGTTGACTAGAACTAACATCCCCAGAGGTAGGAAGTTAGATCAATAATCTATGGTATGACCCATAAATGAAATGGCAATATTAATAAGAAACCTAAATCTCAGTAGAAAACTGACAGCTGAAAGGGATCACAGGATTGAATTTCATGTTCTAGAATTAAAACATAGTTACCATTTAATTGTCTAATAGTACCCTATGTTGTCTTTGCATTAAAATTCTCAAAAGTACTGTTCTCCAACTTTCCCAGCAGTTTTTGTCAAATAGTGAGTTCTTGTCCCAAAAGCTGGCATCTTTGGGTATTTACAAATATACAATTATTTTCATAGGAACTTACTATGCACATGGCAATCTAAGATGACTGAGTATTTCAAAATATTATGTTTGCCATTGACTTTGGCTGCTGGAAATGCCAACTCTCTTGATTCTTTTCTCATATCTAATTTTGATCATCTAATTCAGTGATTCCCAAAGTGGGTGCTACTGCCCCCTGTTGGGTGCTGCAGCAATCCAGGTTGGGTGGTGATGGCCACAGGTGCATTTATCTTTCCTATTAATTACTATTAAAATTTTTAAAAATTAATTTCCAGGGGGCTAAGTAATATTTTTTCTGGAAAGGGGGCGGTAGGCCAAAAAAGTTTGGGGACCATTGATTTAATTTAACCTCCTTATTTTATAGTTAAGGCAATTAAGATGCAGGGAGGAACAATTTGCTCAAAATCATAAAAGTAGGAAATAGCAGAAATAGAATTAAAACCAAGACCTTTTCCACAACCTTAATTCTTGTTCCTATGCTTCTATCAAGGCCATTATTCACACCTAACACCCAAATATGAGAAAGAACAGAATCAGAAAGTATAAATACTCCTATTCATGGCCTACCTAATCCATCAGAAAATATAGCCCACATATAATGCACTTGCTTCAATTAATTGAAGCAAGTGCATTATTGGATTATGTATGTATATATATATATACATGGATTATATATATATATATATATAAAGTGTATATATATATGGATTAGGTGTGTATATATATATATATATATGTATATATATATATATATATATATATAAAGTGTTTTGCCAGGCTTAAGGTGCCATATAAACCCTCGATAGCTAACTAACTTAATTGGGTAATTCTTATGCATTAGGGAAAAGCCCTTGTGAAAGCAGGCATACTACCTTCCATCAAATATCTGCATCAGGTAATTTACATGGGAAATTCCTATGATTTAAGGGTTGTTTCTATATGGTGGTATTATTCTTTCTTTCTTTTTTCTTTCTTTTTTCCCTTCCTTCCTTCTTTTCCTTCCTTCCTTCCTGGTAGGGAAAGAATAGGGAACTAGTAAATAACAATTCATTTTCACAAAACTGAAATTACTCTGCTAGTTTCAGCAAAATATCCTTATGAAGAGACTAGCAAGGTTTTATGCCTATGCCCTCTCTCAACAAAAAGTGCCAAGAGTCACTAATGAATGTTATTATGAAAAGAAAAACTGAACAGCATGTGAGAGAGACAGAAAATCATTATGGAACTCATAAACACTGCTGATATTTTAAGTGATTTACAGACTTCTCAGGGAGTGGGATATTACCTTTTCCTGTTCCCAGTAATAATTTTCTTCTACAAAACATAAACAGAATTAAGCTCATTCATTATAAAAAGAACCATTTTCACTCATCTCTTTTAAAAGAAAATGTTTTGCTTCCTATTGGTTGCCATAAGGGAGCTTTCACTGTCCAATCTAGTTTTTATCTTTTAACCCAAAACTATGGTGTTGCTCACTTTAAGTGTTTAATAATGACATTCATGGACCTATATGATGACAAGTTAGAAAGAGAAGTACTTCAAACAAGGAGGTTTTATATGGGAACATACTGTTTAACCAAGAGAAAGAGGAAATACAAAGTCATCCTAGTTGTCTCTTTTCCTATCTTGATTAGCAACAAGATTCACATACAGATATGATTCTTCTTTTGGATTACCACAAACATGTATGAATTTAGGATTGTCCATATCCAACAAGGCTAAGAGCAGATTCATGAGATTCCTAAGCCCTTTGAACCTCTGCTCTATTCCTGTTTTATAGGACCTGCCATTATCCCTCTCTTTCTTTTACTCACACTTCTTCCTTTCCCCCAGCAACCAAAAATATCTTCCATGTTCCTCTTTGTTTATCTAAATCAATCAAGCAATTAGTCAACTATCAAGAATTTATTAATCAGGAAGATTAAAATAAGGTTAATTTAAGCATGAAAATGGAAAGAAATTTGACAATTTTCTAACTACCACACAATATGTATCTACAATGTGTTGGGTACTGTACTTGGCACTGAAGATAATAGGAGAAATAAATGAAATAGTGCCCAGCCTTAACAAGCTTACCTTCTATCATTGAAGAAAACATATACACGTAAGGATGCATAAAAAATAAAGTTAATAATATTGACTAAAATTTATATATAATATTTGAGGTTTACAAAATTCTTCAAATATTTTTTACTTGTTTATCCTAGGAGGTAGATGCTATTATTATCACCATTTTACAGATGAGGAAACTGAGGCAAACAGAGGCATTAAATGACTTGACTAAGATCACAAAGCTAGTTTGTGAAGTGGAATTAAAACTCAGATTTGCACCATAATTTAGGCAGAGCTCTGAGGAGGAGTTCTAGCAGTCTCCTTCAAAAGTGATAATTCTCACCTTCTATGGAAACTCTAGAGATGTTAAGAGTCAGATATAAGGAGGTAAAGCATTTGAGGCTGAGAGATGCCTTCCGCCAAAGTTCAGGGATGGGAGATGGAAGGTCATGCATAAAGAACAGCAAGGAGACCAGTTTAACCAGAATGAAGAGTACATGAAGAGGAATAATGTCTAGTAAAATAAGAAAGGTAGACTGAAACTTGGTTATGAAGGTTTTTAAATGGAAAATGAAGGATATTGTTTTTTATTTAAGACATGATGGTGACACACACAATAAAGGTAAAGGGCTTCAGCCAAAATTTAAAAACCAGGCATGGTAATTATGATCTTAAAGCAATAATGAAAAATGATCTAATTAAAAGAGATAAGAAGGAAATTATATCTTGATGAAAGGTACCATGGTACAATGAAGAAATATTAAATATGTATATACCAAATAGCATCATACCCACATTCCTAAAGGAGAAGTTATAATAGTTACAAGAGGAAATTGACAATAAAACTATATTAATAGAGGACATTAAACTTCCCCTTTCAGAATTAGATAAATAAAACCAGAAAAAATAAACAATAAATTAAGGAAGTGAATAGAATTTTAGAAAAGTTATATCTGATAAATTTCTGGAGAAAACTGAATAGGAATAGAAAGGAATATACCTTTTCTCAGCAGTATATGGTACCTTCCCAAAAAATTGATCATCTAATAAAACATAAAAGTCTCACAACCAAATTCAGAAAAATTAAATACATCCTTTTCAAACCATAATGTTATTTTTAAAAAAACCCTTACATCTCAGAAAGGGCCACAGGAAAAAGACTAAAAATTAATTAGAAACTAAATAACCGTATCTTAAAGAATGAGTGGGTCAAAGAATAAATCATAAAAACAATCAATAATCTCATTAAAGAAAATGACAAGAAAGAGACAACATGCCAAAATTTTTGGGTTGCAGCCAATTGATATCTCTAATGGTTTACATCAATAAAAGAAAAAAAGCAGATCAATGAATTGGGCATGCAACTAAAAAAAATAGAAAAAGAATAAATTTTAAATACTCAATTAAACACCTAATTGGGAATCCTGAAAATCAAAGGAAAGATTAATAAAAATGGAAAGTACCAAACGAACTCAAACCATTGAACTAATAAATAAGGCAAAGAGTTAGTTTTAAGGAAAAAAACAGTAAAATAGACAAAACTATTGGCAAATTTATCAAAAAAAGAAAGAAGATAACCAATTACCATATCAGAAATTAAAGTACAAATTCACAACCAATGAAGAGGAACTTAAAGCAATTGTTAAGGTATTATTTTATCCAGTTATAGGCCAATAAATCTGACCATCTAAGAGAAATAGATGACTAGCTTTAAATATATATAAATTGCCCAGAAGTGGAAATAGACTGTCTTTAAATATATATAAATCGCCCAGAAATGGAAATGGAATACATCTCAAAAAAAGAAACTGAACAAACCATCAAAGAATTCTGTGACAAAGAAGCCTCAGAGTCAGATGGATTAACAAGTGAATTCTACCAAACACTTAAAGAACAATTAATTCTAATACTATATAAACTATATGGAAAAATAACTGAGGAAGGAACTCTACCAATTTCCTTTTATGACACAAGTATGGTGATGATACCTAAACTAGAAAGAGAAAAAACAGAAAGTAAACTGTAGACCAGTCTTCCAGAATATTGATGCAAAATTCTAAATAAAATTCTTGCATGGAAATTATAGTAATATATCACAAGGATCATATACTATAACCAGGTAGATTTTATACCAGGAATTTAGGGATGATTTAACATTAAGAAAACTATCTGCATAAGTGATCATATTAATTAACAAAGCCAAAAGAAACCATATGATTTTCTAAACACAGATGCAGAAAAAGCTTTTGAGAAAATTCAATACTGATTCCTATGAAAAACACTAGAGAAGGGAGCAGCTGGGTAGTTCAATGGATTGAGAGTCAGGCCTAGAGACAGGAGGTCCTAGGTTCAAATCCGGCCTCAGACACTTCCCAGTTATGTGACCCTGGGCAAGTCACTTGACCCCCATTGCCCACCCTTACCACTCTTCCACCAAGGAGCCAATACACAGAAGTTAAGGGTTTAAAAAAACACTAGAGAATACTGGAATAAATTGAATATTTCTCAAAATGATGAATAGCATCTTATCTAAAATCATTGTTAAACATTATATAAAATGGGAATAAAATGGAAGCCTTCCCAATAAGAACAGGGGTGTAGCAAGGATGCCCACTATTCACCACTACTATTCACTATTGTACTAGAAATGCTACATATAGCAATGAGGGAAGAAAAAAGAAATCAAGGGAATTAAAAAAGGCAATGAAGAAATAATGCTGCTACCCTCTGTAGATGATTTGATGGTATACTTTGAGAATACTATATAAACAACCAAAAAAACCTTATCAAAACAGTCACTTTAGCAAAGTTGCAGGATATAAAAAACCCACATTAAATCATCAGCATTTCTTTATATTACCAATGAAGTCCAACAGCAAGCAGTAGAAAGAGAAATTCCATTTAAAATAACTGTCAACAATACAAAATACCTGAGACTCTCCCTCCCAAAACAAACCCAGGATCCATATGATTACAACTACAAATATTTTTTCGTACAAATAAAATCATATCTAAACAATTAGAAAAGTATTAATTGCTCATGGATAGGCCAAGCCAAAAAAATAAAATGACAATTCTTCCTTAGTTAATTTACTATTCAATATCATAGCAATCAAACTGCCCATAAATTATTTTACAGAGTTAGAAAGAAATAAGATTCATCTTGAGGATTAAAAGACCAAGAATATCAAGAGAATTAATGAAAAATATGAATAAAGGTAGCTTAGCTGCCATCAAAACAATCTGGTATTGTCTAAGAAATAGAGTAGTACATCAATGAAATAGATGAGGCACTCGAAACATAGTAATACATGACCAGAGTCACTTTTTTTTTTTTAATCCTGGGACTCCATTCTAGGAGCATAGGGCCACAACCAGTAGGCAATGGGACACACAGTCGCTCAGGGTCACCCAGCTGGGAAGTGTCTGAGCCCGGACTTGAACCCAGGACCTTTCGTCTCTAGGCCTGGCTCTCAATCCACTGAGCTAGCCCAGCTGCCCCTACTTTAGGTTGCAGTTTCTTTAGCAGATATAGTTTTTTTACAGGGTGGGGTTGCTAGCCCCATGCCCAACCCTCCTCCTTTTTTCATCTGGGCTAGGGACCGTCCTTGGCCCAGGAGTGGTAAGGGTGGGCAGTAGGGGTCAAGTGACTTGCCCAAGGTCACACAGCTGGAAGTGTCCGAGGCCGGACTTGAACCTAGGACCTCCAGTCTCTAGGCCTGGCTCTCAATCCACTGAGCCACTCAGCTGCCCCCACGTACCAGAGTAACTTAGTGTTTGACAAACGCAAAGCTCAAGCTTTTGGAAGAAGAACTCACTACTCAACAAAAACTGCTGGGAAAATGGAAAACAATATAGCAGAAACTAGGTGTAGACCAATACTTCACTATATCAAGTAAGATCAAAATGGATCCATGATTTAGAAATAAAGGATGAAACCGTAAACAAGTTAGAAGAGCAAAGAATAGTTTACCTGCCAGATCTATGGATAAGGGAAGAATTCATGTCCAAACAAGAAATAGAGAACATTATGAGATAGAAAATAGATAACCTCAACTACATCAAATTTAAAAGGGTTTGCAGAGACAAATCCAATGCAACCAAGATTAGAAGGGAAACAACATACTGGAGAAAAATTGTATAGCAAGTGTCTTTGATAAAGGCCATTTCTCAAATATACAGAGAACTAATCAAATTTATAAGAACATACAGCATTCCTCAACTGGCAAGTGGTCAAAGAATATGAACAGGTAATTCTCAATGAAGAAATTTAAAAATATCTTTAGTCATATGAAAAAATGTTCCAAACCTCTTATTAATTAGGGAAATGCAAATTAAAACAATTCTGAGATACCATCTCACACCTATGAGACTAGCTAATATGACAAAAAAGAAAAGTGATAAATGTTGCAGAAGATAAAGAAAATTGGGGCATAATACACTGTTGGTGGAATTGTGAACCCGATACAACCATTTTGGAGGGCAATTTGGAACCATGGCCAAAGGGCCATAAAATTATGTATACCCTTTCACCCAATAATACCTCTACTAGATCAGTATCCCAAAGAGATAAAAAATACGGGGAAAGGACCTACTTGTATAAAAATATTTATAGAACCTCTTTTTTGTGGTAGCAAAGAACGAGAAACCGAAGGGATGCTCATCAAATGGTGAATGATTGAATAAGTTGAGGTATATCATTGTAATGGATTATTACATCATAAGAAATGAAAAACAAGATTAACACAAAAAAACTTGGACTTAAATGAAGTGATGCAAAGTGAAGTGAACAGAATCAGAAAAATGTTGTTCAGAGGAACAAAAATAAAGTACAATGATCAATTGTGAATGACAACTATTATCAGCAAGGCAAGGATCCAAGACAATTCCGAAGGTTCATGATAAAAAAAAGGCTATCCATTACCATAGAAGGAACTGAAGGAGTCTGAATGCAGACTGAAATATACCATTCTTTATTTCATTTCCTCTATGAGTTTTTCTCTGATGTTAGCAAAATATGTCAGCTTTCACATGATGAACATGGAAATATGTATTATATGATAACACACGTACAACCTATCATATTACCTCCTGTCTTGGGGAGGGGAGTAGGGTGGAAGGAAAGGAGGAAATATCAATTTCAAAATGTCAGAATATGATTACTGAAAATTGTACTGATGTAATCTGGAAGAAAAATTTAAATTTTAGAGAAAAAGAAGTAATGGGGAGCCACAGAAGTTGATTGAGTGACACGATCATATCAGTACTTTAGGAATATCACTTGGGCAGCTATGTCATTCATTCAACAAGCATTTTCAAGTCAATGATGCAAACATTTATTAAGAACCTACTATGTGCCAGGCACTGTGCTAAATGCTAGGACAAAAAGAGGCAAAAGACAGTCCCTGCCCTCAAGGAACTTATAATTTAATGAAGGTGACAACAAGAAAATCAATGTATACAAAGCAAACTATATACAGGATAAATAGCTAATAATCAAGAGAGAGAAAGCACTGAAATTAAAAGGGGGTAGGGAAAGCTTCCTGTAGAAGGTGACATTTTAACTGGGACTTAAAGGAAGTCAGCCAGCAGAAGAGGGAGAGCAGAGGATTATTGGAGTGGAGAAGGGAGAGCATTCCAGGAATGAAGGATAGCCAGAGAAAATATCCAGAGCCAAGAGATGGCTCAGGGAACATCCAGGAGTTTGGTGTCACTGGATGTAAGAGTACATCGACAAGACTGTTAGCATGGAGGATACAAAGAAATGCAAAAACAGTCCCTGCCCCCAAAGATCTTATGTTAAAATGGGGAAGAAATCATGTGCATAACTAGGTCATACTAGAGAGAAGGCACTAACAGCGCAGGGGAAAGTTCTCCTGTAAGAGGGAATTTAGCCGAGTCTTTCAGGAAGCCAGGGAAACTAAGAGTAGAGGAAAGGAGGCACAGAGGAGAGCAAGGGCAAAAGCTCAAAGCTGGGAGATGGGGCATCCCATGAGAGGACTAGCATCTGAGGGCTGGTGTGGCTAGACCATAGACTGCATGGAGGGGAGTGATGGTACACTCCTTGTAAAGTTAGAACAGGTCTTTTAAAAGCCAAACATGGTACTTGCATTAATAGGAAGCCACAGGAATTTATTGGGGAGTGATATAACTTGGTTGTACCTAGGCTTTGGACAAATTGCTTTAGCAGCTGAGTAGAGTGGGAAGAGATATTAGGCGAAGAGACCATCTAGAGCAGTAGCTAATGCACTGGTCCCGATGGGAAGCACCAAGCGACCATGCTGAGATGATAGCTGCATGAGTGGTGACGAGGGCTGTATAGAGGAGATGTGCTGAAGGTAGAAACAGCAAGATTTGGCAATTGACTGGCTGTGTGGGGCAGGTAGTGAGTTGGTTATCTATCTGCAAAGATAAAGTCGGCTACAGAATATCAGTTATAGATGGATGCCCATTTCCTTTTTCAGTTCCTCAGATATATATTTATTAAACACCTATTATGTGTTAGGCACTGTGTGTGATGATACAGGGAAAGGCAAAAGACAACCTCTGCTCTTGGGAATTCACAGTCTAATGAGAGGAGACAACATATGTACAACTATGAACAAGTAAGCTATAGATAGGATATAGTAGAGGTAATCACCAGAAGGAAGCAGAATAGGGAAAGGCTTCCTGGAGAAGGTAGAATTTTAGGTAGGGCTTGAAGGAAGCCAGGAAGCAGAGATGAAGAGGGACAGAATTCCAGGCTTGGGAGTACAAACATCTAGTGAAAATACTCAATCAGGAAGGGAGTGTCTTATTTGAGGAACACCAAGAAGGTAAGTGTCCCCAAGAAAGCTTTTGATATGTGTATAAATTATGTTGCTAAAGATCTTATAGAGTTGGCAAATGAGGCTCATTGATCAGTAATTACTACTGTTTTCTTGGTCATCTTTTTTTTTAATTAATAAAAACAAAACAAAAACAATATCCATGTTTTCCCCAGGATTTGGTCTCCTCTTCCCTTTACTGTAGACTACCTCTAAACAAACTTGGTCAAGTCCAGTTGTTTTTTCCAATTTTGTTGTCATTAATACTGGTTCTACTTCCTCCCAGGGCACATATCTGTGACTGTGATGTTAAGAGTTCAGATTTGGTGGTATCACTCTGGAAGTACTGAGGAAAACAGCTTGCCACAGACATTTTGATAGTTATGTCAAGGCTGAGGTGCATAGTCATCACTTGTTCCTCTCATCTCCTTGGACACATTATCTATTCAGAAGTTTTCAAAGTGTGGTTTAGGGACCTCTTACAGTCCCCTAGAGCAGTGATGGGCAAACTTTTTAAAGAGGGGGCCAAAGGAAAGGAAATGCTCATCTGTCAGTCTGTTTCTAAGGCAACTCTTTCGAAGTTTCATTGTAGTATCCTACTCATTGTATTCATCAGATTAGGAATAATATCGTGCAGCCCGATAGAACATTTCAGGGGGCTGCATCTGCCCCACAGGCTGTAGTTTGCCCTGTCACTGAGCTAGATGATCCTGTGCAGGTCATTTAACCCTATTTGCCTCATCTGTAAAATAAGCTGGAGAGGGAAATGGCACACCACTCCAATGCCAAGAAGACCCCAGAGATGGGTTCACAAAGCGTTGGACATGTCTAAAATGATTGAAGAGCAAAAACAGATTGGTCATTGCTGTGTTACACAGCAGTACCCAAAATAATTGGAGGGGGGCGGAACATAACATTCTTCTCCTTGACTTCTGCTCTTTTAAAATGTTTCCTTTAAATTTTGTGTTGACTAAGGGGAGTTTGGGGGAGAGGGAAAGATAGGCCAGATAGAGCATTTCAGGGGGCTGCATCTGGCCTGTGGGCCATAGTTTGCCCATCACTGCCCTCGAGCCTTTCATGAGGTCTGCAAAGTCAAAGCTATTATAATCATAATTAATACATTTTATATAATATAATATTTCTAATATTATAAATATAGATATAACCTACATAAACAAAAGCTCTTGATGGGGGAAGGTTCCTTAATGATTTTTAAGAGTATAAAGGGGTGCTGAGAGCAAAAAGTTTGGGAACCACTGGTCTCTGTCATAAACTTAACATATGATATACTATTTTTAACATATAACATTTTCTGCATTCTTGCTTATCTTTTTATGTCTATGTTCTACTTTTCCAACTCTATTCTTTGAGGGCAAATGAACGATTCACAGTTTTGCACAATGTGTTGTACCTAATAGGTTTAAGAAAATGCTTTTTGATATTGCTACTGATGAGACTGCTAAGATTGAATCTCCAGGTTTTCTAGTCTCACTGGACACATCACAGAGCAAATGCTCTTAATAATGCTTATTGGAGGAAGCTAGATATCACAGTGGATAGAGGGCTGGACATGGAGTCAGACAGATCTGAGTTCAGATACTTCCTAGCTACATGACCCTGAGATAGTCACAATCTCTGTTGGCCTCCATTCCTTCATCTACAAAATGGGGATCATAACAGGACCTACTTCCCAGGGCTCAAATGAAATATTTGTAAAGTGCTTAGTCCGGTGCCTAGTACACAGTAGGTGGACTATAAATGCCAGCTATTGTTATTACTGAATACACATAAATTGACAATTTTATCAGTGTTTTCATATAGTTGGTATGGCTAGTTGAATGCTTACCACTGGTTCAACCACAAAAATATTTCCAAAGAAGAGCATATCATTGCCCAGGATACTCTGTCTCTGGTTTTGGAAAGTATGAGAAACAACAGAAAGATGCTCTCGGAGGGAGGGGTCGAGGATACACTCTTGTAGAAGTTGTTCCATCCTCTTCTCTTCTTCTACGCTTAGGTCTTCACAGAGCCTGGAGCCAAAGAGGAGAGGTGGGTAAGAGTTAGTAAATCCTGGGCTCTCAAGCAAGAATCTGTCTAAGCTCAACTCAAGGGCTTCCTCTTTCAGTTGGTCAGTCACAACACATTTACAAAGTGCCTACTATGTACTACTGTGGATACAATGAAAGATAAAAAAACAAAAACAAACCAAAAAACTCCAGTAACTGCCTTCAGGGAGCTCAGTCTTATGGGGAAGACAATATATAAACATCTATCTACATATACATACTTTAATATGTATATATATGTATATATATATATATATATATTATAAATTGGAGAGAAAGCCATTCCTGATCTCTCTAGTAACTTAGGAGTCATCTAACTAAACCTTCCACTCATTTCCCTCAATACTATCTCTAGTAGGTCATCCAACATCTGCTTGAATTCTTCCAGACACAGGGAACTCTCTTTAGTATAAGACAATTCACTCCATTTATTTTTTTTTAATTTTTTTTTGAACCCTTAACTTCTGTGTATTGGCTCTTAGGTGGAAGAGTGGTAAGGGTGGGCAATGGGGGTCAAGTGACTTGCCCAGGGTCACACAGCTGGGAAGTGTCTGAGGCCGGATTTGAACCTAGGACCTCCCGTCTCTAGGCCTGACTCTCAATCCACTGAGCTACCCAGCTGCCCCTAATTCACTCCATTTATGAAGAGCTCTAATTATTAGAAGGCTTCTCCCTTATGTTGTGATGTAATTCATCTCCCTATAATTTGCACCCAACATCAACCCCACTGACAACTTTCAAATGGGCCCCAGTAAACCTTGTAGCTGGATTGAGGATGGCTTTTGGCTATTGACAAGACAAGTCCTCATTGATTCAAAACTGATTTGACCCTTGTGGGTCTATCTGTCTCTGTTTTTTGGCTGAGTTGGGAAGTCCAAGTGGCCCTGCTTCAAGGGAGGGAGCTCATCTAATTCCTTCTGTTTAATAGATGGGCTTCTGCATCTTTTATGTCTTTATCATTACCATGATGAGAAGGGACAAGTGGGAACTAGTAGACTCTTGTGGAGCTATACCCCCCCAGAAAGTAACCATCTTCCCAGGGGCCTGGGCAGTCTCAACAGGGTACAATATTGCCCTGGATAAGGCAGGGTGTTTGTGAAGGGGTCCCTGGAGGTTCTTCTTCCACATCAAGGCTCCCCCTCTCTTCAGCTCCTCTGGCTGGTCTCTCAGAGGTCAGTGTTTACTGTTCCCAGTCACTTATTTGCCCCATCACTACCCAGCATTGCTCCTTAGACTTCCTACAAGTCTCCCCAGCCCATAGAAGGCAGATGTTGTTCATCACAGGTCCCTTTCCCTGTTCTATGTGGCTGCATAGGTCTTCTTTGGGCAGCACTTATCATCTTCCAGCAAATGTCTGTGACTTTTCATAGACCTCTTTTTCTTCCTTCTCTCTGCTCTCTGTGTTGCTGCTACCACTGACCTAACTTAAGTATGTCTCGGCCTTGGCAAATTGAATTCATACTCTTTCCCAGGTGTCCAATTCTAATGTAGTACATGGGAGAACACTCTAGGATCTAACTCAGCTTGTGAGCCCAAATGGCCCCGTAGGCCAAAGTGCTTCTTTATTCTGAAAATCACTTCTATTATATGTTGCTTCCCAAATCCCAACACAACATGCTCCCTGGAAGATTCCTATAGAACAGTGATTCCCAAAGTGGGCGCTACCACCCCCTGGTGGGTGCTGCAGCAATCCAGGGAGGTGGTGATGGCCACAGGTGCATTTATCTTTCCTATTAATTGTTATTAAAATTTAAAAAATAATTTCCAGGGGGCTAAGTAATATTTTTTCTGGAAAGAGGGCAGTAGGCCAAAAAAGTTTGGGAACCACTGCTCTAGAATATCTTAAAAACAGATCTCTCCAATTCCATTAGATCACAGTAACTTATAACAGTTTGCATTCACTCTTTCCTAGTGTTCAGATGATATAAAATCCTAACTATGAATACAAGAGCTGGTCCAGAACACCAGTCATCTATAAAGACTCTTATATTTGCACAAGAGTTATTTTCATGTTGTCTCCATCATTAGAATGTTAGCTATGTAAGGAAAGGGAGACTCCTTTTGTCTTTCCTTGTATCCCTGGTGCTCATTAGTCAAAATGTCTACCACACAGTAAGTACTTAACAAATGATTGTTAACTGACTTTAAAAAAATGGGAAATAGAATTTTCTAGCTTATTTAAACATCTTTCAAATGAAGAGCTGCAGTACAGTTGAAGCTATTTGTTAAAAACATAAAAATGTGACTCTCCCTTTAGATTGCCAGAACAACGGATTCACATCAGAAAAGAAGGAAATGTACTCTATGTACTGCAACAGAAACTTTAGTATAATGGATAGATGGGGTTGAAAAATGAGCATCATAATTTATTAAGACATTAAATAAGATAATATATTTCAAGCATTTTGTAGATCTTAAAATGC
Organism: Gracilinanus agilis; assembly: GCF_016433145.1. Taxonomy (NCBI): domain Eukaryota; kingdom Metazoa; phylum Chordata; class Mammalia; order Didelphimorphia; family Didelphidae; genus Gracilinanus; species Gracilinanus agilis. Next base: position 41,366,360 of record NC_058131.1, on the reverse strand, counting down.
TATGTAAATAAATGTTAGTTAGCAGTAATAGTAATGAGTCCAGATGACAATTCAACTCTTCCATTTGTATCTGTGCATCAGTCAATCAACAAACATTTATTAAATACTAACTATGTGGCGGACACTATGCTAAGTGCCGGGAATCCAAAAAGAGGCCAAAATTTCTCAAAGAGCTACAAGTGTAATGGGGGAGATAATGAGCAAACATATAAATATATATATACATATATATAAGATAGATTATATATACATATATATGATGAATAGGAAATTGTTAACAGAGAACATACAATAGCATTAAGGGGGGGGGGTGGGCAAAGTCTTCCTGTAGAAGTTGGGATTATAATTGTAAATTAAAGGAAATCAATAGAAAGAATTGAGGAGGGACAGCATTTCATGCAGGGTGGGGGACAGCCAGAGAAAATGTCCAGAGCCAAGAGATGGAGTGTTTTGTCTTGTTGATGGAACAACCAGGAGGCCATTGTCACTGGATCAAAGAGTATGATGGGGGAGAGAAGAGGTTTAAGAAGACTGGAAATATAGGAGGTAACTAGGTTATGAAAGGCTTTAAAAGTCAGGGATTTGATCCTGGACGTGATTGGGAGTTTATTGACATTGTCTTTGTGCTTTAGCAAAATTAATTTAGTGGCCAAATGGAGGATGGATTAGAGTGGAGAAAGAATGAAAGCAAGCAGACCCACCAGCAGGCTATTGCAAGGTGAAAGATGAACTAGACTAGATACACTAGAGCAGTGATGGCAAACCTCTTAGAGACAGAGTATAGAGGGAGAAGAGAAGAGGGCTGAAGACTAAATCCTGAGGGACATCTATGGATCTGGAGGAGGATCCAGCAAAGCAGAAAGAAGAGGAGCAGTCAAGACAGGTAAGAGAAGGACCAGTAGAGAGAGAGAAGTGTCAGAGAAGAGAGTATTAGGAAAGAGTCATCAACAGTATCAGGGGCTACAGAGATATCAACATCAAGGAGAATAAGAATTAAGAAAGGGTCATTGGATTTGACAAATAGGAGACGAGTGGTAACTTTGGACAGAGCAATTTCAGTGGAATTATGATGTTGGAAGCTAGATTTTAAGAAGTTAAGAAGACAGTGAGAGGAAAGTTGAGTGAATTCAGGGCAATAAAGTGTCAACCGTTTTCCAGAATGGCTGCCCAGTAAGCATTAGATTGCCTCTCTGCCCACAGACCTTCCAACAAGCAGATCTCTGCAAGGTACCTTCTTCCAGCAATGACAGCCATCATTGTCTCAATCACTTATACAGAATGCTGTACTAATCAAATGCCCAAAGAGTTACTTTCTAGGACCAGATAATGTATTAACAAAATTCATGTAGAAAACAAAAGATAAAGGGAAACAATGAGAAGAGTGGGGAGGAAGGGTAACTTGCAGCACCAAATATCAAACTATTCTACAAAACTATTTGGTACTGGCTAAAAAAACCTGAAAAATTGTTCAGTGGATTAGATTAAGCACATGAGGCCCAGAAGCAGCAGAGAAGCATTATGGTCCCTAAATTCAAAGTCATTAATCTTGGGGTAAAGACTTACTATTTAACAAAAACTGCTGGGAAAATTGGAATGTAGCCGGGGAGGAGTTGGTTTCAGACCAAAATGTCACAAAATATGAAAGAAAAAAGCCCCAAATGGATCATGAAATAGATATAAAAGGTTACAATCGTGAACAGATTATAGGAGATAGAAAGAGACCTTTCACAACTAGAGAAGAGGAGTTCTTGACTAACTAAAGGATAGTGATGATCACAAAAAAATAAAACCGCCAATTTAAATTACATAAAATCGAAAAGTTTTGTGCAAAAGGAGAGTTGGGAAGAAGACAGAAAAAATACAAATGCAAGATAAAAAGAAAATAAAGTACCAATAAAGCATCAAAAATACACAATAAAGAACGGAAATAAGTTCAGAAGGTGATGCCAGAAAGGCAATGTTGGTACTAACAGGTTAAAGTTAATACTTTAAAAAATTATACATAATTGAGATTTCATATAGAATTTTCAGATCTGTTGATATAAGAAATTCATTAGAAAAATAAATTTCAAATTTATTATGGGATAAAAGAAAGTGGAAAAATAAACTGAACTTGGACAGACTTTCGAATTATTATCACAAAGTGTGAAAACAGTATTTTTGAAAATTTTGGGGGGGATGTTTTCTACCCCATTAGGCCAGGGATTGTCTTTTGTCTTTGTATCCCTGGTGCTTAGCACAGTGCCTACCACATATTTATTAAATGCTTGCTAATTTATTGATTGACTGACTAAAGCTCTGGGGAACTGAATTGTATCAGACAAATTAGTCAGCTCCCTAACATTCCCTATCATTTTGTTTCCTGGCCTCATTCACAGTGCTTTCCCCACCTGAATAACTGCCTCAGTAGCAGGATTTACTAATCCTCTCTGCCATTATCAGACAGTGTTTGTCATTCATTTGTTCATTCATATGCCCTCTCTTCCTAACTCAATCCTGCCCTCTACCCTCCAACAAAGTACTGTTCTTCCTTTCCAGAAGTTTGCCTAAACAATCTAACTTTAGCAGGTAACAGCATACCTTTCAGACCCTGGTTAGCTACTGGCATTCACGACTTTATGCCTTGAAAAATTAACATCTTTGCCATTTAGACAGCTTGTTTATCAAGCATTGGCACCTAGTTTGTGCCCTTTTGGACACATGCCTCTGCCTAGAATTCTTTAAACCTAATTATTATCTCGGAAGATGCCAGGCTGTTCTTCCTTACCAGTATCAGGTAGGACAAGATAAGCTTTCCCTAACACACTCCTGTCCATTGCTGCAGAAGGTTCTTATTCTCATGTCTGTTCAAACTGTTCAAAGTTGTTCTGCTTTTAAAGTCTGCTTTTAAAGCTAAGCCCCTAACTCTTCTCTAGTTATTAATTTGTTAATTTGCTTTTTTACTATTAAGAATTAGCAAGCTGCCATTGATTCCCTTCTCCCTCTTGAATTACTTTAAGACTTAACAGAAACATCTGTGGATATCTTTGAACTTATACAATAACAACCAATGGTAGGAGATTGCAGTAATATTTCATTCTCCTCTTCTTTCCTGTTTGGGATACTCATGCTATAATTTATTTGCTCTAAACTCTCTGTCAAAAATTTGCTCTCAGGTAACATTTCTACTTGCCTGGCATTTTACTGACATTACTACTAACAGAAGAATATCCTTAGCAGTTCAAGCATTGAAAGAATATCAGAATAAGCAGGTATTATTATCTCCAGAAGATGTACTATTTAAATAGGTAGATTGATGGTACAGTGGATAAAGAGAAGGACTTACAGTCAGGAAGATCTGAATTTGAATCCTGCTCAATCATTTATAAGTCATTTAAATTTTCTGTGCCTCAGTTCTCTCATATGTAAAATGGTATAATAATAGCACCTACCTCACAAAGTTTTTTGCTTTCTTTACTTTAGAGAGGTATGAGGACATAAGGATGGTGAAAGTGAATAAGACAGTTTTAATGTTTTGAATGTTGTTCTGAGCCTATGTACTGAGTGGTAAGAGAAGTATTTGGATCCTTCTCTATAAAAGTTCTTATCTCTATCCAAATTTAAGAAAAGTGATCTTCTTTCCCCTCAACCCACTTAAAGTAAGTGACAAAATGATAAGTCTTGATATCTTTGTTGAGTGAGAACAATCAGAGGTGGGAAGTAGATGTGAATAAGACCCAAAAAGCTCTCTTCAATCAAAGTCCAAAAAGTCTTTGATTAAATTAGAAGTCCTTTAAAATTATTAAACTAGAACGATACTAGAGAGGAAATGTATTTGGATTAGTTGAAGAAACTTGATTGTGTCTTGTGGGTCTTCTATAAATTAGCAAAGCAGATCAAAATCCAGAGATCTGAGCCTCTGGAAGCAAAAAGAAGAGAGTCACTTCCAGAAATCCTTTAAGAAAGAATCACTTGGGGAGGAGGAGAAAATCCCGGCTTTGGTGTCAGTTTTGGTCTATATCCACCCCACCATCTAGGCCAGAGGAGGATCCATGAACATCAGAGGGCATACCACACAGCAGTAACTGGTTCCATTGTCTGGATAAGGATCCCAGGAAAAACTAGATACACTGAGGAAAAGCTTCTTCAAGACACTACAAGGAGTCTGGTAGAAAAATGACATCACTCCTAAGGGGAACTTCTCATGAAGAGAAGAAGAGAATGCATAAATATTTGTTGGCAATACTATATTTCTATACATGCCACAACCTCTAAAGAATTACATTTACAAGTCACCTAAAGAACACTGGAAAGGTGTGTGATAGTCACAGATAGGATGGAACATATTACCAATGAAGAAGAGAATAAGAGAAGCTACATAAAAGATAGCAACAGGGAACTACATGACTATAAAATAAATTGGGCCATTTGTGCAGCATGAATAAAGGATAACTAATGGATGGTTTACTTTTTCCACTGGACCCTGTAAAGAGTAAGTTCATGCCTTAACAATAGTCTTTACAATGTTCACTTTCTTTTAAAGATGGGAACCAAAAGCTTATCATTATATCACCAAGCTACTTTAAATAAAAATAATTAAAATAGAACCAGAATACTTATAAGTGGAATTCTTCTGCTATGCTAACAGAACAGACAAAGGTATTTTAAAAATTAAACAAATTCATGGACCTAGCTTAAAAATTCAATTACAATCACAGCCAGGCAAAAATTTTAAAACAATATCTCCTCAGTGCCACCCCAGAAAGCAACTACAATGAAAAAAAAGAGGGAAGGTTAAAGAGACAGAAAGACATTGAGAAAAAGATTAAAGTTAAAAAGAGAAAGAATGATTAAAAGACAGAGAAAGAAGATAAAGGGATATTTCTTTCTCTGGTTGTTGAAATCATCTTGGGCCAGTGATGGGCAACCTTTTGAGCTTTTGAGTGTCAAAATTCACCAAAAAACTGAGCATAACTCCAGTGGTGTGTCACTTCAAGAAAAAAATTCCATAATTTCAGGATATTTATAGTTTAAATAATAAAAATGTATAATTTTAATATATACCTGTATTTAATAAACCAAAATACGTAAATTAATATAGGTAGAATTGTCATCTCTAGTGCACAGAGTGTCCACACTATACTACAGCAAATGTTTCATCCTTGGCACATGGTCCCATTCTTCTCTGTGTGCGGCCACATGTGGATGTGTGTCATCAAAAATGGCTACATGTGTCAGTGCTGACATGCATGTCATAGGTTTGTCATCACCGTCTTAGGCAATGCTGTCAGCTCTGTAGTTTCTCCACTATCTCTAAAATGTGAAGGATAAAGATGTACAAGATGTCAGGTTGTCTCTTCACAGAGTTCCCCTCTCCCACTGGAGAGTTATACCTGGGAAAGTCAACTACGGAATCTATAAAGGCTATCTGAAGAACTACACCAAATAATGCTACTTCTTCTGGAACAGTTTGGTGAGCAACAGGCCAACTTTTGAACTTACTCCAATTTTGAGAAGATTTGGGAGTCCGGAGGGTAGTTTGCGGCCATAGGAAGATCGAGGTCTGCACAGGGAGTCGAAGCCATTGTGGTAGTAGGCAGTGGCCATCTTTACTTCACCAGGCTCAGTGCTAAGTTCTGCCCAGCAACTAAGCCAACTTATCTGAAGACTCTACCACTCTGGGGGTAAAGGGAGGGAACCAAGGGGGTGTGAACTCTTAAAGGGCTGATTTTAAAATGCATATTTGGCTGTGCAGAGGTTTTCCCATCATAACAACAGCACACAAACTATTTGTAGCCATGGGAGTGATGGCAATCATTTGCCAATTCATTTACATGTGCTATAATTTTGTTTTCATTATAATTCCAGATTACATTTATTTTTTGCTAAATCTATACAATAGTTTCCAATGGCTAAAGATAGCAATGGGTAGAGTTTTGTCCTATGTGCCTGTGATTGCAGGGTAGTTTGGTCACTATTGCAATTATATTACACTCTGAGAAAATGTATTAGGATGCTGGTTGGGAAAAAGGCTAAGACAACAGACAATGAATTAAAGCTTATGATTGTGGCAATGAGAGAGGTGTTATAAGAGAATTAGGGAAAGTTTAGTAACCATCCACATAACTGGCCATATCAAAAAGCAAACCAACAAAAACCACAATTACCTCAATAGATGCTGAAAAAGTCTTTGACAAAATACAACACCCATTCCTATTGAAAACAAGAGAAGGACCTTTCCTAAAAATAATAAACAGTATATATCTAAAACCATCAACAAGCATCATATGCAATGGGGATAAATTAGAAGCCTTTCCAATAAGATCAGGACTAAAACAAGGATGCCCATTATCTCCTCTATTATTTATCATTGTACTAGAAACACTAGCAGTTGCAATTAGAGAAGAAAAAGAAATTGAAGGTATCAAAATAGGCAATGAGGAGACCAAGCTATCACTCTTTGTAGATGATATGATGGTCTTAAAAAATCCTAGAGAATCAACTAAGAAGCTAGTGGAAATGATCAACAACTTTAGCAAAGTGGCAGGATACAAAGTAAATGCACATAAATCTTCATCATTTCTTTATATTTCCAACACATCTCACCAGCAAGAGCTTAGAAAGAGTACCCTTTAAAATCAACCTAGACAATATAAAATACTTAGGAATCTACCTACCAAAACAAACACAGGAATTATACGAAAACAACTACAAAACACTTTCCAAACAATTAAAACTAGATCTAAAGAATTGGAATAATATTGATTGCTCATGGGTAGGATTAGCTAACATAATAAAAATGACCATTCTACCCAAATTAATTTACCTATTTAGCGCCATACCTATCAAACTACCAAAAAACTTTTTTTACTGAATTAGGAAAAACGATAACAAAGTTCATCTGGAATAACAAAAGTTCAAGAATATCAAGGGAAATAATGAAAAAATGTGAAGGAATGGGGCCTAGCAGTACCAGATATTAAACTATACTATAAAGCAGTGGTCAATCAAAACAATATGGTACGGGTAGCTGGGTAGCTTAGTGTATTGCGAGTCAGGCCTAGAGACGGGAGGTCCTAGGTTCAAATCTAGCCTCAGACACTTCCCAGCTGTGTGACCCTGGGCAAGTCACTTGACCCTCATTGCCCATTCTTACCACTCTTCTACCTATGATCTTTTGTTATTCCAGATGAACTTTGTTATCGTTTTTCCTAATTCAGTAAAAAAAAGTTTTTTGGTAGTTTGATAGGTATGGCGCTAAATAGGTAAATTAATTTGGGTAGAATGGTCATTTTTATTATGTTAGCTAATCCTACCCATGAGCAATCAATATTATTCCAATTCTTTAGATCTAGTTTTAATTGTTTGGAAAGTGTTTTGTAGTTGTTTTCGTATAATTCCTGTGTTTGTTTTGGTAGATGGATTCCTAAGTATCTTATATTGTCTAGGGTGATTTTAAATGGTGTTTCTCTTTCTATCTCTTGCTGCTGTGGTGTGTTGGAAATATAAAGAAATGCTGATGATTTATGTGCATTTATTTTGTATCCTGCAACTTTGCTAAAGTTGTTGATTATTTCTACAAGCTTCTTAGTTGATTCTCTAGATTTTTTAAGTAGACCATCATATCATCTGCAGAGTGATAACTTGCTCTCCTCACTGCCTATTTTAATACATTCAATTTCTTTTTCTTCTCTAATTGCTACTGCTAGTGTTTCTAATACAATATCACATAATAGAGGTGACAATAGGCATCGTTGTTTCACTCCTGATCTTATTTGGAAAGGCTTCTAATATATCCCCATTGCAAATGATGTTTGTTGATGGTTTTAGATATATACCATTTATTATTTTTAGGAAAAGCCCTTCTATTTCTATACTTTCTAGTGTTTTCAGTAGGAATGGGTGTTGTATTTTGTAAAGGCTTTTTCAGCATCTATTGAGATAATCATGTGGTTTTTGTTGGTTTGCTTTTTGATATGGCCAGTTATGTGAATAGTTTTCCTAATATTGAACTATCCTTGCATAACTGGTATAAATCCCACCTGATCATAATGAATAACCCTTGTGTTCACTTGCTGGAGTCTTTTTGCTAGTATTCTGTTTAAGATTTTTGCAACTATGCTCATTAAGGAGATTGGTTTGTAGTTTTCTTTCTCTGTTTTTGTTCTTTTGGATCAGTACTATATTTGTGTCATAAAAGGAATTTGGTAGAATTCCTTCTTTGTTTATTATTTCAAATGTTTTGTATAGTATTGGGATTAGTTATTCTTTGAAGGTTTGATAGAATTCACTTGTGCATCCATCTAGTCCTGGGGATTTTTCCTTAGGGAGTTCTTTGATAGCTTGTTCAATTTCTTTTTCTGATATGGGATTATTTAAGTATTCTGTTTCTCTGCTGTCAATCTAGGCAATTTATATTTTTTGTAAATATTCATCCATATCACCTAGATTGCTATGTTTATTGCCATATAATTGGACAAAATTGTTTTTAATGATTGCCTTGATTTTCTCTTTATTAGAGGTGAGGTCTCCCTTTTTATCTTTGATACTGATAACTTGCTTTTCTTCTTTCCTTTTTTAAATTAGATTGACCAGTACTTTGTCAATTTTATTTGTTTTTTCAAAGTACCAGCTTCTAATCTTATTTATTAATTCAATAGTTTTTACTTTCAATTTTATTAATTTCTCTTTAATTTTTGTAATCTCTAGTATAGTATTTAACTGGAGAATTTTAATTTGTTTGCTTTCTCGTTTTTTGATTTGCATGCCCAGTTCATTGATCTTTGCCCTCCCTAATTTGTTAATATATGCACTCAAGGATATAAATTTCCCACTGAGTACTTCTTTTCCTGCATCCTACAGATTTTGGTAGGATATCTCATCATTGTCATTCTCTTCTATGAAATTATTGATTGTTTCTATGATTTGTTCTTTTGTTAACTGATTTTGGAGAGTCTATTATTTAATTTCCAATTAATTTTTTATTTGCCTATCCATGTGCCCTTACTAATTATTATTTTGGGCTTTCTGACTTTCTCCATAAGGTAAGATAGAATTTGATATTGCATTATGATCTGATCTGAAAAGGTAACATTTATTATTTCTGTTCTTTTGAATTTGTTTGCCATGTTTCTATGCCTTAGAACTTGGTCAGTCTTTGTGAATGTACCATGTGCAGCTGAAAAGAAGGTGTATTCCTTTTTGTCCCTCTTTATTTTTCTCCACATATCTATTAACTCTAATTTTTCTAGGATTTCATTCACCTCTCTTATCTCTTTCTTATTTTTTTTTGGTTTGATTGATTTATCTAGATCTGATAGAATATTTAGATCTCCCACTAGTACAGTTTTACTACGTATTTCCTCCTTGAGCTCTGCAGTTTCTCCTTTAGAAATTTGGATGCTATACCATTTGGTGCATACATGTTGAGTAATGCTATTTCTTCATTGTTTATACTGCTTTTTACCAGGATGTAATTACCTTCCCTGTCTCTTTTAACCAGATCTATTTTTACTTTGGCTTTGCCAGAAATCATGATTGCAACTCCTGCCTTCTTTTTATAAGTTGAAGCCCAAAAGATTTTGCTCCAGCCTTTTACTTTTACTCTATGTATGTCTGTCTCATGTGTATTTCTTATAGACAACTTATGGTAGGATTTTGGTTTCTAATCCACTCTGCTATTTGCTTCCATTTTATGGGTGAGTTCATCCCATTCACATTCAGAGTTATAATTATCAATTGTGTATTCCCAGACATTTTGATTCCTTCTCCTTGTCCTGCCCCTTCTTCTTATGCTATTTCCTTTTAAATCAGTGGTTTGTTTTAAATCAGTCCCTCGTATCCCCTCCCTTAGTTTACTTCCCTTTCCATCCCCTCCCTTTTTGTTCCCCTCTTATTATTTTTAAGGCTTAATGAATTCCCTCCCCCTCTCTTCCCCTCCCTTTTTGAACTCCCCCCTGCCCCCTTTATTTATCCCTCTGACTTTCCCCATAGAGTAAGAGAGAATTCGATATCCCAATGGATCTAGCTACTTTTCCCTTTCAGGATTAATTCCCCTGAGAGTAAGGTTTAAGTATTTCCTATTAACGCTCTCTTCCTCTCTTTCTTATAATAGTATCCATCCCCTCCCTTTCCCATGCCCTCTTTGTATGGTATAGATTATCCTATTTTTCTTATTTCTTCAAATTTCTCTTGGTGTCATCTTCTATTCCCCCCACCTTTTCCCCCATAGACCATTTAGTACTCCAACCTCTCCCTATGAATAATTCTTCTAATTACTATAATAGTAAAATTTTTTAGAATTATACATAACATTTCTCCATATAGGAATACAAATAATTTTATCTTATTGAAGCCCTTTAAGATGCACATTTAAAAATAAGAGTTTTCTTTCTTTCCCCTCTCTTTATTATTTACGTCTTCATGTTTCTCTTGATTTTTGTGGTTAGACATCAAACTTTACATTTAGTTCCAGTCTCTTCTTTACAAACACTCAGAAATCTTCTATCTTGTTGAATGCCCAAACTTTCCCCTGGAAGTATATAGTCAGTTTTGATGGGTAGGTGATCCTTGGTTTTAGACCCAAGTCTCTTGCCTTTCTGAATATCATATTCTAAGCCTTGTGGTCTTGTAGTGTGGAGGCTGCCAGATCCTGTGTAATCCTGTCTGGTGTTCCTTGATACCTGAATTGTCTCTTTCTGGCTTTTTGTAATATTTTTCCTTACCTTAGAAACTCTTGAATTTGGCAATTATATTCCTGAGGGTTGACTTTTGAGGGTTTAGTGTGGAGGGTGATCTATGGATCTTTTCAATATCTATTTTGCCCTCTTGTTGAAGAACATCAGGGCAGTTTTCTTGGATAATTTCCTGTAGTATGGTGTCCAAATTTCTATTAATTTCTGTTTTTCTTTTTTTCAGGAAGACCAGTGATTCTTAAGTTGTCTCTTCTAGACCCTTTTTATTGATCTGTCATTCTCTCAGTGAGAGATTTCATGTTTCCTTCTATTTTGTCATTCTTTTGACTTTGTTTTATTAGTTCTTGCTGTCTTTCAAGGTCATTGGATTCTACTTGCCCTATTCTAGTCTTTAGAGCCTGGTTTTCTGTTACAGTCTTTTGATTTTCCTCTTTGATTTGGTCTATCTTGTTTTCCTGGTGTTTAATTTGGGTCTCCAATTGGGAGTTTCAAGAATAGACTTTAAACTGCATTTGCAGAAAAGTTTTTCTTTGACAAAGGTTTTTGTGATAGCTATGGCTAAAATTGTGTTTAACAGAAGATTTTATAGCTTAAAGGTTATTCTAACATATTGATAGTCATAGATAGAAAAAATTCTGTATCAGGTTAGTGTTATAAAAAGTTAACAATAGCCTTAAAATAATGTTTTAAAAAGTTGCAATTTCTGTTACTGAAACTTTGTAATTGTTATATAAACTCTATCCTTACCCTATATCTTTCCTGGGGAAAATCCAAGACAGTAATAGCATAACACAGGATAGGGGGATTTGGCTGGGGTATTAATGAATAGCATATATTTTTACAGGTAAGTACCAAAAGTTCATGACATTGAACTAGGGGAGTTTGGGAAGTTGTGAAAGGGGACAACTGTGAAAGGAAATTTTGGAAAGAGAAAACAGGTTTTCAGCAAAGGGGAATGGAATTCTGTTGGAACTATGGACACAAGGGTAAACCTGGTTAGAATGTAGCAGGAGGGAGGGGGAGATTCTAATGGCCAGCTTGGGGAGTCAATGGAAAGGCTATGAATTTGAAGCCAGCTCAGAGACCTAGCTCTGACCAACTGCAGACCTCTATCCTTTTGATTTATCTCTACCATCTGTATATGAAGATCTAACTAAGAGAAGAGAAGCTGATAAACTTTTCAATGTTGCCTTTGAGGGGTTTTTCCTTTCTTAATGAACCCAATCACTTCAACTTCAGTTACCTGAGCTACACATCTATTATTCTAAAGACTCAGAAACCTTTGTGGGTTTTATTTAGGAATAGACAGTTAGCAAAGGGATTATTAGATAGAGTAGAAGAGAGTAGTCCTGGCCAGGCCAAGCAAAGAAGAGACTTTCAATCAAAGTCAGTTTTGGAATCTTATGGTCGACAATATCCAAGATAGGGATTTACCCTCAATCCACTTCCTTAAATATCCTTCCTGATATCTTTCCATAATAAAATCTCTTGTTTATTAATACAGTCAGATATATTTATATTGGCCTAGGGCTGGGAGTGACACCATCTTTGCTTTCAGACTTTGAAGAGAACAACCCTGTTGAATAGGTTGGTCAAATCCTAGCCACCCATTACAATTATAAGACAGGGTCTCTCTTCCAAATAACAAACCATAGCATTCATCTCAATCATATGGTCATATTATCTAGAGTTGGAAGGAGCTTTGGAAATCATCTATCCTAATATCCTAATTTTGCATATGATCCAAGTCTGCTTCTAGCATGAGGGAAAAAGTTATGGAGAGAGTAAAAGGAATTGTGAGGGTTTTGGAAGGAGAAATTTGTAACAAAGAAAGTCAGAGACAGAATCTAAGGACGAAACTCAGAGAACTTGAAGATTCAAAGGAAAAGAAGGTGAAATAGGAGGACACAAGAAGAAATAATGATTAAAGATTTGAAGCTGAAAAAGACTAGAGCTAAAGAAAAAGGTAGAATCAAGCTAAAGGACAAGTATTGGAAGAGGAAGAGAACTTGAGGAGAAATAAATGAATTCAAGTGGAGGAAGGAGAATAGAAATTCAAATAGGAAGAGGGATCAAGCAGAAGATAAGAGTAAGACCAAGTAAGAAAACAGAGTAATAAGAGAATGGAAATTGCATACAGCTGTTGAGGCATTAAATGGGTGGATAAGAAAAGAGGACAGTAATAACCTCAGAGTTAAAAAAAAACGCACAAGCAATTTGCCGCAGCAGTTCTCTACTGAGTTATTAGAAAGAAAAATAAGTCCTCCATTTTATTTCTTTTGACTCAGCTCTTTGCAATCTAGTTCTGACATCATCATCCACCTGAAACTGCTCTCTCCAATCATCTTTTAAGTGACCTATCTGATGTCTTTTTTCCATTTTTATGTTTTTTTGACTTGTGAAGGATTTAACACTTTTGACTGCCATCTCACTTGATGAGCTCATCAACTCTCATAGATTCAATCATTACCTCTATTCAGATAACTCCCAGATTATAATAATAAACCGTCATCTATCTCCTGAATATTTTGAAGAGGTTAAGTGATGACAAAAGGCTTATATTCCAATGGGAGAGGTCATTTATGCTTAAGAATCCTACTAAGTTCAAAGATCAAAGAAGGAGGAAGAAAGACAAATGTAGGACCTGAATATTGTTATCTATTTTGTTATTTTTAAGAAAGAAAAGAAAAAGAAAAAGAATACTTTAGAGAATGAATGAGAAAGTAGAGAGAGAAACTTACTTTCTCATAATTGGGATACACCATAAAAAGAGTACACAAACATGAAGATGAGAGTGGGTACTTTATGAACCTTGCTCCTATGTGAACTGCTCAAAGGAGTGTTGAAGACACAAAAAGTTTAATGTAGAAATATATTCAATACAACAGGGAAATGGATGATGTAGAGAAGAAAGAATGGGTTCTAAGAGAGAAGGCAGAGTTGAGGAATATTAACAAGTAAATTCCAATAACAAAGGGCAAGCCATCAAGAGGTGAATATTAAACAGAAGAAAAGAAAGAAAAGGTAAGAACCATTGGCTGATGGGTCCAGACTAGTGGAAGAAAGAAAAAGCAGAAGAATGGAAACAGATCACCACAATTATAGATTATTAATGCCAGTCTCATTTCCTTTGTTTTCCTACTATTTTCTTTATAAAGATGGGAGAGAGAGCAAAGAGGAGAAAATTATAATAAAATAATATGGAAGGAGAAATCAATTCTCAGTCACAATCATTAAAATGAATGGGATGAATGAACTCCTAACTCCATAAAATGGAGGAAGAAAGCAAAAGCTTTTAAAGTAGAATCCTATATTTTGTTTACAAAAACACACTTGAAATAATAGAGTTAAACTAGAAGGACCAAGTGGATCAACTGATGCAAAAAAATAGAACCCTTAAAAATTACCTTTTGTTTACAAAAAGTATAAACTCTAAAGTAAAAGTATAAGGTATTTAAGTATATGAATCACTGGACACATATAGTAGCATCCCATATTTGATTCTTTTTATTAAATGAAAAGTCTTTAGAACACTAAGGAAAATGGAAAACAAAAAGATATAGAAAAAGGAATGATTTTTTACTGTAAATAAAGAGGAAATGCTCCTACATTTATTTCTTCTGGGCTATTTTTTTGCCCATGTTATATTTCCTCTCTGGAGTGTCAGTAAAATTTATCAAAATTAATAAAACTTTGAGCATAATGTATTCATAGAATAAAATAACAATTTATCTCTGCATGCAGTTTCAACTATTTTACTAATTTGTTTTTTACTTTATGATTTTTCACATTTTCAGAATTTATATTTGGTGTCATAGCATCAGTAATATATCATTACTGATCAAAAAACTGAGACTGAAAAACTCATTTTAGAACTAATAAAAAATATCCCACACAATTCAATCATTTATGAACTTTTAGTTTGGGAATTCAGTGGTGCTACAATTGTAACATGTCAGGGCAGAGTGAGCGTATTCTTTATCTGATTCTAGCAACCATGAAATCAGTGCTTATTAATGAAATTCCTCCTACAGTTGATAATCTAAAAATAATGAGCAATGCAGTTCTCATTAGACCCAAAATCACAACAAAAGAAATGAAAATCCAGTACAACTGACCTTCTTAGTTATACTAATACATAGTTCTGCATTTCCTACATTGCCTAGAACATACTCCTTTACTTCCATTTCTTAAAATCCCGAGTATCCTTCAAGATTGAACTCAAGCACCAACTTCTCCACAAATTCCTCCCAATCACTTCATATCTATTTTGAACTTACCTTTATGTGTACATGTCTCCACTAAAAGAACATATTTCTTGAGCGTAAGAATGGCTTAACAGCACAGTGTCTGGCACATAAGAGGGACTTTAAAAATGCTTGTTAATAAGTTGACTGACTGAACACAGTCTCTAATGGTTCATTTATATCCCCATTCACATTCATTAGCGAAAGAGAGAAAGAACATATCATTGTGAGGAAAAACTGGAAAAGGAACAAATAGAAATACATAAACACAAAAAAGCAAAGATAAACAAAAAAGACAATGAAAAACATTGAGTTGATGAATGAAACCAGGAGCTATATTTTTAGCTTAATTAATTAATTAATATGAATGAAACTGAAAGTTGTACATATGGTATTTTTGAAAAGGAAGAAAACCAAATTATCAAAATCCAAAAGGAAATATATAACAGTTGCATAGGAAATAAAGGAAATTGTTAGAAATTATTTATTGGTCAACAAAACTGCTAAGTCAAATTAAATGGATGCATATTTAAAAAACATGAAAAATCTAGACTAATAAAATAGAAAGTTAGTGGACTGAAGGTCATAATATAATGATGCTTTTTCAGACATGCTCATCGTGTTTATTTCTTGACTATACATATTTATTACAAGAGAATTTTTCTATTTCAGGAAGGTGTTTTAGTGGGCAATGATAAATATGCAATTATAAAAGCACCAATAAAATATTTTAAATGCACAGAAGACAATAAAAAGTGTTGGGAATAGAGTAATTTTGTTACTTCTTTGTTAAATGTTTATATATGTATATATATATATATATATATATACACACACACACACATATATCTGTGTGTATGTTTATATAAAGTTAACAGTTTCTTATATGATCTTTCTTGTTCTTTGTATACTAAATTCCATGTATCTATTAAAGTTTATTAGCTTAAAGAGAAAGCAGATTTTGTAAGTGAATAACTTAAGAAGATTATGTTTAGGAGGCATCTAGGTGGCTCTGTGGATAAGTCCTGTGTTCAAATCTAGCCTCACATACTTCCTAGTTGTGTGACATGTCAGTGTATCCCCTTGGGCTCCAGACCATCTTGCCTCTATCTAGAGAAGGTGTTAAACTTTGCTGTTTTTATGGAATTACTAGACTGGTAAATGAGAAGAATGCCGCAGAGAGTCTATATGGGTTTTGGGGAAACACTTAGCAAAAATTTTCTTGCTTTAATATTTTGGAAAAGATCGAAAGGTATAAGTTAGATGTTAGTACAATTAGACAGACTGAGAAGTAGTTTGCATGTTTAGACCCAAGAATAGTCACTGTTCCATGTAATCTTGATGAAAGTCTCCAGTAGAGTGTCCAGAGAGTTGTGCGTTGAACCTGTACTGTTTGATTAATATGTTCATTACCTACTTGCATAAAGGTAGAGGTGGCCCACTTACCAAATATGCAAAAGATATAAAGCTGGGAAGGAATAATAGCTAATATACTCCATTTTGCCACTGGGATTCAAAAAAATCTGAGAGGATAGGATAAAAAATAACTTCATCAAGATAAACATCATTGACAGTTTTGGCAAAAGCCATAAAGTGATGGAGAGAGAGAGAGAGAGAGAGACCGACCAGTGAGTAGTGAGAAGGAAAAGATAGCAAGTACGGTCTATCTAGCTTTTCAGTGAAAGACAAGAGAGATATAGGATAGTAGCCCAAGAGATGAGGATCAAGGGAAATTTTCCTGAAATACAGGTAAAACTTAAGTATATATGAAATCTACAAAGAATGAGTGAGTAAAATGAGGATAGAATGAAAATATAAGATGGAACCAGAATGAATGAGGAGACAAAATCCTAGAAGATATGGGAATATAGAGGAGAATAGAGACAAGCATAGAGCAAGCCTTGACAAGATAGAGGACCTCCTCAGAGATTGAAGAAGAGAAGGAAAAAGTTCAATAGGCAACTATGAATGCTGGACTGAAGCTGAGTGGGAGAGACAGGTTGAACCTAAAGACTTAGGAATATTCTATAGAAAAATGGTCATGAAATTCACAGGAACTGATGAGGTTACCTAGAGAGAGTGTGTAGAGGAAAAAGAGAGAAAGGTTTAAGACAGAATATTGAGGGACCCTTATAGCCATGAAGACATTGTACGAACTAGCCACCGAGACTGAGAAGGTGTGTTCAGATAGAAGAGAAGAAGGAGAATGCAGTGTCACAAACCAGAGTAGAAAGAGTATTCAGAAAGAAATGATGGTGGGAGCTGCTGGGTGGCTCAGTGGATTAAGAGCCCAGGCCCAGAGACTGGAGGTCTTGGGTTCAAATCTGGCCTTAGACACTTCCTAGTTGTGTGACCCTGGGCAAGTCACTTGACCTCCATTGCCTAGCCCTTACCATTCTTGATTCTAAGATGGAAGGTAAGGGAAAGGAAAGGGAAGGAAAGGAAAGGGAAGGAAAGGGAATGGAAGGTAAGGGAAAGGAAGGGAAGGTAAAGGAAAGGAAAGGGAAGGGAAGGGAAGGGAAGGGAAGGGAAGAGAAGGGAAGGATAGTTAGCTGTGTCAAACACAACGAATGAGTTGAGGAAGACGAAAACTGAGAAAATGCCATCAAGTCTGGCAATTAAGGGGACATTACTGACTTCAGCCAGAGCATTTTCATCTGAGTGATTATCAGAAGCCAGAGAGCAAAGGACTGAGAATTGAATGTTAGGGGAAGAAGTGGAGTCAGCAAGTATAGACAGCTTTTTTAAAGGAGTTTGATTAAGAAGAAGAGAAATGTAGGACAATAGCTTTAGGGGATGATAGAGTCTAGTGAATGAGAGATATTATACTGTAGCTCAATGGATAAAAGAAAGACACAAATTTCTAGGATCTTGAAATAGTCAATCACTGACTATTTCTTAAATGATCACTGTTCAAATAAGTTTTTTTTCCTGAAAATACACATAAAATCTGATAAATGTTTTGTATGTTCTATAAAAAGTGGCTGTGTTTAACCATTTTGTTTCTTTGTTCTAAGATTTTACAGACCAAGTAGGGAATGTGGGGGAGGGGATTAGAATATATTTGTAAATTAATGTAATATAAACCCCCCAAAGCATCAATAAACCATTTTTAAGAAGATTGAATATGCCTCATTCTTAAACTTAAATTGTAGCACCCATCCTAAGACCAGGTGCATAAGCATTCCATAAATTCTGGCTAAATTAAATGGAAAAGCAGTATGGTTAGTGGTTTTGGAGAAAGAGGACTCAAAGTCTTGATTTTGCTGTTTACAACCTGTATGATCTCAGGCAAGGTAATTTCCTCTCTAGGTCTCACTTCCCCTATATGTAAAATAGGATGATAGGAATGGACTAGGTTTTCAAGATTTCTTCCAGACTTTTTTATTGTCAGAAAATCAAAAAAGTAACTCAAAAAAGTAACTTTAATCTAACCAACTAATGCATATTCTAACGTGTCTATTTTGAATCAAATGGTTCTAAACTTACTATTTGTGAATAAAAGATGTCAATTAACTGTCCCAAAAGACCTTATTTTCCATTACCTCATATGAGATCATTGGAATAGATTTCTTTTTTTACAAACCTAGATTTTTTTCCATCCTCTTCTTCTTGGTTAGCAAATAGTTTCCACTGGAAATATGCAATGATATTGCTTCGGTTGTGAATGGTTATAGTTCTTTGATTGGCCAGAGATATATAGGTTTTTTCAATAGTCAAAGAATTCTTGTCCAGTCTAATATTCACATCAGCTCCAGCTCCATACAAGCTTACACCAACCTTTTCCCCTAGGAGGAGGCAAAAGAAAAACACGAATTGGTTTTTATTCCTATCAACCAATCAATCCTTTTCTAAATAAGTTCTGTAAATATAGGATATTTACAAAACTGATTGGAGATGGAGTCATCAGCTGGGAGAATCTGAAAGACTCCTTAAAGGAGTTGACATTTGAGTTGAGACTTCAAAGGTGTAAGGTTTTTCATGAAGTGGAGGAAAAGGACATTCCAGGCACAAAGCCATAGGGAGTCTTTAAACCAAGATGGTGTCCTGAATAGAGGCAGAATGCCCAGCTTCCACAAACCTATTCCAGCAAAGATATGTAATCGGCACTGGGCTAAAGAGTGATCAAAGGATCCAGTGAGTAACTATAGTGGGTGATTTCTATCCACCAAATACAGAAACAGAAAAAATTGATGCCAACAAAGCCAGTGCTAGTAAACTAGGTGGAGATTTCCTAGTACAACTAGAGGCTCATGCACCCTGAAAAAGAAAAAGGCTCCCTTAAGAATACTTTGGGATAGTTAGAAGTCTCTAGGGTGGGTGGTTAGAAATCTATAGGGGAAAACCCTAGAAGCTTCAGGAATGTGAGCAATTAATGTGGCATGTAGCATTCAGAGCAGAAAACCCCACATATTCCCAAGGTCCATGACCATGCCTTGAGGTACTATAAAGGCCATCTAACACAGTGAAGCTCAAAGACCATAAGTTCAGCTTCTTCTTGGGTAACATATAGTGTCACCACAGAACACCAGCTGAGACCAAACAAAGCCAAACCCCCCACTGAAAAAAGGCAGGGTACCCCAGTCCAAAGCCTCAATTCAAAAAAATAAAACTGGAGAGATGAGTCAACCAAAGAAGACACTGACCAGTATATTTGGAAATTCTTGTTGTTCAGTCACTTAAATTGTACCTGTCTTTTGGCACCTCATTTAGGATTTTCTTGGCAAAAATACTAGAGTGGTTTGCCATTTACTTCTTCAGTTCATATTATAGATGAGGAAACTGAGGCAAAGAGGGTTAATTACTTGCCAAGGTCAAACAGTCACTAAGTGTCAGAAGCTGGAGTTGAACTTAGGTCTTCCTGACTTCAGGCCCAGAACTCAGTCCATTGATTCACCTAGCTGTTCCTAGAGCTACTAAAAAAACCCAGCCTTGAAGGATGAAGTAACTCCATAATAACTTTAGGGTGAGACTCAAAGGATAAAATGGAATTTTTCCAACTACATAAACACCTAAAATATATGAGATAAGCAATTTTTAAATTACATGAAAAGTTCTAGAACAAATTTTTAGAAAGAAAATCAACATCTTAGAAAAAAAGTAAACATTACCTAAGTAAAAGACTCTTTGAAAATTCAAATGTGCTAAATAGAAATCAGTGACTGGCTAATAACAAGAAATATTAAGAGCAAAATCAAAAGATTGAAAAACTAGAAGAAAATGTTAAATAAAAGATCTGGAAGATATATTACGGAGAGATAATCTAAGAAGAAATGGACACTATGAAAGCCAAGATTTTTTAAAAAGTCTGGACACTATATTTCAAAAAGTCATAAATTAAATCTACTCTCAGATCTATAAGAACCACAAAAGAAATAAAAACAGAAAAGAAATCCACTAACAACCTTCTCAAAGAAACTCCAAAAGGAAAAGTCTCACTAATACCATAGTCAAAATCTACAACTTCCACATCAAAAAACAAATAAGAAGCAACCAGAAAAAGACAATTCAAGAACCAAAGAACCACTGCTAGGCTTGCACAAGACCTGGAAGCTTCTACTATAATGAAAAGGGACCTTGAGATATCATATTCCAAAAAAGCAAAAAATAGGGTTTTGTAACCAAGGAAAAACTTACTTTATACAACTGATTGTACTCCTACAAAGAAAAAAAGATGAGTCAAACATAATAGAGGACTTTCAAGAATTCCAAGGGTTAGGGTTAAGCTGTGTAGAAACTTTGAAATGTAAACATAAGGATGAAGAGAAACCTAGAAAGGTAAATTTATATGAGCAATTAACAGGAGCTATATGATGATTTTTAAAACACCTTGATGACACAATGGATAGAGTACAGAGGTTGGAGTCAGAAAGTCCTGAGTTCAAATCTAGCTTCACTTACTGTGTGATCCCGGGATTAACTCTGTTTGCCTCAGTTTTCCTATCTGTAAAATGAGCTGGAGAAGGAAATAGCAAACCACTTCAGTATCTTTGCCAAAAAAAAAACCCCGAAGAGATTATGAAGAGTAAGACATGACTGTATTGACTGAACAAAAACAAATATGATGGTGTGCTAATTCTAATAGGGGAAGACAAAATCAAAACTTTAATGTCTTCAAAGTGTATTTAAAGAATTAAAATAGAGGACCAGGGGAGTGGCATGATCAGAGTTGAGTTTTAGAAATATCAGTTTGACAGCTGTGTGGAGGATGGATGTACTCAAAAGGGAAGAGAATTAGAAATAAAGAAGACCAAATGGGAGACTATTGTAATACTCCAGGTAAAAAGTAGTGAGAACCTGAAAGAAGGTGTTTATGGTATGGAGTAGAGAACAGGGTAAATATGGAGAGATGTGGAAGGAGTAGAATCAGCCAGACTCAGCAATTAATTAGGTGAGAGGAGTGACTGAGAATGAAGATGGAAGGACAACTTCAATGCTGTGAACCTAGGTCACTGGAAGAATGACTGTCCTTCACAAAAATGAAAAAAAAAACCAACAGGAAATTGTGGGGCAAAAGGGGAAATGGTGAATCAGTTTTTCTACATGATGACTTTGAGGTCCCTATAGGATATGAAGATAAAGATGAATACATTGAGACCCCTTTAGAACATGAAGATAAAGATGAGTAGTGATGCCAAACTCAAATAAAAACTAGGGCTACTAAACTGTATGTAAGGATTCCTGTGGGTGACATATTGACTTAGAAAACCACAAATTAACATTATGAGTGCTTTAATATATTTTCATTAATTTTGTCAAATATTTCCTAATTACATTTTATTTGGATCTGTACGTACTGTGGAGTATTGCAGGGTGTTTGCACATATTTGACATCTCTGATCTGGCAGGTAATAGGAGAAACAGGGCTGATCTCAAGAAAGAGGTAGAGTAAATATGGGAATCGGATATATAGAGGTGATGATTAAATCAATCCTCAGGAGGTGATGGATTTTTGCATTAATATTCACTAGGTATATTGATTTAAAATTCTCTTTCTAAAAATATGGAAAGACTTATATGAACTGATGCCAAGTGAAGTGAGTAGAACCAGGAGAACAACATACAACTCACAACAATATTGTAATGATGGACAATTATGAATGACAGCTATTCTTAGCAATACAACAAACCAAGACAATTCCAAAAGATTCATAGTGAAAAAAAAAATGCTATGCACCTCCAGAGACAGAACTGATGAGTCCAAATGCAGCTCAAAGCATATATTTTCACTTTCTTCATTTTTTTCAGGTTTTGGTCTGTGTTTTCTTCTACAACATGACTAATATGGAAATAAGTTTTGTATGACTGCATATGTATAACCTATATCAAACTGCTTACCATTTTAGAGAGGGAGAAAAATATGGATCTCAGATTTTTAAAAATTAATGTTAAAAATTGTTTTATATACAATTGGGAAAAATAAACTATTATTTAACAAATATAATTCTCTGTCTTTGCTTTATCACAAAATAAGAGATTTAGAGCTGGAGAATATCTTAATTTAGTCCAACCTCCTTATTTTCACAATGAGGAAAATGAGCCTTAAAGAGTAAATGACTTGCCAATGATCACATAGCTTTGTAAGTATCTAAAAATGAATCTGAATACAAATCCATGCTCAACCTAAAAATCCTGGTTTTATTTGTCTTATAAAAGGAGTTTGAAATTTTTTTCCTTCTTAATTTTGCGAATAATTTGTATGGTATGGTGATTATTTGCTCTTTAAACACTTGATATACTTCACCAGTCCCTCTTGGTCAGCTTTATTTTTCTTTAATAAGTTCTTTTACAACATGCTGGACTTTTTTCCCTTGGTGATTGGATTATTTAAAATCTCAGTTTCATGATTTGGTCAATTTGGTGTCTCATTTTATGTTTTCGAAGGCAATCCTCTGCTTCTTTTTGAATTCTTGGGTTTTCCACCACATATTTGTTTATAAATAGTAATAAAAATCCTATGGTAACAAAACTGAGGGAAAAGATATATTTACCCAAATTAAACAATATTAAGTTGATATATATCTACCTACTTAATGTGACTAAAATATTCAAGGCAAAATGTGATTATGTTCTTAGAAGAAAATGACAATAAGATAAAAGTGAGACCTATTGATTCTAAGACAGAAGTAAAGATTGAAAAGAAAAATAACCACTTAACTGACCACAAAAAAACCAAGAAACTACTCCCTAGAATAGAGCAAAGTTAACAGAAAAATTTTTAGATATTAAAGGTACAGCTAACTTTTTTCCAAAGGAGACAAAGTGAAGCCCCTATTAAGGTGCATGAGTACCAAGCAAAAGTTCAGAACAAGAGTAGCTGATCTTTTATAGCAGGCTATAGATCTCATGGACACACTGAGGAAGGACACACTTGCAGAATTAATGGCAAAGAACATTGGCATACTTACAGTGCTCAGTGAGAGGAATCAAAAGTTAATGTGGGTCCCAAAATACCTTAATATGAGAAAGAAAAAAATTTGTACTCTAATTAATGTTAACAACAGGATAGAGTCTTTCCTCTGACTGCATGAATACTAAGGATTCACACTGTACTGGCTTTGTAGCAGTATCTCATGGCAACGGAGGTCTAACTGAATATTCTTTGCCTTCCTCTGCCTTAGTTACCCTTAAATAAATTAACTTCATCTGGGTAAAATGCAGACAAAAAAATCCTTTGGGCAGTCGGATGTGAAATAGTCCTGAAACTCTTTATCACAGGAGACTGTAAGTCCTTTGGACCCTAGAGTGTTTTTCTTTGAAAGATTCTATTAGCCATCCATTGATCTGCCAGTACATGGCGCTAAATAGGTGTCTCATAGGTGGAAGATTGGCAAGGGTGGGCAATGGGGGTCAAGTGACTTGCCCAGGGTCACACAGCTGGGAAGTGGCTGAGGCTGGGTCTGAACCCAGAACCTCCTGTCTCTAGGCCTGACTCTCACTCCACTGAGCTACCCAGCTGCCCCCAAGATTACTCTTAACCTATAAGAATACCACACTAACAAAATAATGCCAATTTTTTCTAACTTATAAAAATTTAAGTCCTCTTAATTATTTCTAAGCTCACTGCCATTCCTAATTCAACATTTTTTCACTCTAAACTCTACATTTCTTGCTGTTACCACTCACCAAGATTTTTCTTTCCCTTCATTCAAATTCAATCCATTCACTGGATTCTATCACATTCAGAAGGTAAACTCTGGCAAAGAAAGTGTGGTAGTCACAAAAATTATTGACAAATAACCAGGACACTTTTTTCTGTCCATAGAAAGTCAATGAAATGATGTAACATAGCTAAAGAGGTATATAAAAGAAAGTATCAGAAAAATTATTTAATGCTAATTAATGAAAAGAGGATGTTATTAGGTCAGAGTGAACTGTGGCTTGACAGTGCTTTAGTCTGTTTTGAATTCTTGAAGGTTTTTTCAACAATATAATGAGGATTGGGAAATGAAAGTAGTAGGATTAGACAGGGGAGAATAATAATAATAATAGAATTTAAAATAGCTAGCATTTACCTAGAACTTACTCTGTGACAGGCCCATTTCTAGCATTTTACAAATATCATTTCATTTGATCTTCACAAAAACCCTGGGAGATAAGTGCTATTATTGTTATTATTCCCATTTTGCAGTTGGGGAAACTGAAGCTGGGGAAAATTAAGATTTGTCTAGGGTCACATAACTAGTGTCTAAAACTGTATTTGAACTTGTCTTTCTGATTCTAAGTCTAGGACTCTCATCTATTGCCCCACCAACTGCCTAGGAGAATGGCAGGAGAGGACAAGAACTAAGGGAAGAATGAGATTGAAGAAAAATGGTGGAAGACAGGATAAGACCAAAAAATACTGCATTTGGAATCAAGGCAAGAAGAGAGAAAGATAGGCAAGATTGTTTTCTTTCAGTTCTAATTTTATGATTTTATAATAAAAGGACTTTCACATTGAAGATGTGTTTGGATGTTACCAATGTTTCTAATAACCAACATGATATAAAAAATTATACTGAGACATTTTCTCTGATCCCAATAACCTCTCAAACAGCTGCAAAATAGAAGGAAGGAAGGAAGGAAGGAAGGAAGGAAGGAAGGAAGGAAGGAAGGAAGGAACAGAAGAGAAAAAGGCTAAGAATACAGATAAATAGAAGTAGAAGAAAACCTAAAAGAAGAGAAGCAAAAAACAAGAACATTAAAAGAAAATATGCTCCCTATGTGAAGAGAACATACTGAACTTGAAGACAGGATTCACCAACAACATAAAGATCATTTATTTCCTGGAAGAGCACAACAGGACAAACAAAAAAAAAAACTTAACCCTACAAAGTGAATTGAAGAACAACCTAAAGAGCCAGAGAAATACTCAGTGCTCATGGAAAGGCTGTGTCAACATAATAAAATTACGAGGGAATATTTTACAGAGCTCAAAAAATATAACAAAAACATTTGAAAAACAAAAGATGTAGAATATCAAGGGAAATAACAAAAAGAAGTAAGGGTAAAGAGGGAATATCTCTTCCACATTTCAAACCATATTATAAAGCAGCAAGGAACAAAACCGTCAAGTATTAGTTAAGGAAAAGATAGAACAGACTAGACAAGGAAGATTCAGAAAAAATAGTACTCTATGACGCAGTATTTCATAAAGTAGGATATAAATTACCTAGGGGAAATTTTTCTAGTTGATAAAACTTGCTGGAAAACTAGAAAGCAGTCTAACAGAAATTAGGCTTAAATCAACACCTAATACTACATTCCACAATACATTCTAAATAGATGCATTCCCTTACTATAAAATATCATACTACTAAAAATTTTAGAAGAGAAATAGATCATAGCTACAGGGATATATACTAATACAAGAGATGTATTCTTAACTAAATGAGAGATGGAGGCAATTGTAAAAGATAAAATAGGTAACTTTGATTATTTAAAACTGCAAAGGCACAGACAACAAAAATGCATCTAGGATAAGAAGGGAAGTGGTCAAATGGGAAAAAAAAGTCTTTGTGTCAAAATCTCAGATAAGGGTTTGTTATTATATATTTACTTATAAAACTAGTAGCCATTAGCTAATGGTGAAAAGATATGAACAAATATCTCTCAAAAGAACTATCCACAGCCACATGAAAAATGCATATCAAAACAATTCTAAAGTTTCACCTTACAAATTAGTAAAAAATGACAATAATCAATGCTAAGGAGATTATAGGAAAATAAGTACACTAATACATTGCTGGTGGGGCTATGAAATGCTACAAACATTTTGGAAAACAATTTGGAATAATGCAAGTGACTAAAAATGTCATATCCCTTATACTAGAAATTACATTACTGGGCTAATACCCCAAAAAAGATCATTATTAAGAAAAAAGGTCCCCATATACTCCAAAATACTGAGAGTAGCCCTTTTTTGTGATAGCTAAGATTAAAAACAAAGTAGATATCCATCAGTTGGGAAGTCATTAAACAATTGTTATACATGAATGTAATGAAGTACTCGTGCTATAAGAAATGAAGTCTGTGATGAGTACAGAGATATAGCAAAAGATTTATGTGAAATAAATAATGCAGAATGAAGTAAGCAGAGCCAAGAAAAGAATATACCTAGTAACTACAGCAATTAAAATGGAAAGAAGCATAACACACCAAAACACAAAAATAAATGTAACAAAATCACAATCATCAAGTGGGACTCAAATGAAAAGATATGAAAATATGATTCTAATCTACTCTTTCATGGAGGAGGCAAGCCCATAAGTATTACACCTTATGCACATTTTCAGACTTTCTCAGGATATTGATCAGTTGTGCTGATTTTTCTCTCTCTAAAAATGCTATTTGTCATATGAGATGGCTCTTGGGGAGAAGGAGGAAAGGAGTATAAGGAATAATGTGATGTCAGAAACAGAAAATATTAATTAAAATGTATTTAAAATATACTGTAAAATGTACTTAAAATATACTGTAAAATATACTCTACTGTATACACATAATATATCCTCAGGGACAGAGACAATTTTCTTATTTTCTGTGTAGATTCTGTTCAATAGTTCTAGACAACTATAAATGCTAAAATTTGAAGATTGTGCTATATTGATTGTATATACACACATCCATGTGTGTGTCTATCCTTGGATGAATGGATAAACCAATATTGCAACAAGTTAACTCTTTCCAACAGTGACAACAACTTAACTCTCTTTTTCAGTTGGGAAATTATAGAGGTCCTAAACTGATATTAAGTGACTTGTAATGGATCACACAGAAAATGTAACAAAGGACTTCTAAGAATTCCAGTTTAAATGAACAGAGCTGAATAAGAACTTTGAACTGCAAGCATGAGTCAAAAAGAGACCTAGAAAGGTAAATTGTTTGAACAATTAGAGAGACTATATGATAATAAAGAGCTAGCATTCTAATAAGGGAAAAAGAAAAATGTGCCTTTTAATAACCTTAATAATCTCAAAAGATACTAAGGAAGTTAAATATGAAATAAAAAGGACCTGAGGATGGATTGGCTCTGTTGAGGGATTTAAAGTGGAGAAAGTGTGAAGGAATATTTACACCTGTGTAGAAAAAGGAATGGAATGTGCTATCTCTCATAAATGGGATATATGAGAAAAAGAATATACAAACAGAAGAAGAGGTGTGTGCAGGCAGCCATTAGATCAATCTCACTCTTATGTAAACTGTACAAAGGAAGGTTGAATATGCAACGCACACATGCATGCACACATACACATACACACACACACACAGAGTTTGGTGTAGTAGCACATCAAATTCAACACACACCCAAAAAAGCAAGCATAGAGAGAAGATTGAGAAGATGGGTTAAAAGGAAAGAGAATACCAGGGAAGGCTCTAATAGTAAGCAAAACAAACTTCCCAATCCTAAAGAGAGGATTCAAAGGCAAAAGAAAAGAACTGGAAACAAAAAAGGGTAGTACATCAATTGGGTCGCTGCTGAACAATTAAGAGTAGAGGAATGCAATAGAATACTTCTCTGTAAGAAATGATGTAAGACCATTCCAGAGAAACCTGTATTAACTGAAGTAGAGTGAGGTGAGCAGGATTGGGAGAAAACAGAAAAAAAGACAGTCCCTACCCTCAAAGAGTTTGTTTATATGATGATTTTTTTAAAGGCACCTTTAAAAGATTTAGAAATTTTGATCAAAGCAATGATTAACCACATCTCCAGAGAACATATGGTAGCTAATATTACCCAACTTCTGACTCAAGGTGCAGAAGGATAAAGCATTTTGTGAGTTTCTTTTGCTTAACTATGCTTATTTATTGAGATTTTTTAAAATTTGTTTTTTCACGGGGATGGTGCAGTGGATAGAGTGCCATGCCTGAAGTCAAGAAGACGCATCTTCCTGATTTCAAATCTGGCCTAATACGATGTGTATTATATATAGCCGTGTCACCCTGGGAAAGTCACCTAATTCTATTTTCCTCAGTTCCTTATTTTCAAAATGAGTTGAAGGAGGAAATGTTAAACCACTCCAGGATCTTTGCCAAGAAATGGGATCACAAAGAGTCAAAAAGGTTGGGGGAAATGTAATGGCAATAGTGAGATGTAGGCAGTTAGGTGTCATATTGGTTTTAAACAATGGATTTGGAGTAAGAAAGATCTGAGTTCAAATTCTACCTCTCCACTTGCTAGCTGGGCAAATCATTTACCTCAACCTCAGTTTCCTCATCTGTACAATAAAGGTAATAATAGTATCTACCTTAGAATATTGTTGTGTGGATCACATTAATCAGTCAACAAGCATTTATTAAGGGGATGCAACAAAAGAATAGAGTCCCTGCCTACTAGGAGAGAGTGAGAGAAGTGGAAGCAAGAAAAATAACAGCTTTTTCTAGTCTGTGAAAAGGAGAGATCTAAATCTAAAATTTGAGTAATGGTATGGTCAAGAGAGGGTTTGTTTCATAAAGATGAGGTGTGTTTGTAAGCAGCAGAAAAAGGGACAGTAGATAGGAAGAAATAGAAAATTAGAGAAGGGAAGGGAATAATTGTCCACACAATATAATTAACATTTGAGGAAACAGGAGAGGATGAGATCAAGATTACAAATTGAATGACTAGCCTTGGTAATGAGAAGAGCTATCTCTTCATCTTCTTACTCTAGTAAAAAAGAGGCTAGAACAAAGGATGGTGACAAGGGGTTTAAAATATAATGAAGAAAAGAGAAAACTCATAGTTAATGGTATCTATGGGCTAAGTTTTCTGCTCATTTGGGGAATGAGAATAGGAAATTGATGGATAGTCAATATGGGAGGATTTTGAAGTGGTATCAAGGTTTAGTTTAAGAATTGGTATGATTATAAATTCTTAAGAAAGGGGGTTTTAGAATAAACCAATATAAATCCAAAGATGCTATATTAAAGTTTTGACTGCAAAATTTCACATTGTATTTTTATATTCTTCTAAATTACTAACCTTTAGAAAAGGAATTATCTTACAGGTTTTGAATATTTTACTAATATAAATGCACTTGCTGCTATATGAAGAACTAAAATGTCAATTACTGCTATATTTAATGACAATATATTATGATACCTTTGCTGGAAAATTACCTGCCCAGATCTGGCCCCTTAGTTGAAATAATACCTGAGAGGAAAATGCTGAGTGAGGGTAAAAAGAGAAAGATGATTGAGCTGGCAGCAAAGGTGTGAGGAGCTAAGGAGAAATTTGGGGGAAATGTTCACAAGGGAACAAGGTGAAAAGATGGCAAATAATAAGAGAAAATGAGAAAGGAAATTGTTTGACTCTTGAGATGGTGGAATTATTAAAGACAAGAGGTGCATCTACTACAATGACCCATATTAAATGGCGAGGATAAAAGCTGCATCAAATGTTTCCTGATTCCCTGTGTCTAGCAAAAGCAGTGTCACCTCTAGGATGGAACTCTTTTCCACTGGCCTTGAAATAAAACCATTCTAGAACACTAATATCAAATGTCCTTTATGACACCCACTAGGTCAGCAAAACTCCACTATTTTAAAACAGGTTTTCTGAATTATGAAGGCTTTTCTTTGGATGCTTAGGATGTGTTGGTATAAGCCAGAACCACCAATTAAAAATCAGTTAACCACTTGTATTGACTACAATTCCATGGATCCATGAACCTAATCATTTGGACATTCCCTCCAATGATACGACATTTATAATCCATCCAAGCCTTCCCAATCTGTGTGACTCATCCTTGTGTCACAATCTATTCATATCTATTATAGGTCATTCCCCTTGAATATCCCCCTTCACTGCAATTCTTCAGAGATTGCAGTATTATTCTCTAACATCTAGCATCACCAAAAAATATCTTAATAACTGCCTATTGATGATGAAAGGAGTGGGAGTAAGAGGAAGAAGAGAAGAGAAAGGGGAAGGAAGTAGGCAAAGAGAAAGGGGAAAGAAAAGAACCTTTGTTACAAAAGAGACCTGGAATTTTAAAAAAATTTTATAAGAACAAACCAATCTGCTCTCCTCATCGTCAATTCTATGCCCAGTGCACTGTCTATTTACAGCATCTGTTTCTGATATGTGTACTGAGATATGAGCTCTTTTGGTCAAAGGATCACAGAACTAGAACACAAAGAGACAATGGACATCATCTAGTCTAAATCTCTCATTTTGCAAACGAGGAAATTGAATTCCAGAGTTAACTGATTTGCTATATGTGGTAAAGGGAAATAAAGCCCAAGTCTTTTGACTACAGACCTAATGTTTTCTGCATGTATGTTAAAAATCATGAGATTCTTTGAAAAATGTAACAACCTTCTGATGGGATAATTTTGTTTGACAACCTTCTGATGATTAACACTGAGAGGCATAAAACAAGAAGCGGTATTCACCTAAGGTAGTCACTCCATCAAGAGACTATCTTATACCAACTCCAAATTTAAAAGGGAGAAACTGAGATCCTAGATATTTCTGTTTGTAGACGACATTGTTCTGAATTTATCCATCTCTGGAATAGTGCAGAGTCTCCTATGGAGATTCATTGTCACTCAACAGAGTCAGGTCTAACTATCCACATAGAGAAAACCAAATGGATGAAGAGTAACTATTACCCAGACTATAAGTAGTTGGATGGATAATCTGTGCTATGATGCAGTGCAAAGGACACTAGAGGTCTCATATACAAAAATATTTATAGTAGCTCTTTTTGGAGATGTGTAGCAAAGAACTGGAAAGTAAGGGGAGCATCAATTATTGAATACCTACACAAATTATATCATATGAATAATGGAATATTGTTGTGCCATAAGAAATTATGAAAGGGGAAGCTTCAAAGAAATGTGGAAAGACTTGAAAAAATGAATTCAGAGTTAAGGAAATAAGCAGTACAACATTTTTTATATTGATAAGATAAACAACTTTTAAAGCCTTAAGTCAAACAGCCCTTTGCCTCAAGAAGCTTACATTTTACTCAGGGAGGTTGGGTACACACAGTATATCATATGGCTGAAGAGTTATCAGTGCCCTTTGATATCAGAAGATTATAGATTTAGAGCTGGATTAAATCTTAGAAAGCATCTAATCCAAACACCTTATTTTACAGATGATCAAATGAAGACTTACACAGGATAAGTAGCCTATTCAAAATGACATTGCTAGTAAAAGTAGTAAGGCAAGATTTGAACCCAGAATTTAATTTTCTGCCTCCAAGTCCACCACTCTATCTATTATACTAGTCACCTAGTCCATCTTCACTTTATATATGAGGAAATGGAGCAACCAAACATTAGGTAACTTGCTGAAGATCACCAAAGAAGTAGCAAAACTGAGTTTTGAATCTAGGACTTCCAACTCCAAATACCAGTGGTTTCCCCACTGTACTATTATACAGCCTCCTATTTAAATCAATAATGCATACTAATTTTTAAAAGGACAAAATATAATGAAAGGAATGCCGCAGGAGGTGAAACTTGAACTGACCCTTGAAGGAAACTAAGGATTCTAAAAATATTGAAGTAAGAAGGAAATACACTGGCATGGGGGAATTGCCTGTGCAAATTCACAGAGCCAGGAGAAGATAGGTAATTCTGTGGATAGAGCTCTAAACCTGGAGGTAGGAAGACCCGAGTTCAACTCAGATATTTCCTAGCTATGTGACTCTGAGCAAATCACTGAACCCCGTTTGCTTAGCCCTTGCCCTTCTGTCTTAGAGTTGCTACTAAGATAGAAAGTAAAAGTAAAAAAAAAAAAAAACAAAGTCATGGGGCCAGGAGATAGAAGAGTTTTGCTTTTAGGGAATGCCTAACAGGCCAAGTTGAATAGAATATAGAAGATATTGAGAGAATTAATACAAAACTAAATTGGAAAAATGGATTGGAGCCAAATATTTTCATAGCAAGCTCCAAGTGACAAACATAGATTCTGATTTTAAAATATTAGTTGTTAAGATATGGACTTTTGGTAAAAATATACACTGGAATTCTTTAATCAGGGAATGATAGCTTAGGGTGGGGTTGCCAGCAAGAGAAGAGGAATTTCTTGGCAGCATTTAAACCAAACCACATCAAACAATGATAGTTTTCTGAGGAATGCAAACATGTCATCTGGAACATGGTGAATACTATTTAAGAACCTCATAACAATGAGAATTAGGAAGAAAGTTAGCAGTCTGACGCATGGTTGCTGGACGCACTAAGAAATCAGAGACTTTAATCAAAAGGCCATGGTCAATTTCTACCCTCCGATGAAATTAACCTACATTTCAAAGAATAACAAAATGATGCTTATTTAGTGGAAGAAAAAGTAATGATCACTGTTGCTTGAGACTAGTTTCATGGTTAATAATTCTTAAGAACTCATTACTATTTCTCAATAATGAAAAATCACAGGCTCTGATCATTGATCATTTATAACATGCAATACAGAAGAAAGTACATTCTCTTAGGAATTTCACTTTTCTGTAAAGCAAAATGCCACAATTCTGAGGCACAAAAACTTCTCCTTTGTCTTTTTACCCCAATGGATTATTGTGCATCAGTCAATACAGACTTATCTTTCTTCATATGAGATTTCTATAGGGTTCTCTTTAAGCCTTAAGGAAAATACAAACAACATAGACTCACAACATATGGGAAATGAGATGTCAGAGATGACAAAAAGTAAGGCCAAAATGTTTAAGTTCTTCAAACAATTCATGATTATGGGAACACATTTCATCTCAGAGAAATTCTAGATAGTAAAGTCCAATCAATCAAAAGCCACATTTTCCAAAATGCAAAAGGAATGGTGGGCTATGCCTCTATTCCAAAACAGAAGAACTATGGGATCAAGAGTTTCATTTTGTGTCATTTGCCTTAGAAGACTACATCTCCCAGGGATCCCTGCTACAACTTCTCCTGACACTTCCCACTTTCTTTGTGGGAGATGTCAGAAAAAGTATAAAAGAGAAAGTTTGGCGCCTTTTCCCTCTCAACTCTGGAAACTCTGCTCTCTACCCTGGAGCGCTTTCTGCCCTGAGACCCTGGTCTCTCTCGGGGCCTTTTTCTCTTTCTGTCTACCTCCTAGTTTTTCCTAGACCTTCCCCTTTCTAATTTAAATAAAACCTAGCTATTCTAAACCCTAAAATTGCTCTCCCATCATTTATTGGAGCCCCTGAAGGGTTCTGGTCAATTTCCCCACCAGGGCTGGGGACCGCTACCTTCCTTTCCCTTCCTCTGCCTTCCTCTCTCCTTTCTCCCATTCCTCCTTCCTCTCCTACCTTCCTCTTCCTCACTTTCACCACACAATTTTCTTCATCCCTTTTATGCACCGAAGCAGTGAAATGTCAAAGTATTATTTGATATAGTAGAAAGAATTCTGGTCAAGGGAGCAGAGATCTTCATTCACTCTCTGTATGACCATAGCCTTATCACAAACTTCTTTGGGTCTTAATTTCTTTATCTTTAAAACAGTTTGAACAAGGCAGTTTCTAAAGCCTCAGGAAGCTTTATGGTTCTAGTAATTCTAAAATAATTCTAAACAAGATATAAAAATTACCTCCAAAACAAATATTAATTTTATTTCCTTAAAAATTAAGCCTTAAAAGTCACTGATAAAAGAAATAATATCTGGTGAAAATTGACAAAATTGAGAAAGGAAAGAAATCCAGCAATGGAATCAATTATGTAGAAATAGAATTAAATATTTAGACTTGGCAAGCTAATGGGAAATGTGCAAAGAACCATCTTGCTAAAATAAAAGTATCTGGAGCCCTTTTAGTCTATATTAAATTTAGAAATCCCAGGGGGCAAAGTAATTTAAAATTATGAATGTGACATTCACCTTGCTGTTGTGACATTCTCCTGAATACACTAAATTGTTCAAGAACCTAAGACAGCCAAAAACTCATGTTAGCATTGTTTTAAAGAATTGGTCAGCACCATGGATAGGGGCAAAACAGTGCTATAAGCTTAGTCAGCACTACCACTAAGGACAGTGCCAAGAAAGTTCCAGCTGAGCTGGATTTCACCTCCCTTATGGGCATACAAGGGCATCATGGGGTGGGATATTTAAGAAGGGAAAGCCGTTGGTGATGCTGGTAGATTTAAATAGGTAGGCCAGCAATCTTTGGTGCATTTTAAGTCTTCTGGTTTGTGCAGAGGGTGAAAATATGATCCAGGCGAGCTTTCAGAAATTGGTACACTGCATGGTTTTCCCTGAGGAAAAATTTCTCTGATGTGGCATATATCTTCCCCAATGTATTAGCCAACAGAAAGTTCCAAAAAGGAGAATGTATATGTCCATATGTCTCCTTGGGTGTTTGGTGTCTTGTGCTAATACTTCATGCCATCCCAGAGCATCAATGTGTCAGTATTCTGCAAAGGGCTGAGTTCTCTGATGAGAGACTTTTCAGAGACTGTATCAACCTCATTTCTCATTCAGTGTTTGTTGAGAAACTTTGCCTCACTACCCTAAGTGTATGTTTTAAGAGTCTAAACATGACAACACAGAATGAATATATACTAAGCACTTTCACAGTTCTGGGTTAGATTGGTTTGGTGAGTTCCCAGAGAAATGTCTTAGCAGAAACTATCAAATTCATTGGCATACCCAGGAATGACAATACTACAATAATGCTCAGCATTATGATGGGCAGCATATACTCCATTGCAAAAGGCATAGTTTACTGTCTCCTTTATAGAACAGTCTTATTAAACAAAAAGGCTTTTGGAGCCTTTTTCAGGAGAGTGATATACATACAAGTTTCTTTCAATAAATCATGTCTTAATGACTAGTCGGTTTGTCTGTAGAATCTCTGCCTATGGCTTCTAGCTTGTTGTTTCTAGAAACTGATGTATAAAGAAATAATACAGATTGAAAGTGATTTTGTTATACTCTGAATTGTGGTACATCAATGCAGGCAAAGTTTAAAAGCTGGAAAGCAGGACAGATTCTCTAAGGAATATGTCACATCCCAAGAGCAAGATTCTAGATTCTGCCAATAAATACATGTATGGCTTTGGATATGTCACTTCCCTTCTTTGGGGTATAATTTAATCATCTATAAATGAAGAAATTGGAATGCATGTCTTGGAAGTCCCTTCAAACTCTAAGCCCTAGGACCTTTAAAGTCCATTACAGCTCTAATTTTCTCTTATTCTACTAGTTGGTTTGCAGGCAAATCTCTTCCCTCCATTTGCACAACTCTAAATCATGAAACAAACTAGTGACTGGGACATGGAAAGTGCTCCTGGGTATCTTGAGTTAATGGAAAAATAAACAAATAGATGTTAGAGAGATGAAAGAAATAGGAAAAGATGGAGGGGGGAGGATCACAGACCTAGAGTTAATTCAGAAAAGAAAAAATGAAAAGCAAAGGAAGGAACAATGGCAACAGAGGTTTGACTAGAAGTGATACCACAAGTGAAAAATTCCCAGGAATGAATTTTTGCCATAAGTTTTGAAGACTCCTGTGAGATTATGGGAGCTGGAGACCTCCTCTCCAAGCCAAAACAAAATCAAAGCTATGAAAGCAGCAGGGAGTTAGGAAACTTTTCAAATATAAAACATAAAAGAGACAAAAATGGTGAACACCACAGGGGCTCAGCTAGAGGATTCAACCCTTTCAGCTTTTCCAGTCATACTCCAAAGAGAGCTTTCACATGGTTGGTCACAGACTTGCCAGCTCTTTGATCAATACTACATTGGCACCAGCTGGGGAGACAATTGAATGGCTCAATGCCAAGATATCCATCTCATGCTGACAGGCAAAGCTTGTTTTCCTCCTGGCCAATTTCTTGTTCTTTTTAAAAAATTAAATCCATACTTTCCGTTTTAGAATCAATACTGTGTATTGGTCCCATGGCAGAAGAAGCCCAAGGTAAAGACTAGGCAATGGGGATTAAATGATTTGTCCAGCATCACACAGCTAGGAAGTGTCTGAAGCCATATTTGAGCCCAGAACCTCCCATCTCTAGGTTCTGATTCTTTTTTAAGCAGACTATAGAAAAGAAGCCATGCATATGGTGGAATTAAGTCCAGGGAGGAGAGAAAAGACAAGAGCAGTCATATCTCTTTCCTTGACAGAGAAACCTCACTTCTCTGTCACAATTAGCTGTGATGACCAACTTGTGAAATATGAAGTAGGTGTGACCTTTCTCTGACTCCCAGCATATACCTCTTGGTTAATCAATATTAAACAAGGTATATAAGATCAGGGAAGATGTTTGATAGTTTTACACCTCAGATCAATTGTCATGATTCTTGTGATGTCCAAAATAGACCTTCCTTCCTTTTGCACATGAAACGATGGTGGCCCCTGGAAGTCTCAGATCTATTTCTTGTCCATCCCTCCTATTCGGTCTAAAGCCTTAAATACTTACCCCAGGCTTATTATTTAACGTTTTCTTTCTGACCACATTCCCTCCTTTTACCTAGAATTTCTAGATTCATGGTATTCTGATATCTCTCCCTACTATCTGATCTCCTAGCCATAACCTTCTGTCTCTATAGCATATCACAGCCCACTGGATCTCAGGTCTCTTAACCATATTATCTTCCCAGTCCTCTTTAACCATAGAAGTTCTTTCCTTGTCTGACTTCCTCTTCTAGAAACTACATAGAAATATGCTTCACCCTTTTTTCATATCTGTCTCACTCAAACTACGTTTTCAAGAGATGATCAAAAGGGGACCTGATATGCCTTGATGTTTGGTCAGGGCAGGCAAAGAGAGATTGAGAATGAAAAGCTCTAGTCAGCAATTACATATGAGAGAGTGAAAATATTTTATCCAATTGTCAGAGCAAAAAGAAATTATAAAAAGTTATGTTTCCAAAACAATATGGGAAAGAATATACTCATCTTTGTGTGATTATAAATGCATTCATCCTGCCTATCTCATTGGAAAAAGCATGGATGGGATTTAGATCCAGATAGGCTCTGCTACTACTATGTGACTTTGTATAAGTCATTTCTCCTATCTGAGCCTCTGTTTTTTACTGTAAAGTTGAGAAGTTTTAAAGGTTTCTAAAACTCAAAAGCTATGATCCTATGATCTCTAGATGATTACAACATTTTTGGAGAATTGGAACCACATTTTCCCTAATACCTAGAACACATAATCATTGGCCTAGAGACTACTCACTAAATATTAATAATCGTTATTTTTAAAAAGATAATTATTATTCCACCTAAGAAGAAACAGCTCAAACTGACCACAAAAAAGCTCAAGCAGAAGAGAGTTAGGTTGTGGCATAGATGACATATGTAATAAAATCACAAATTGTGAAAAGAGCAGACTACTACTCCATTGTTTCTTTCACTATTCAAAGCAAAAGACTTTCAGTTGAATCACCATCTGCATGATTCATAAATGTTCCATTAATATTGGAAGGAGTAACAACACCCAGTATTAACTAGGTAAAGGGAAGAGAGGAAGAAAAATAGAAAGGAAAACAACCAATCAGGCAAATTTGAAAGGGAAAGGAGAAAATAACTAATAGTTTAAATGTAGAATAAGATAATGCTGGTAAAAGAAAATCAATGTTTACTAGGAAAACCAAAATTTGAAATGAATACCCAACCTAGTTATCTTATTCCATATCCATAAGGTACCCTCCTCCAATCCAATTTAAGAAGATTTTCCATCAGACACGCAAAGAACAGGAGGATTCGAATTTCTTGCATACCTTCCAAGAGTTAGTCTACCCTTAGCTTCCTACCCTCAAGGTGAATTAAGGGTTATGATGGCCTCTTTGACTAGCAGGCTTAAATGCAAATAGAAACAGGAACCCCATTCATAAGAATCCCTGTAGGCCTCATATTGACTTGGTTTTATAATGTATTTTTGTTTTATTGTGTTTTTATTTATTTTGTTAAATATTTCTCAGTTACATTTTAATCTTGTTCCTGCTCCATTTGGGAGTGTTGCTGGGGAGCTGCATATTTGATGCCTTTTGCAACAATTATTCATCCCTACCACATTCTTCATATATTTATAGGAATCAGATCACTTTATTATTATTTTAAATAAATAAGTTAAGGATCATAAAAATTGTACGACTCACAATGGTATGTAAATTAGGAGGTACCAATTATCTTTTTTTCTCATTACAACCCCCAAAAAGAAACTATCAGAGAAGGTCTATTTATTCATTTTCCCCCAATTTTGCTCAAATCTATCTCATTCTTTTTCATGAGATCTCTTCATCTCCTTCCTCAGGGTGACATCTCACAATTACTCATGCACAAGCATCCCTTCTTACTCCTCTAGACTCACTGAACTATTAGAACTTAGGGAGGAGAGAATAAGTTTCCTGTCTGTAAACTCCCTCTGGGTAGAGTCTATGTCTTAGCTGAACTTTCCATGTCTCCTGTCTGGTCCAACTCCCCTTCTCTGACAAATTGTAGCAAACAAAAATACTTCAAATATCATGATGGACTTTCTGGCAATTCTGCTTAAAACAGTGGACTCACAAGCCTAGTTTCTTCTAGAGCTCATTGCATAATCAATTAATTAGCCCCCAGTTTCATTATTCTTGAGTGAACATCAGAAATGATTGAGTTTACTACAATCATCAGCAACTCCTGTAATACAGAGTAATGTTAATAAACTGCCAATTTTAGAAACTATTTGGATTGATACTGGGAGGTGTTGAGAGGTTGAAACAAATCAGTCATTATCCTGATATTTATTCGTGTTTCTTTTAAGGAATGAAAACAAGGGAAGCTTGAATAGGAAAGAGTCAGGGAGGCCAAGAAATTTGCTATCATATGTGCCACAAATTTAAAAAACACACACACACACAAAGCTTCCTTTTCAACTTCAGGATAGTTTCTAAATATAAAAAGGATGAAAACAGCTCTTTGGGAACTGAGTGGGGAGAAGTGTGTCTTAGATTCTTTATCAATTTTAGCCAAACTGTTTCAGGGAGTGATTAAAAGATGGTAGATATAGTGAAGAATGGATGGAGGTAAGTTGTTCAAGATCTGATTAGAAACAGCAAAATATAGCAAGAATTGAAAGCAGAATAGGGAGTCAAAGATGATTCCAGAGTGACAAATGGAAGGTGTGCAGAGGTCCTAAAGGAAGCAATATGGGCTAATAGAAAGAGTCGTGGGTCTGGAGGTAGGTGAGATTTGTGTGTCGAAGTCTTGGCTCAAATGCTTATTGACTGGGTGACTTCAGAAAAATTCATCTTTCTGAGTCTCTGTTTCCTCAGCTGTAAAATGGAATAATAATAGTACATTACTTATCTTACTGAATTGTTGTGAGAAAAATATTCTATAAGTCTCAAAGTATCAGCTATTACTATTATTAGATTGTCAACTCCATGAGGTTCATGTCTTATCTATATCCTCTTTATCTCCCCTTGGACTTAGCATGTGATTTTGCCTACCATAGTAGACAAAAATCTTCTTTGAACAGTAGAATGACAAGAAAAGTGAAGGTTGCTCTGAGCAAAACAGAAGGAGAATGTTTGGGGAAAACAAAGATTTTGGTTAGTGCATCCCTCATGAAATTTTATCTCCAATATCACCAACAAATCTTCCCCAAACTTGATCATGGTGGATACATTATTTTTTAAACCACTATAATTTATTCCCTTTTGGGGCAACATTTCATTTCTTAAATCAATTAGGCACGGTGATCTCCAAAAAGAATTTAAAGTGTTAAACGTACCAAGGGAGAAGCTGACTAAATAGCATAGAAATATATCTTTAACGTAACTTCATTTTGAAAGTTTTAGCAACACCAGTTGCCTTTTTAAAACACTTAGGTGGTTCTTTGGAGTCTGTTTACAGACTCTCAGGGCTCCCAGGAAACTCTTGGATTTGGTAAGTGGCAGATCCCACCTGCACTGGCAGAGGGAACCTCCCTATCTGGAGCTCCCTAGACCACAAGTGACAAGTCCTTTTCTCTCTCTCTTACTCCCTCCCAAGGAGTACTTTTTATACCTCTAGTCATGGAATACAACTAATGCGTGAGCCAATAAGATTAAAGAAACCAATTTTAATGCTTTAATACTTACAAAGCAAAAATAACTTTTAATAGGATTATATCAGGACTATAAGCAGGAAGGCTTATTCCCATGACTCATTGAATTTGTTGATGTCCAAGCTACAAGCCCACTCCATTTAAAACCCAGGGCTCCCCCTAGCCAAGGCCAGCAATAGCTCACTCCTGGACTACTGAAAACAGCCAGTCTCCCAATGGGTTTCCAGACCCCACCCCCTCCACCCCTGATCCTCTCCAGGAGACCTATGAACTTCTGCCCAACTCATATTCCTAAAATGCCATTTTAATTCTATCCCTTCTCAAAACTCAGTCCAGCTATTTAAAAGACACTTCTTAGATCTGCAGAGCACTAACCAAGGCAGGGGGAAAGGCAATTTCTTAGACAAGAAAGAGGCTCCGTCCTCATGAAGCTTACTATTGAGTAAAGATCTGACACCAACCCAGAAAACTATAAGACTCCCAGGGTCATGGGATGCCTTTGAGGAACACAAAACAGGTCATGAGAATTACAGAATCCTAAAGCTATAAAGGAAGGGTCTTTCAGGGTTATCTGGTCTAACTTTTATCTGAACACGAATCAGTTCTAATAACAACAATAATAATAATTGATAATAATATTTATTAATTCTTTATTAGAAATGGTTCTACTTGTATAATTATGTATTATGGTCTCACATCTAACTACTTTCCTACAGCTAGTCCAGCCCACAATAACATCTTCCATTCCTCAACTCCCATTCCAGTTACTTAGCACTTAAATATTTTATTTCATTTTTATTTATTCATTTTTGTCTCAGAAAAAAAAATTATAAACTTGTAGTCAGAGGTCAAGTCTCATGCCTTTTTTGTTGTTTCCTCTATGGCACAAATCTGGGCACATAATGGGCATTTTATTGATACTTATAAAAAGATTATTTAATTGTTGGGTCTTTAATTAAGTCTACATAGCAATTTAAAGTGTGTGGCCCTGTGCTTTACACACAATGGCTCCGTGGTGCCTCACAACCCTCATAAGCAGGCACTTCTCTCCCATTTTACAGACTGGGAAGCTGAGGCTCAGGTCAGGTGACTTGCTCATGGCAGCATAGCTAGCAAATATTAGAGGTAGGGTGTGAACATGGGTTTTCTTGTCTTCAAGTTCTGTGCTCTAACCACTAAAATATGTTGCCTTTATGCACTAAAAATTTCTGAGTATCAAATTGGTTCATTAACTATGTGGAAAGAACACCTCGGTCTTTATGGCCTGTTCAATGAACAAACTACTCAAAGATAGAGTTCTAAGTGGGGTCAGGGTGTGTTAGGAGGATGGATTGTATTCTGTATATTTAGCCATAGACTGAACTGAAATCTATGGATTCATTCTGAGGGGTCCTGCACTTGGCATTTTTCAAACAAATAATTTTGATAAAAGTAGTATTTTTTATATAAAAGACAGAGAAAACTCCCTTAGTCCACTGACATAAACAAAACCTATCATGGAAAATTGTGAGGGGGGAGAGTTTCTATTTTCTTTAGGGAGAGAGTGGAAATGACACATAAAAGACATCCTTCTGTTGTTTCTATTCAGAATTTCAAATGAAGAACTAATCCATGTAAACTGGTGATAAACACTGCAAATGTTTAAGCTTTGAGAATTCAATCTATTTCATAAAATTCTACTGCTTAGAAACAAAGGAAATGAGACTGAAATGGAAATCTTTTTTATTCACTTGGACAGGGCAGCATTTGTTTCCATTCTTCAGAGACTCACGATTTCCTCAGTGTGGATGGTCCCTTCACAAACACAATCCCCCAATGCCCAGATTGGCAGATTGATCCACATGAATTGCTTGGACTAAAGGAAATTCATTTCCTGGGAGATGGCCTTTTTTTAACTTTTACCTTCCATCTTAGAATCAATACTGTATATTGGTTCCAAGGCATAAGAGTGGTAACAGTTAGGCAAAGAGGTCTTAGTGACTTGCCCAAGGTCACACAGCTAGGAAGGGTCTGAGACCAGATTTGAACCAATGACCTCCCATATCTCCAGGCATGACTCTCTATTCACTGAGCTACTTAGCTGCTGCTGAGACAACCTTCTGATGATGAAGCTCTGATCTTGATGAGGCTGGTAAAAAGATTGTTGGCATAGAACTGGAAGAGTCCTCAGAGACCCTCTCATTTTACAAATGGGGAAACTGAGGATTCAAGAAGGTTAAGTGGCTTGAAATAGATGACACGGATTGGGAGGAAAAAAATCTGATGTTCCACAGTCATAGCTTATAAGAGCCCAAAATCACCACCACACCATGAAGCTAGGTTCTCATGGAGTGATTGGTCATGGCAGTGAATGGAAGAGGACCATGGAATAAAAGGACGAATGGAGGGTTGTTCAGAACAGCTCCTCCAAGAACAGTGGAAGGATA
Organism: Gracilinanus agilis; assembly: GCF_016433145.1. Lineage (NCBI taxonomy): Eukaryota > Metazoa > Chordata > Mammalia > Didelphimorphia > Didelphidae > Gracilinanus > Gracilinanus agilis. Next base: position 41,323,574 of record NC_058131.1, on the reverse strand, counting down.
AATACTGTCATGGAAATATTCTGAGGTGGGGAAAAAGGCAGGTGAAGGAGCTTAAATAATCAACCCTAACATACCACTTAAGGTCTACCAAGATCTTTACATGGGGCAGCATATTAGGTACCACAGTAAATAGAACATCAAGTCTGGATATAGGAAGTCCTGGGTTCAAATATGGCTTCAGACACTTCTTATCTGTATGACCCTATTGCTTAGCCTTTCTTCTGGCTTGGTACCACTACTTAGATCAATTCTAAGATAGAAGATAAGGTTGAAATTAAAAAAATTAAGCCTTACATGCATTATCCTCTGTGATCAGCTAGGAAATGAAGCAAGACTTAGGAATCAGAAGACCTGATCTTACTTCAGATGCTGTCTAAGCTGTTTGACCTAAGAAAAGTCATTAACCTCTAAGTGCCTAACTTTCCTAACCTGTGAAATGCAAATGACAATAATATCAACCTCTAGGGGCATTTAAAGATCAAATGAGTTAGCATAAAATAATTCACAAACTTTATAGTACACTATAAATGCTAGCTATTATTATCATCTTCATAATGATGATTATGATCATCAAGCCTATAAGGTAGGCAGGTCAGATATTATTATGCCATTTTATAGGTGAGGAAACTGGGGTGCATAATGTTGAAGTGATTTCTTAAGGTCATACAACGAATAATTGGCAGAGATGTGATCTGAAAACAAGTTTATCTTTTTTTTTCTTTCCAAATCTAATATTGTTAAGGTTGGAGATGAGGTCATTTGGCAAAAGTGAGCAAAAGGAAGAAAAATTGGGAACCTGAGAATGGAGAAAGTCTGAAACATCCAAGGAACCAACAAAAGATAAACAAATGAATGAGGGAAAATTAGAATTCGTTAAGGTCCATTTGAAATGCAATAGTAGAAATTGGCAGTGGATCCAAGTTAGCAGGAGGTAGCTGACCTTAGTCAGCAAAGTTCTGCAACCTGAGAACAGGAGAAAAGAAAGCAGAAACAGGAGATGGCTGACTGAAATGACCAGTGGTCATTTGGGCATGGGACTCAAGGGTGTTGGTGAGAGCCTAGAATACAAACTGGACAAGGGCTTCTGGGTTCAAAAAAGGTAAAAACTAAGTAAGTACCTCCCATTTCTATAGGCTTTCAGTCTTACAAATCAATTTACATCTTTACTCATTCAATGCTTATGAGAACCCTGTGTTACAGATGAGGAAACTGAGGCTGAAAGAGGTTAAATGAGTTACCCAGGGTCACATAACTGCTTAAGTGTCCGAGGCAGTATTTGAACTCAGGTGTTGCTGTCTTCAAATCCAATGCTTTCTCCACTATGCCACTTGGCTGCTCCTGATTGTATAAGTGATCCTCCTCACAAAGTCTCCACTGAAGCCAACTGGCCTCTTTGCTATTCCTTATATCCAACATACCATGTCCTGCCTCCATGCCTTTCCATGGATTGTTCTCCATTAGCCGGACTATACTCTCCCCATCACTCCGACTGACTCCTGATTGTCGAGCTCTTCTACCCCCCTTAAAGGTTTAGTCCAAGTGCCACCCCTCTTCGGAAGATCTTAACTGCTTGAATACATGGGCTGTTGGGGATATTATTGGGAATGTAGACACTAAATGATAACTCTAGTCCAACTATCAGTTATACGGAATTAGGTCTTGATCAATGATACTGTAAAACCCAGTGGAATTGTGCGTAGGCTAAGGGGACTAGTGGGGATTGGGGGAAAGGGAAAGAACATGAAATTTGTAACTAGCAGAAAATATTCTAAATTAAAAAAAATAGTTGGTGCCATGTCACTCCCCAAACCTGAAGGTGTCCATATGAATGGATAGGAGCATATTTCTTTGTCTTGTCTGTTTCTTATTCCTTTCCTGTTTGTCATGCACATGAGGAGCATCCCCAAACCACTTTGTATATATATTTTTTTCATTTATTTTTTATTTTATTTTATTTTTTTAACCCTTGTACTTCGGTGTATTGTCTCATAGGTGGAAGATTGGTAAGGGTGGGCAATGGGGGTCAAGTGACTTGCCCAGGGTCACACAGCTAGGAAGTGGCTGAGGCCGGGTTTGAACCTAGGACCTCCTGTCTCTAGGCCTGACTCTCACTCCACTGAGCTACCCAGCTGCCCCCTTGTATATATTTTTTGCATATACTCTATTTACTTAGCTATGAGCATGTTCTCTCCTCCAAGTAGAATGGAAGCCCCTGGGTTCAAATCTGGCCTCAGACACTTATTAGCTGTGTGACCCTGGGCAAATCACACTTGCAAACACCTTGTTTGCCTCAGTTTTCTCATCTGTAAAATGAACTAGAGAAGGAAATGGCAAACCACTCCAATACTTCTGCCCCGCAAACCCTAAATCAGGTGGTGAAGAGTTGGGTTATCCTACAATTATCTGTGTATATTCACAAACTTTTTAACAATTAGACCTGGCCAAAAATAAGTTAAACTACCCTCATAGTCAATGAGTTTCCTCATCACTGGAGATATTTAAGCAGAAGCTAGAATGGATGTGACAGAGGGGCTGGACGAAATGACGTCTATAGTCCCTTCCAACTCTGCCACCATTCTGTGGTTCTAGGTCGTGTTTATGCCTAAATGAACAACACAAAACCCAGTGCTGCCACTTACCTGTCATATCCCTCAATCTCTTTGATCCTAAGTTCTTGCCTTTGAAAAATGAGAATATACTTCAAACTGCTCCGCTAAGAGCATCAATGAGAATAAAGTGTTTTGTCCACCTTAACAATAAACATAAAAGTCTTATTCTTCTTATAGATAGCACTCAGTCAGGATCATCATCTTTGTGACTCTACAACTCTTTGCCCCAAAATACAATCCATTCCCTGTTGTCCCTTTCTCATGCCCCTACCCACCTGTGTCCACATACAGAATGGTTATTTGACAGAAGACAATGCCTACCTGTGTCATAGTTCACTATCAGTTTTGCACTGTGGTCTCCTATGGTTAGGGGCTCAAAATCCACACACAGCTGCACGGTGTCCCCCACGTTAACAGTCCCAACAGATGGCTCTGCAGAAAAAGAACTGAAATCCAAAAGGAAATACTCATTAGATTCCATTCTGTCCTGATAGGGAAGGAAGGCAAACACAATCTGAGCTCTAACTCAAGGAAAGGTCACTTGCCGTGACCAGTCAGCCAATTGACAGCCAGGTTCACTTTCCTCCGGGTCATGCAAAATGCTTATTTTAATGCTAATTTCAAGTCGTGGCCCTAGAACCAGAAATAGAAGGGGATGCAGTGATTCATTTTTCCTGCTAGACACTCCTAACTTTTCCTACTAGATAGAAAGTCCATCCATTGAAGGATTTAATTCTTTTCATGATACATATAGCCCAGGCCAGCACTTTTTCATGTTAGGAGCATCTCTCTCGGATGATCTCTTGGTGTTCCTGCATGTAACTATTTTGTCCATAGTATATTGGATCTGGAGGGCAGTGAGGTGACACAGTGGAGAGAGTGCTGGGCCCAGACTCAGAAAGACTCATCTTCCTCAGTTCAAATCCAGCCTCACACACTTTCTCATGGTGTGACCCTGGGCAAGTCCTGTAACCCTATTTGCCTCAGTTCCTCATCTATGAAATGAGCTGGAAAAGGAAATGTCAAACTGCTCCAGTATCTTTGCCAAGAAAATCCCAAATAGGGTCAAGGAAAGTTGGATGGAATTGAAAACAACTAATTAACAACAAAAATATTGCCTCCCAGGGGGTAGATGGGTGGCTCAGTGGATTGAGAGCCAGGCCTAGAGACAGGAGGTCCTAGGTTTAAATCTGACCTCAGATACTTCCAAACTGTGTGATCCTAGGCAAGTCACTTAACCCTATTTACCAAGCCCTTACCACTAGTCTGCCTTGGAGCCAATACACAGTATAATTTTAAGACAGAAGAGAAGGGTACTATTGATTTATTGACTTTAAAGTGTTGGTTGTTAAAGAAATGATAAATAACACTCTATAGATTGTTAAATATAGTCATATATCTAAGCTGCTTCTAATTATATGACTCTTCTAGAGAAGTTCTTAAGCTTTTTAGTTCTCAAACCTTTCTCAAAGTAAAATATTTAATTTTAGAAAACCTGAAGTTCCTAGAATAGAATGTGTAATATACAGGATTGGAGCTGCTAACGGGCACTCAACAACTGTTCATTATTGTTCACCCTTCTGTGGAGTTGTAGAGATGGGAACAGGATCATCCCTCTTCTCCTCTCCTTTATTCACTTTGACTCCACATTTCCTTTTTCCAGTTTCAGAAGGTTCAGCAATGAATCCCTAGGAGCTGTTCCTTCTCTCCCCTATGCACAAACTCACAGAACCCATTATCAGAATGGACTTCATCTCCATCAGCCAAAGGTATCTTACCACCTTCCCTGACACTGCACACTTACTGCTCTACACACCATCTCCTACCCCCCACCTTCCTTTCCATCTCCTATTCTGGGAACCATAATTCAATCAATACTACCAACAGAAAGGGCTTAACAATCAACTACCCTATACCTCCCCTGAGAGTCCCTTTAACAACAGGTCAAAATTCTCTTTCCTGGTCATTACTCATCTAAATGTGTTTTCTCCCCCATTGGAATGTTTTTATTTTATTTATATTATTCATTTCTTTGAGGCCAGACTGTCTTACTCTTGTATTTGTATACCCAGTACCTAACTGCATATTCTGTACTAGATGTATGTTTTCTTTTCTTCTTTTCCTTCCTTCTTTTCTTTATTTCTTCTTCCTTCCTTCTTTCTCTTCCTTCTTCCCTTTCTTCTTTCCTTGCTTTTTTCTTCCTTCCTTCTTTCCTTGCTTCACTTCCTTTGCATTCAAGGATAAGGAGGTTATTGATGGTGAGTGTATTTGCACGAAGCCTTTTCAGTGGTTAAAAAGACCTTGAATTCAAAGAAATCAAGTCTTCCTGTAATCCAGGCAAGTCGAGAGGTGTGCCAGGGAAAGTAATCTATCACCAGCGGCAGGAACAATAAATCTCTCCATACGTGTGGCGGGGACAGAATCGCTCCTTTTTAAATGAGGTTAAAAGGAAAACCTCTTTGCAAGTACAGAAAACACAATCTGCAATTTTGGAGGGCAGATGGTGCTGGTGTATGTGCGTATGCGTGTATGTGGTAACTGAAGGGTGAAGGAATTCCTATTTTGTTTACAATCATGCCTCATGTTCGAGTTTATAAAATGTCTTAGCAGTTTGGTTAAAAATCAATATAGTGCTATCATAAAATGTCTGAAGATAAATATTAGGAGGATCTGGACAAGCACTCGTGCCGAACTTTAAATTGGGGCACAGAGTGTGGAGGAGAGGAAGATGGGGTTATGCAGTTTTTTAGGCTCTGAAGTCCATAGCAGGACCAATAATTCATTTCTTTGTAATTAATGTCTACCCTGGATACAACTGCAAGGCACAAAGCCAAAAACCAAGTTCAAGTGTGTGCCTCATGATTGTTAAAATCCTGAAGTCCCTGAAGAATTCATTATTATAAAAAAGCCCTTGAAATCCCAAATGAGGAAAATTAGAATACCTATAAAATGGGTAGCTGATTAGATGATTCTAAATATGGATTTTCACAAGGTAACTAAAACAAAAAGAGTATATGCTGTAATTATCTGTCTTAGAATCCTAGGATTTAGGGCCAGAAGGGCACTTGGAGATCATCCAGTACAAGCTCCTCATTTAACAAGGAGGAAATAAAGTCCCAGACAGAGCTTATAGGAGACTAGCATTACATACTCTATTTTCATTGATACTAACAGTGTCTTGGTAGGATTGAAAAAGAAGCAAGTTCCACTTAATGGTCACAGTATCATCCCTCCCAACCTCTAAATTCATATAACACCGTGTTCTGCAAACAAATGCCTTTTCCATGTAATGTTCTCTATTAGAACTATTGATATTTTTCTAACATCCTCTCCTAGACTTTAAGCTCCACGAAGGCAGGCAGTATGTCTTGTCTCTGCTTTGTCTTTCCCCTAGCATGGAGCATCGTATCTAGTCCTGCTCATGTTTATTAGGGGGGATGGCTGTAATTGGGAAGGGAGTGTGTAAACTTGTGATTCCATTAGTGAGGGGAGCTCTTTGGACAAATGGAAATTGTCTACCAACACATAGCCAAATGGATCTGCTTCTTCCATTCTTTTTTTCTTTTCCTTCCTTCCTTTCCTTTCCTCCCTTTCCTTCCTTTCCTTCCTTCCTTCCTTCCCTCCCTTCCTTCTTTCCTTTCCTTCCTTCCTTCCTTTCTTCCTTCCTTCCTTCCTTCCTTTCTTTCTCTCTCTCTTTCTCTCTCTCTCTCTCTCTCTCTTTCTCTCTCTTTCTTTCTTTCTTTCTTTCTTTCTTTCTTTCTTTCTTTCTTCCTTTCTTCCTTTCTTCCTTTCTTCCTTTCTTCCTTTCTTCCTTTCTTCCTTTCTTCCTTTCTTTCTCTTTCTCCTTCCATCTTAGAATAAATGTTGTGTATTGCTTCCAAGGCAGAAGAGCAGTACAGGCTAGGCAATGGGGGTTAGGCGACTTGCCCAGAGTCACATAGCAAGGGAGTATTTGAAGCCAGATTTAAACCCAGAACCTCCAGGCTCTGAGCCTAACTCTCAATCTATGAGTCATCTAGCTGATTTCCACTTCTATTCTTAACAAGTCACCCAGGACATTAAAAAGTTAAGACACACAATTAATATGTATCAAAAGCAGAATTACAATTCAAATCTCCTTGACTCCAAGACCAGAATTATATCAATTATACATAACAGTGACTTAGTTATATGTTATTGAATAATAAAGCTGAAACCTATAGAGTCAATATAATTTATAATCTCGGAGAAGAATTAGAAACAGGGACCCGGTTGTCTGACTTTTGGTCCAGTATTTCATTGCTTTTTTCTAATGTTCCTCCCCATTTCCTAATATTCTTCTTCACATACTATGATTTCATCTTCTTTTCAAGGATTTCTTATTCTGCATAGGACATTAGTGCAGCCAAATGGATAAAGTCATTTAAAATGAAAGCTAAGCTAATTTTCTAAGGAGAGCAAAACCATGGTGCTTCAGCGACGGTTGTCAGGAGTCCAGATTCCACACAGCAAGATTTCCTTTCTTTCAGTTATTAAACATAGATTGCACACAATACCTAAAGTTGTAGGTGGGGGGGGGGGGAATTCTTCTTGGACTATCCTATTTAGGGATGCCTCAGCTCAGACTTTAATTGCATAAAGAGGGTTAAGTCGTGGTGACTTAAGCAGCATCCATAATAAATTTTCTCCACAATATAAAAATCAGACAAGTTAATAAATGTTAAATATCTGATATTGCTCTTGTAGACTTAAAAGCTTTTGTTCCTCAAAAGTAAACAACTGGCTGTCTACCAAGAAGGTTTAGGCTAGATATTATGTTCCAGTAACAGCAGGTGCCTTATCAGGTATAAAATTCAGTTATAACACTTTAATTCAATGCAACAAACAGTTATTAAATGCTTACTGTCTTTGAAGAATTGATGCATCATGACAACACATTTTATCTAGTCAATGACATTCCCCAAAACAATTCAGCACAACTTCATCTAGCACAACTGTCACCAGTGAAATAATGATGAAAATTGTTAACATTTATATAGCACTTTAAGGTTTTCAACGTATTTGACAAATATTATCCCATTTGATAGTCACGATAAACCCTGGAAGGTAGGTGATATTACTATCCCCATTTTACAGATGAGGAAACTGAGGCACAGAGAAGTTAAGTCGATTGTCCAGGGTCACACAACTAGTAAGTGGTAGAGGCTGCATTTGAATTCAGGTCTTCCTTACTCTGGGTCCAATGCTTCAACTACAATGACACCTAGCTGCCTCTAAAATGTTTCTGATTTTAGTATTTTAACAATTACTGACACAGGGCATTGACAATATGTATTCTTGACAATAGGGATCTATATTGAGAAGTGAAAGTTAATCTAACATTTGTGGATTCATTCATATTACAATGATTTCAGCAGCTAACCAGGCACCTTCCTGCTCTGCCATCCTTGATCATTGGACCTTCATGCTAACTAAACAGATGTCTTTAGTGTATGCAAAGCCAATAGCCACAGAAGATCCCAAGTTCCTGACACTTTCCCCAGTGCAGAGGAGGGAGGAGCTTTAAAAAAGAGACAGGGCTGGCCAAGATGGCAGAGAAGGTACCAGATTTGCCTGATCTCTACCAAATTATCCTCTAAACATCTGGAAACAAATTTTGGCATTAAGGAACCCACAACAAGATGGGGTAAAATAATTTTTCAGCCCAAAACAACTTAGAAGGTCAGCATGAAAGATTTATTGCAGCAGGGTGGAAATGAATCACGTAGTAGTATGCCAAGGCAGGTCCTAACATGGCACACCAAGTTTAGGGGGTGGCTTAATCAGCAGCAAAGGCTTTCAGAGTTCTCAGCCACAGATGGTAAAGGGAGTCAGACAACTGCTCCGAAGGAGATTACAGGGGTCCTTTTGCTGGCTCTGGGTGAAAGACTCTTCTTTTTCTTTTGCATTTAGAAAAATTTATTTTTTAGAATATTTTCCCACATTTACATTATTCATTTTCTTTCCCTCCCCTCTTCCTTCTCCACTCCCAGAGCCAACAAGCAATTCCACTGGGTTGTACAAATGTACTTGATACCTATTTCCATATGTTCATTTGTCAACATGGAATCTAGAGACCCCAAACTTGTATCCTAGTGAGATCTTCTGAACCCCAAGTTTTAGGAATAGCTTATAGGTTGGAGATCCCCAAAGCTTGTAATCTGTTCCCTGTTCCCATGAGAATTCACTCTGAAGGGAATCTCAGACTAGCAGTTGCAGACTGAATAATGGACCCCAGGGTAAAAGCTAAATGATTCTTTTGCCTTAGAAGCTTCTCCCATTGTACCACATCCCCTTTCCTTCAGCTTATGAGACTGATGCGCTGCCTACTGAGCTAAAGAGTCATTTAACTTTTACCCTAGGGTCCATTATTCAGTCTGCAACTGCTAGTCTGAGATTCCCTTTAGGGTAGATTCTCACAGGAACAGGGAACAGATTACAAGCTTTGGGGGTCTCCAACCTACAAGCTATTCCTAAAACTTGGGGTTCATTAGATCTCCCTAGGCCACAAGTTTGGGGTCTCTAGATTCCATGTTGACACATTTTTGCTATAAAGTGATTTTCTTAAAAGCCTAGACCCTGAATCACATTGGGTGAAAGACTCTTGTTGCATTTCCCATACACAGAACCAGATAACAATCTAGGGATATGGTCTCAGAATGAGGATGAGCATTAGTATACACCAGCTCTTGTAGCCGCAGAAGTACAGGAGTCCCTAGTCATAGTTCCAAGGTGGAAAAGAGTGCTTGTGGCTACTAACAGACCAGAGCATAAGTCAGGAAAATATTAAACACAGCTCAGTTTTCCTTACATCATGCCACTTTGGAAGAACTGAAAGTAGATAGATCCTCAGAGCCAGCTCTGAAGGCAGAGACACAAAGAATTTGAAGTATGAGAGACTGCCCCCTTCACCACAGGAATGGAACCCACCCATGACAGTCTTTTAAAAGTTAAAAGTGAAGAAAAAGAGTAGGAAATGAGCAAACAGCAAAAAAAAAGAAATTCAAGATAGAAAGTTATTTTGGTGACAGGAAAAACCAAAACACAAACTCAGAAAAAAGACAACAAAATCAATATTGCTACATCCAAAACCTCCAAGAAAAATAGGAATTGGTCTTAAGTCCAAAAAGAATTAATGAAGGAGCTCAAAAAGATTTTTAAAATCAAATAAGAAAGATGGAAGAAAAACTGAGGAAAGAAAAGAGGGTGATGCAGGAAAATCATGAAAAAAAGAGTCAATAGCTTGTTAAAGAAGGAACAAAAATGCTGAAGAAAATAATACCTTAAAAAACAGAATAAGCCAATTGATCAATGAAACACAAAAATCTGTTGAAGAGAACTCAATAGAAAGCAAAATTCACCAAATGGGAAAAGATGTGCAAAAAAATCACTAAAGAGAAAAATGTTTTAAAAAGCAGAATTGGCCACATGGAAAAAGAGACACAAAAATTCACTGAAGAAAAATTAGAATTGGGCAAATGGAAGCTAAAGATAACTTGAGACATCAAAAAACAATAAAAGAAAGTCAAAAGAATGAAATAATAGAAGAAAATGTGAAATATTTAATTGGAAAAACAATGGACCTAGAAAATAGATTGAGGAGAGATAACAAACATTTTTAAACTATCAGAAAGTCATGTTTAAAAGAAAATAAGAGCCTAGAATTTATCTTTTAATAATCAAGGAAAACTGCCCTGATATTCTAGAGCCAGAAAGTAAAATAGAAATTGAAAGAATACATCTATCATTCCCTGAAAGAGATTTCAAGAAACATTCCCGATGAAAAGTGAGCTGAACAGAAAATGTGGCTTTTAGCTATAAGACTCAAGAGCATAAAAAGGTAATAGGAAAAACATTATCATAAGGTAGTTTCTAGTTTCAGACACCTGCTATGTGACTCTAGGCAAGTAACTTAGCTTTAGCTTTTATCTGCCTCAGTTTCCTCATACTTTAAAGTGGATAATAACAGCACTTATCTCCCAGTTGTTTTGATGATAAAATGAGATAATATCTGTAAAAGTGTTCACAAATCTTAAAATGCCACTTAAATGTTAGCTATTATTATTAGTCATTCAAAGAAGGACTTTCATCATTCTTCAGTTCAATATTTTGCAAGTCAGACCTGAGGTCCTCTGAAGAATAGCTGGCCCAAGTGTTCTGTAATCCTCTAGTCAATTGCTGCCCTTCCACAAGACCTGCCTTTGATTTTCTTCTTTAATAAAAGCTTGTTGAGCTAAACAAATTAAGATGAGAAGGGATTTTAGTTTAGTTTTAATATTTCTAAGTGATCAGATAAGCCAAAGGTGGGGGGTTTTCTTTTACTTTAGCAAATGTAAACTTCTTTTAAAACTTGAGTGGATCTATCTTCTCCAGAATTTCAGACTGTGTTTTCCCTTGAACAACACTCCTGACTTATTAACCAGATTCTTAATCTTTTGCCTTAGAGTTTTAGCTTCTAACATTTCTTTTTAATCTTCTTTATTTCATATCTCCCCATGTAACTTAATTTTATCAGTAATTGCTGTTCTGGTGTCAGAAATGGAGAAATAGTAAACACCTTTTTACACACACACACACACACACACACACACACACACACACACTTTACTACTGTCAACAGGTTTCCTCTGAAAAGATTAAAATTGATGATGTATCATTTATTGATCCTATTAACAATTAATTGATTTTGTCTTACAAATGCTTAACTTGTGATTTTTTTGTCTCTGAACATGGTTCAGAATTTACCTGTCTGTAATGAGTTAAGTTTAAAAATCTGGGTCTTCTGCTAATCACTGAATTCAAGGAATTTTGCTAACGTTGGGGAATTCATGTAAACACAAGGGAGCTGGATCTGATATCTTTACTCCACAAAGTAAAGTCTAGTTTCAAGGAAGTCTGGTTTGCAGGCTGCTGTCTTACACCCAGACTCAAAGACTGCTTCTTAATCTTGTGAAAGAAAAAAGGGACCAGCCATTGCTAGCCCCCATTACTAAACTTCCAACCAATTATGTTGTTCCCTGAGCCTTACTCAGTTTTGTAACCAATCATGTAACTCACTCTCATGATGTCATCTTCCCTGTTCTGTATACCCCTCCTCAAATCTATAAAAGTGGAACTGTCCATTTGCTCAGAATCTTTGGCATAAATGGAGGTAAACCACTTGACCCACTTGTTGACAGGCAGCATACCCATGAGAATAAACATTCTCTTACACAGAGAATTGCCTCAGTTTACCCTTTTGTTAAATATAAAATGCAACACCTCCAATTCATTTGTGGTTACCTCATTAAGACCATGTCTCAATTTTCACCACTATTCATTCACTGGTATCTAAAGAACATGTAGATAATCTAGTATAATCCTTCCTTGTAGACAAAGAAATTGAAGTCCAGGGTGGCTCCTTGATCCACACAAGAGCACAGAACTAAAAAATGTCAAAACCAGGGCTCAAATGTAAGTCTTCTCAATAATAGTCATTATTAAGTCAATTTGCGAATGACAGAAAGAACAAGAAAATGTAAGTATTGTGTCACTTTCAAAGATCTTTGAAAAACTATGGAGAATGGGAGAGGTTGTCACTGGACTAGAAAGAGGTAAATGTTGTCCCAGTTTCCAAAAATGGGAACAGAGTCTGCAAACTTTAAGCCAGCAAGCTTGACATTTATTTCTGGCAAATTTTTAAATGTAAAATCTAGTCACATTAAAGGAGTGGTGAATGAACACCTAGAAAAATAAAGCAGAGATAACAAAAGAACCACCACGATTCCATCAAGTACGAGCGTTGCCAGACTAACCTCATTTATTTTTAGGAGAATTTTAGGTAGATCACATGAGTGCTATAGATAGAGTTTACCTCAATTTTAATAAAGAATTTAACAGAACTACTGATGCTAGTCATTTTAATAATATTTTATTCTCCCCAATTACATGTAAAAGCAGTACTTAACATTAAAAAATTTTTAGTTCTACATTTTCTCTCTCCTTCCTACACATTGCAGTCATGTAAAACATTTCTCCATATTAGTCATTTTGTGGAAGAAAAAGAAGGGGGGAGAGAGAGAGAAGAGAAGAGAAGAGAAGAGAAGAGAAGAGAAGAGAAGAGAAGAGAAGAGAAGAGAAGAGAAGAGAAGAGAA
>NC_058131.1:41218306-41310475 GCF_016433145.1 Gracilinanus agilis | reverse complement strand
GAGGGAGGAAAGGAGGGAGGGAGGGAGGAAGGAAGGAAGGAAGGAAGGAAGGAAGGAAGGAAGGAAGGAAGGAAGGAAGGAAGGAAGGAAGGAAGGAAGAGATTTGGTCTGCATTCAGACCATCAGTTCTTTTCTGGAAGCCAGTGGCATTTTTCATCATGTTCTCTGTGATTGTCTTGGATCACTCTCTTACACTAGTCTTGTGTAAATAAAATGGAGAGATGAGATTTGACAACGAGATAGTTAAATTCAGAACTTGTTAAATGTCTCAAAGAGTAGTTATCAATAGTTTCATGTTAACTTGGAAGAAGGCTCCTGGTTTACTATCCCAGAGCTGTTTGGACTTCAACTGTTCATTTATTTATCAATGTCTCAGATAAAGACACAGATGCCACACCTAATGAATTTACAAATGGCACAAAGGTAAAAGAGGTAGCTGACATGTTGGATGACAAAGTAAGCATCCAAAAAGATCATGACAAGCTAGGACATTAAACTGAATCTAATAAGAAATTTAATAAGCATAAATATTGGGTTCAAACACTTGGGTTCAAATTCAGTCTACAAGCATAAGTTAGCAAGGCATAACCAAGTAGCAGTTCAGCTGAAAAAATATCTGGGCATTTTAGTCGTATACAAATTCAGTATGAGTCACTAGTGTAATTTTCAGGCCAACTCCCTTGTAGAGGAAACTAGGAACCAGGAAGGCTATTGACAAATTATATCCTACCCTGCTTAGACAACATTTGGAGGATTGTGCTCAGTCCTCAATGCCACATTTTTGGAAGATTATGCTAAGTAGAGAGTAACCAGGTAAAGGATCTTGAGATCATACCAAATAAGAACCAGCTAAAGTAAATGGAGATGTTTGTCCTGGAAAACAGAAGACTTAAGGAATGAGAGCTGTTTCTTATTTGAAGGTCCATCAGATGAAAGGGGGATTAAACATATAGATTGAGTAAAATTTCAAAATTGGAACCATCAAAAAGTTAGGAGATCAGAGCATTCTTTTCACCAAAAGTCTTTAAGCAAAGCCTAGATGACCATTTGTTGAGAGCCCTATATAGTGGATCATCATTCAGATAGAAATTGAACTAGATGGCCTCTGGGGTTCCCTCCAATTCTGATTTCCATATTTGTCTCTGAAGTATATCAGTTCTTAAATTATTTAGTGCCAAATTTCATTAATTCTGAATGATGGCTAAAATGAATAAGGGAAAATGCCACCTTCATTTCAAGATTTCACTCTTTGTCAAGAGTGAGTAGAATAGAATCCAAAATTGGTTTTTTTTTAAAACAGAAATAAAAGACTATCCAGTTCAGGATACTTTTCTCCAATTTCTATATCTTTTCCATAACTAGTCCTCAACCTTAATCAATACTATCTAATAAGATCTGAAAGCAATGAACCTAAGAGTTCTTTATAATTTCTAAGCTTGACAGACACAGTACTTTGAGAAGGATTCTGCACTCTCTGAGGCTCCCAAACTTGATCTCATCTCTTACTGGATCCAGAAAGGTCATGGCATGCTCTATCAGCATTTTTGTTTTATAAAGGAAAAAAAAAGTCCTGAACACATAGTATCACCACTAAAAATATCCTAAACTCTTAGGTCAGAAATTCAGCAAAACAAAAGGCAAAATATAATTAGTTCTGGGGTTATTCAAATGCTAACAATTTCATTTCATCCCTTTAAATTTCTCTTCTTCTATTTGCCTCTAAGATATGTTTTTCTTGTTCTTATTTTATTATTATTCAAATTTCATGTACATTTAATAATTGGCAATGTTAGGATTCATAGTTATCCCAAAAGTTGTTTCCTAAAGAGAATTTTAGATAATGATAGTGGTAGGCTCCAAGGTCACTTAGCTGTGAATTTTAAGACCTCAAAATGGACAAAGACTGCCCCTCCCTCTTAATGTCCCAATAATGCAAAAGATCTAGGTAATTTCACTAAAGCTCAAAGTCATGCCTTTTGTGATTACTGAGTCAGATTAGAGTATGCCACCAATAGATCCCAGTTGGTGTTATCTATTACATCTTATTCCCAATAGTCTTGAGGCTTAGCACTCAATGACATGCAGTTATTTGGGGGTACTTAAGATCTATTTGATAACAAGGTAACTGGGGGAAGCTTTAGAGGAGAGATGATCAGATTCTTCATTGTGAGTAATTGTACAGCCATGTCTATTGATTGCCAAGCTGACCTAGATGAAGCACCTAGCAACCTGAGGGAAAGTCAGGAGGCTGAATGTGCCAAGGGAGTCAAATTACCACCACCACCACCACCACCACCACCACCACCACCACCACCACCACTACCACACCACTACCGCCTAGACCACCATGTACCTTCAGATCCTAATGGAAACAATCCAGGACCCTAAACCAAAGGACTTTTAGAATAGCAATATTTTCAGTCAACTACCCTCAGTCATTATCCTAAGAAGCATCTATGGAGTTGTTGCTTGGCAACCATTCCTATAGATGCTACACTCACCACTACTGAAGATTTAGGAAGGAAAATTCTTGCCACCAAAGTCATTAGCTCTATACAGTGGTCCAATATGAGATATTAGTGTAATTTTATCAGTGGAAATGACATTAAAGAGGAGCCATGACCATCTGCTTTGCTGCTGTCTCCCAAGGTCAATAGAATCTTTACATTTGACTTGAAATTGAAACCTCTCCCATTAGAACAAGAGCTCCTTGAGAGCTTGTTTACCTTGCTATTCGTATCCACAATTCTACGTACATAGTTAGTGTTTAAGAAATATTTATTCTTTCAGTCATTCATTCTGGACCTTGAAAGATGAAAACATAGCAAAACAGAGCCAAAACACTCCTCTACAAAAATCATCTTGATTAACTGAAGAAAACCTAGTTTGAAAGGCATCAGAGGCAAGTCAAATAACCTTCATGCGTTTTAGTTTAGTCATCTATAAAGTGAAAGGGTTGGACTAGATGGACTCCGAGGTCCCTTCTAGCTCTAGATCTATGGGCCTGTTTATCCTTTAAATGCCTTAGCTAGATGCTGCCTCCATGTTCCAGTATCTGAAATGTTGGTGCAATTACTCACAATGAAGACTTACCTAATCCATCTCTCCTCTAAAGCTTCCCCAAGTTATTATGGTAACAGACAGCCCCTAAATACTCCAGATAACCGCAAGTCATTGATTACTAGCCAGCTGACCCCTCAAACCATTGGAGAATATGATGGAGTGGATAACACTAGTTGGAATCTATTCAAAGTATACTTTAATCTGACTCGGCATGTGTCTGATTTCAGTTACTAAAGGCATGGCTTTGAATCACACTGGAATCTGTTATTTTTACTCCATAAGGATGGTATCACTGACTTCTTTGGAATCTCCAGGGTCAACCAGAGCTTGAATCCAAAGCCCTGCATGGCTTGGGATTCTGAAGAGTCTTCTGAATCCCAGGTTCTTCCCTGAAGCCTTTCCTGACCATTTTAAGTCTCCCTGATCTCTCCTGAGCCCTGTATCACTCTTAAATGGTATATTCCAATTCAGTACTTAACCATATTCTATCATGTACTGTTCCTATTGTTCCAAGTGAATTAACTTGGTCTATTCATCTAAACTATAAAATCTCAAAGGGCAAGAATCAGGTAATATACTTCTATACCTTCCATGGCAATTAACAAGAGTGCTGAGTACCAATCAGGTATTTGATGAATAGTTGTTGATAGAGTAGGTGATAAGGAAGGCCCCAAACTCAAAGTGATTCTTCTTAAAAATAAACATTTGTTTTTAGGGATGAGTGTATACTTAAAACTCTTATGGCATAATCTTCTATGCAGGGATCCTTCAACTATTGTTGGTGAGGGAGGAGCCCTTTGTTTTCCTTTAAGCTTTGAGATCATTGGGTAAATGCTGACTAAAAAATGCCTGAATACAGATGGAAATGAGTTCAGTGGTAGTGAAGGAACTAAAAGTGGTCATTCTCTCAGTCCCTCCCAAGAACCTGAGAAAGAAAGATAAAAGGTAGAAGGTTGGAGATTCATGAAATTTCTCCAGATTTAGAAGTAAATGTTACTATTATGTTGTAAGGAATGATAAAGGGGGTGGTTTGAGAAAAATTTGGGAAGACTTACATGAATTGATACAAAGTGAAATGAGCAGAATCAGAAAATCATTGTATACAGTAACAATAATATTGTAATGATTATCAACTGTGAATGGCTTAGTTATTCTGATCAGTACAATGATTTATGACAACTTCAGAGGGCTCTTGATGAAAAATGCTATAAACTCCTAGAAAGAAAATTGATGGACTCTGAATGGAGATGAAATGGTTTTTTTTTTCACTTTCTTTTTCCTTCTTTTTTTGGGGGCAACATAGCTAATATGGAAATGTTTTGCATGATTTCATATGTAAAATGGATAGTGTGTTTCTCATCTCAGTGGGTAGGGGAGGAATTGAGGAAGAAAGTTTGGAACTGAAAAAAAAAATTTTAAGTAAAAAGAAGGGAAAGTTAGGTGGTTCAGTGGATTGAGAACCAGGTACTTCCTAGCTGTGTGATCCTGGGCAAATCACTTAACTACTACTACCTGCCCCTTACCACTCTTCTGCCTTAGAACCAATATACAGTATTGATTCTAAGATAGAAGGTGAGGGTTAAAAAAATAAAATAAAAGATGAAAAGAGTAAATGAGGATCATGGGCACTGTGTTCCATCAAAAGAAAACAACTATTATTTTTAATAGAATCCTCCGGCAAATCTTAGAATATGTGATAATTACAATCTCTATATTGTTTGAAGTTACAGTTATGATGCTAGGAGTCCAATATAGAGTCCCTTAGCAGTCCTAATGCCCATAAAATATATAGCTAGATAGACAAGGTTTATATTTTTCCATTCTTCTGATCACTGTTAACACTATGTCATATAATTAGTCCTCCCAGCTTCTAATTAGATAAAACTCCTTACTGACTATAGTAATCCCTTGAGTCATTTACCTCCTATTACTCCAGAAAGTCACCCCAGAACCCCTCCCAGTTTTTGGTCCCCATAAAGAATCTCCTACCTGACCCTTACTGAAGTCTGATAGTAATGATTGACTCTAAGAACTTCACCACCACTTCTGAAGTTACTGAGGAATGACCCTTCCCACATTTGGCACTGATTATCTGTTTTCTGTCCACCAAGCCCATTTTTAGGAATATACCTTCACTACCTAAAACCTAAAGTTGAGCATATTTCCTCCCCAACATGTCTCCCTCCCACTTCAAACTAAGGGAGAAGGAAGATGTGTTGGGGTTAGGTTCTTGTATCTATGGAGATGAACCTCTGTCTATATAGTGTGTGTTTTTCCTTTTTTGCCTGCTTGCTATACTGCATAGTAATAAAGCTCTTGTTTGTATCAATTTCCCCAAGTACTCATTTCCTATAAATTCTAGAACCTAGGTATTTGCTTTAACCCAAACCATAAGGTCAAATAAAGAAGAATGCAAAGAGTATACCAGTAACCTACTAGAAAGTCTTAAGAAACTCCAATAGAATCAAGTAATGAAAACAATCATGAACCAAATTATTTGAATAATAAAAATTTGCTTCTTGACAACATCTCAGATATCAATTTTCTGCAAAATGCTTTAGCTGAATCCCATAAATCTGTTTGGTCTCAACATTTTCATTCTTCACATTGTTTTTGTTTTGATGATTTACTATTTGACTGACTTAAGATGTCATTATTAAATCCTCATTTAGGTCCACATATTTTGTTTGCTATTTCAGTGTCATATTTTATAAATAATGCATTCAGTATTTCTCTTTTTTTATAAACCCACTACAAACTTGTTATTCTAATCTCAACTGGACTCTCACTGCAGCAAAACAATCCTACTTAATTCTTTATCCCAAACCATCACAATGGCTGTTACAAACTTTCTCTTCTTTCCTCAAGATTCTCATAGCATGCCCTCCACCTAACTAAGGATCTCACCTCTTACTCTTCTAAGAAAATTGAGGTCATTAACCATGAGCATCATCTTCAGACCTTCTCTTAAAATCACAATCCCCTGGTATCATCCCTCACTCTTTCCCTTTACTCCAGTCTCTGATGAAGAGGTGGTCATTCTTGCCAACTCTTCTTTGAATATTCTTGATTCTACTCCATAACAGATTGTCCTATCATTCCCATCTTCACTTGTCTTCAATCTCTCCCTTCCTACTGATTCTTTCCCTGCTACCTATAAACACAACCAAGTCTCCATCACCCTTTTAAAAAATCTCACTAGATTCTACTATTCCCACTAGCTATTGTCCACTCTCCTCTCTTTTTAGGCCAAACTCATTGAAAAAGTTGCTTCTATTTATTGCTTTCATGTCCTTTCCATATCAAGCAGGTTAGGGGCATGAAACCTCCAAGATCTGGAAAATCTATGTAAAATTTTCTGACTTTTACATTCTTTTCACAAACTTTAAATTTTTATTTATTTTAACTTTTAAAAAGAAATATTTATGGTATTAAAAGATAAAATATCTAATTACTCAAATATACAAAGAGTTAAAGTAATTGTATAAAAAATCAAGCCATTCCCCAATTGATAAATGGGCAAGAGACATGAATAGGCAATTTTCAGGTAAAGAAATCAAAAGTATCAATAAGCACATGAGAAAGTATTCTAAATCTCTAATAAATAGAGAAATGCAAATCAAAACAACTCTGAGATATCACCTCAAACCTAGCAGATTGGCTAAAATGAAAGAAGAGGAGAGTAATGAATGCTGGAGGGGATGTGGCAAAACTGGGACATTAATGCATTGCTGGTGGAGTTGTGAACTGATCCAACCATTCTGGCTTGCAGTTTGGAACTATGCTCAAAGGGCTATAAAAAATGCCTGCCCTTTGATCCAGCCATACCATTGTTGGGTTTGTACCCCAAAGAGATCATAGATAAACAGACTTGTATGAAAATATTTATAGCTGCACTTTTTGTGGTGGCAAAAAACTGGAAAAGGAGAGTATGTCCTTCAATTGGGGAATGGCTGAACAAATTGTGGTATATGCTGGTGATGGAATACTATTGCGCTCAAAGGAATAATAAACTGGAGGAGTTCCAGGTGAACTGGAAAGACCTCCAGGAACTGATGCAGAGTGAGAGGAGCAGAGCCAGAAGAACACTGTACACAGAGACCGATATATTATGGTAAAATCGAATGTAATGGACTTCTGTACCAGCAGTAATGCAATGACACAGGACAGCTCTGAGGGATGTATGGAAAGGAATGCTACCCACATTCAGAGGAAGGACTGCAGGAGAGGAAACATAAGAAAAACAACTGCTTGAACGCATGGGTTGGGGTGGACATGATTGGGGATGTAGACCCGAAACCACCACACCAATGCAACTATCAACAATTTGGAAATAGGTTTTGATCAACGACACATGATAAAACCAGTGGAAATGTGCGTCGGCTATGGCGGGGGGTGAAGGGGAAAGTAGGAGCATGAATCATGTAACTATGTTAAAAACGAATATTAATAAATGTTTAAAAAAAGATAAAATATATTGATATTATACAATACAATACATATAGTTTATGTATTTCTGAGTTCCTATACTTTTTTGTATCATTTGCTGGCCTTTGCATGTTTGCAGCTTCTGCAAAATTTGCCCCAAATTCCCATTTAATTTCTTATGCCTACCCATAATATGCTGAAATCATGACAGGAAAAGTCGCAACATGGAAGGGATACCTGTATTTCCCCAAGTATATACACCATCCATACTAGTGGGAGACCAGAACCTTCCTCTATCAGAACTAGATAAATCAAACAAAAAAATAAATAAGAAAGGTAAGAGATGTGAATGAAATCTTGGAAAAATTAGAGTTAATAGATATATGGAGAAAAATAAATAGGGGCAAAAAGGAATATACCTTCTTTTCAGCAGCACATGGTACATTCACAAAGATTGACCATGTACTAGGGAATAAAAACATGGCAAACAAGTGCAAAAGAGCAGAAATAATAGATGCAATCTTTTCAAATCATAATGCAATGAAAATAATAATTAGTAGGGGTACATGGAGAGGCAAATCAAAAATTAATTGGAAATTAAATAATATAATTCTCCAAAATTGGTTAAAGAACAAATCATAGAAAAAAATTTATAATTTCATTGAAGAGAATGACAATGATGAGACATCCTATCAAAATTTATGGGATGTAGCCAAAGCAGTACTCGGGGGTGGGGGTGGAATTTATATCCTTGAGTGCATATATTAACAAATTAGGGCAGGCAGAGGTCAATGAATTAGGTATGCAAATTTAAAAAATAGAAAGTGAACAAAATAAAAATCCCCAGATGAAAACTAAATTAGAGATCTTATACACATCATCCCTATAACTTTCAGTACCAAAGTATCCATTCTAGCCATCACTACCCCCTATGTGTGGGATCTCCCTCATTATGATCAATCAATCCATCAAGTATTTATTAGAAATTTACCATGTTCCAAGTGCTACACTAGATGCTACTGAGTACAAAATACAATAAATGAAACAATCCCCACTCACAATATGTAAGTTCCTTCCTGGCATTATCCTTTTCTCTCTACATTCCCTCATTTTGTGATGCCAGCAGCTCCCATCGGTTCAGCTATCATCTTTATTCAGATCACTCCCAGTTCTATATATCTAATCTCTCTCCTGAACTACAGTCCTTTATTGATAATTGTATTTGGACATTTCAAACTGGAAATCCCATAGACATCTCAAACTTAAATGTCTAAAATAGAGAGCATCTTTCTCCCAAACCTTCCCCTCTCCCAAACTTCTCTGTCTTTATTAAGGAGAGCAACAACCTCTAAGTAACCCATATTTGCAATCTGAGTGTCATACTCAACTCTTCACTGTCACTTCACCTATCTGATCACCTTCCAGATTTTGTTATTGCTACCTTCTCAATATATCTCATTCATTAATTCTTTCATTCATTCTTTCATTCTCTCTATTCGCACAACTACCACCCTATTTTAGGCTCCATCACCTCTCATCTGAACAATCACAATAACATTCTAATAGACCCACCACATCCTTCCCACTCCAATCTTCTGAAAAAAAAACACAAGTTATTTTCTGAAAGCAGTCTGCCAATACCCCCTACACACACACACACACACACACACACACACACACACACACACACACACACACTCACACCACTGATAAACTTCAGTGGCTTTCTAACTCCTGTAGGATCAAGTATAAACTCCTCTATTTGGCCAGTAAATTTCTTTTGTTCCTTGACTATGCTTTCCCTCTGAAATGATCATTCATGTAATCTCTACATATATTATACGTTCATAATTGTTTGTTGATAAATCCTCTCTCCCTTTAGACTGTGAGCTCCTTAAAGGTTGGGATAGTGGCTTTGTCTTTCCTTGAATAACATCCAGTTACCCTCAGGTTCATGTCTATGGGACAGATTTATAAAATATGGCCCACCGGTGTAGTGACTATGCCCTTGGGAAGATAGTTATGAAATGGGTGGTGTTCATGACCAGCCAAAGAGCAAAACTGTCTAACAACAAGCTAGGGGTTAAGCTTCCTGACTTGCACTTGGAAAGATCTTTCTCTTATTTGGTCCTCATCATGTCCTCCCTGTCACAAATAAAGGGATATCTGCCAATATAAAGACGGGGTCAACCACAAGTGTTTTGTGAAATAATTTAAAATTTGGCAAATATATTCTTTGAAAGAATTATTTAAACCACAATTAAGTGGACGTAAGACAAGAGTAGAATGAGGCTAGGGTTCTTCATGGCTAGATTTTGTTTTATTTATATGGCGTTAGTAGAGTAGCCAGAGCCTGAGATTTTTAAAAAACAAAAGGCAAGCAAACAGTCGCACACCATTCTGCTTGCTTTTTTAGAAGTCATCCTTCATTGTCTGCAGATGAGGCAGACACAGGCTGCAGCCATGAGATTAACAGTCATCTTTCCTTTCTCCTCACCTTGCTCTCCTCAACAGTTCTAAACTCTTCAGCCCTCCAAGTAAAAAACCTGTCCTCCCATCTGAGACCTACTCTTGAGTTAATTTCCTATCTTCCCAAACTGGCAAAAATGACAAATCCCAAGGTTTTTGTGGCCAGCCAAACCCTTGCCAGAGCGATAAAATTCACGTCCCAAGTGCTTACAGAGTCCAGCACATAGTAAGCACTTAATATAATATTTGTTGACTGACATCTAAACTAAGAAAGGTTTATTCACGTGTGAAAGGATTAGGATAGTCTTACTGACCTCCTTGGTAACTTAACCACTAAATCCATGAAATGAATGTATCACACTGTATTGATGTAAAAAACTTTACTTGGTTTCACATCTGGCTTCTGAAAGATTTGTCTTAGTAATAATTCCAGATTAGGTATAGAGCCAATACTACTTTTCCAAACTCACTGCCAATCTGTTTCTCATAGTGAAAGACTGCAAATGAGAGCAAATTTTTCAAAGCCTGTGGTTTGTGGTTGTGGTACACCACATTTATTTTATGTAATGGAAAAGGATCTATCCTCCTTAATTCACAGTGAACCAATTAGACCTGCCATTTTTGTATCTTACTTCACCAAAAAGAATGGAAAGAATATTTGTCTAGGGGTCAGAAGATCTAGTGCTGCTGTTTCAAAGCCTACTTTTGCTACTTATTATGACTCAATTGACCATAGAAGGAGAATTGGTAGGAATAGTTGTGTTTAGGGAAGGAGGTTGGGCTGGGGAGTAACAAGATGCCAGGATTCAAGTCATCTGGCCCATTCCTGAACTGGCTTGAGAAGCTGATCCTAACAGTAAGGGAATTAAAGTGGGCACTTCTCTAACCTTCAATTTTTCATCTGTGACATGACAGAATTGGACTAGATCATCTCTAAGGTTATCATTCAGCTCCACCATTCTGTGACTGAAGAAATATGATGAGGGTCATTTAGATATTATGCACAAAGCTCAGTTTGAGTTCCTCTGAATTAAGATGCACAAAGTATTTCAAGCACAGACTTCTAACCAGAAGCAGCATTTTAGAATGAAAGAATTCCAAACTTGACTAGCTTCTGCTACTTTCTACCTCTATAAATTCAAATAAGTCATTTAGTTGAGTTTCTCATTTGCAAAATGAGGGAGGCAAACAAAATTATCTCTAAGGTCCTCTTCAGCACCATCCTGATTTGATAATATTTAATCAATTAATAAAATTTAAATTTAACTAATTTAATAAATTATCATCTTAATAGGTTTTAAATGATTCACAACTTTAATAAGCCTCAGTTTTCTCAGCTGTAACATGGAGATAATAAAACCTACCCCCTATACCTATTTCATATGTTACTCTAAAAATAAAAAATAAATCATAGGTGATAAAGTGCTTTGAGAAGTTCTATAACTAGAATATCAGCTCTGGGTTTTCCTAGACTAGGTTCGATCTGGAATGATCCCCACAAATCCTTCTTTTTTGGCTCATTTCTCCACCCAAGGGTTCCCTGAAAACCTTGGAATTTGCTCGTATCTAGGTCTCTATCAATAAAAAGGTCCCTTAGCATTCAAGTTAACAATATATACTGGATACAGAACAGCTTTTATTTCACCCAAAAAAAAGAATACAAAAATCACAAAACATTCACAGGAGTTCATGAGGAGTCAAGTCATCTCTCCTTCCCTCTCTGGTGAGACCCATCAGAATGAATACCAGGAACCTAAACAATCCTTCACATTTGCAGCCTAAGATGTGGTTGAGATTCCTCTAGAAAGGTAAAAGTACTTGGGGCCAATAGAAAGATCACTCAATTTTCAATAAGCCCCACCTTCCCCTAGGAAACTATATAATCCTCTAGATTTATAACTAAGGTTTGGGATTCCATCTAAAGAGGGGCAGCTTGAGAGTCAATTCCTCATCTTCCTCCAGACATATAATACTGCCCTAAGGTTTTTGGAGGCATTCTGGTATTTCTAGATATTCAATATCTCCCTCCCATTTCACCAGAATGATCTGAATAACTCATAGGATCAGAGCTCTCGAGAGGCTATCTAGTCAACCTGACTCATTTTACTGATGAGAGAAAAAAGGCTCATAGAGCCTAAATAACTTGCCAAAAGTCAGACCATTAGTGGTAGTGGGATAAGGGCAAACAGGCAAGATTTAGCTTTGCTCTTGAACCTTAAGTCTCAGGTCCTGGTAGTTCTTTTAGCTCCCGGGCTACAGGTTTCTTCCTCTTCCTTCCAGAAGGTTATATTCAAGAAGGTGATGTTATCTAATACAAGTCTTCTCCCTTTGTCCAAGAGAATTGGTCCAGGAATTTGGTGTCATTCAGAACCTTCTGCTCTCTTTTTTCTCACTTCCTCTGGGTATAAGAATTATTGCTACTCCACTGCTGGGTCATCTCTGCCCCCAACTCTTGGGCTATTTTGTTCCCCACTACAAGAATTTTCATGGCCACTAAAAAGTTCTGTCACAGCTTCTCCATTCCAGCCATCTCTTCAGCTGAAGAGCTCCCTGGGCAACTGTACCAACATGGATGCTTCACTCCCTGGGGACCCAAGTCCACTTTCTGATCACTTCCTGGGATCACTTTCTCTAGGATGTTTGGCAGGAGTCTACTCTCTTTAATGAGTCCTCATCCAAAGGTGTAATTCAGATCTACAGTAGCCTACATTGAATCAACTGATCTCTTAATGCCATAGTTCAAAAACCCATCCTCAATATGGCATCAAATGACTAAGATGTCATATTTGTCAATGAAAGTACAGGTCAGATCACATTGTTGTTCTTCAGTCATTTTTCAATTGTGTCCAACTCTTTGTGAACCCATTTAAAGTTTTCTTGGCAAAGATACTAGACTGGTTTCCTGCTTCAATCTCCAGGTCATTTTAGAAATGAGGAAACTGAGGCCAACAAGGTTAATTGACTTGCCCAGTCACACAGCTAGTAAGTATCTGAGGTCATATTAAAACTCAGGAAGATGAACCATTCTGACTTTGGGGATAGCGTTCTATCCACTGTATCACCCAGCTGCCCTATCACACCCTACCTCATTCATAAACTCCAGTGGCTCCCTATGATCTCTAAGATCAAATAGAAAATCTTCTGTTGGGCTTTCAAAGCCCTTCCTAACCAAGCTCCCTCCTACCTTTCCAGTCTTTTTGTTACTTCATACCCCTCAATATACTCCTTGATTTTGTGGCACTGGACTCCTTTTTGCTCCTTGAACAATAAATTCCATTGTCCAACTGCAGGCATTTTCCCTGGCTGTCCCCCAGGCCTAGAATGCTGTGCATGCTCCTACATCCTGGTCTCCTTTAAGTCCCAGTTAAAATTCCACCTTCTACAAAAAGCTTTTCCCAATCCCCCTTGATTTTGCTGCCTTTCCTCAGATGATTATCTCCAATTTGTCCTGAAAATTGCTTGTCTGTACAGTTGTTTACAATTGTCTTCCCCAATCATAATGTGAAGTCATTGAGTGTACAAATTGTCTTTTGCATCTCTTTGTATTCCCAGGACTTTCCTCAGTACCTGGAACATAGCAGACTGATTGATATCCTTTATGGTTAAATATGAAGTTGAGAAGGCTAAAGAGTCCAGTGTTATTGCATATTTAGCATGTGTCCTCCTTTGTCCCTATTACAAGGGGGCAACAGGTTTATGTAAACATCACTCAGAATGATCAACAGATATTAATTATTCAAGAAACAAGAAATATTCCTCCATAAGCCCTTGAAGAACAACTTTGAGTATGGTGGAGCTTCCTATGGTACAAAAAAACCAGTACAGAGACCTTTCTGAGACTGGAAGAGCATTAGCCAGAAAATGTGACCAGCAGCTATCCCTGTGGGATCCCAGCCTCTTATCCCCAACCAAAAGATGAAAGGTGATGGTCAGGAGTAAGTATATGTGGGGGCTACTTCTACAAAGATAAGGCCACAGGAAGCCATCATGGAGAATCTCCTTGTCCTTCTCCTGTACACACTAAATGGTCACCCTACCTTCCACATCTTCCCCTAAACCAGTGATTCCCAAAGTGGGTGCTACCGCCCCCTGGTGGGTGCTGCAGTGATCCAGGAGAGCGGTAATGGCCACAGGTTCATTTATCTTTCCTATTAATTGCTACTAAAATTTTTTAAAAATTAATTTTCAGGGGGCTAAGCAATATTTTTTCTGGAAAGGGAGTAGTAGGCCAAAAAAGTTTGGGAACCACTGCCCTAGACTTTTAACCCTCTACATCTCACCTATCCTTCAGACCTAATCCAAATCCTACCTTTTCCATCAAAGTATTTCCATCCTGAAGCAATCTTTCACTCCTCTGAACTCCTGGATGATGCATGATCTTACTGCTGCTTGAGCATTTACAGAGCCTTATGTTGCAAGTTAATACAACCAACCATATGGCAAACTCCTTAAGGAGAAGGAAGGACCATATCATAAACTTGCTAGCTTCCCCACAGTACCTAATACAGTGCCTTTCATAGCAAATTTTGGGCAATTATTTCCCAATTAATTTTATTTTTAACAATTAAAATGCCTAAGACCATTATAAAATGATGAGTCAAGATCAATATTAGATATTGGATCTGAAGACTGAAATGAAGGCAAAAACCACAATAATAAAAAGTAACAATAGCATTCATCTAGGGCCATGTTGGTGAACCTATGGCATGCTTGCTGGAACGCAGCATGTCAGAGGGGGCTGCTCCCCTTCCCCCTCTCCACACACACACCCGAGGACATTTCTCTCATCACCCACCCCTCTGCCCAGCAGCCCAATGGGAGTGATTCTTCCCTCCCCTTTCTGGGGTAAGGCAGGAGGCTCTTATGCAGCATGAGGGTTGCAGTTTGGGCACTCTGGCTCTAAGGTCTTCAAAAGGTTTGCCATCACTGGCCTAGGGTTTTTAAGGTTCACAAAATGCTTTCTAAATGTTATCTCATTTAATCTCCACATTAAGTGGGGGCTATTATTATCCTTATTTTATAGATGAGGAAAAGTGAAAAGAAGGTTAAATGATTTGCTCAGAGTCATATAGCTCCCAAGTGTCTGAGGCAGGATATGAACCCAGGTTTTCCTGGCTCTAGATCCAACATTCTGTAATGTGCCAATTATACCACCATTTAAGGAAAGAGGCATTCCCACAGAGGAAAGGTAGAGAAAACCCCTTTTCTTCTAGTTCCTATATGACTCTGGGTAAATTGATTAACTTCTGTCTGCCTCTGTTTCCTCCTCTGTCAAATGAGGGGTTTGGACTATGATAAAATGCATAAACCTAGATAAATCACTTGATTAGCCTTAAAATGCTCTAGAAATATCACTCTCGGATGATCTCAAAGGTCCTGTCTTCCTTTAAACATTATGATCTTGCTTTTTAAGAACATAAGCCATGCCTACCAGCTAGGCAGAATGATTGAAAGGGCAAGGAATGCAATGGAGGACACTAGTCTTTGAACTGTCATCCTAGCTTTCCGTAGAGCATGCTGAGTGACTTCTTTACACCTTGGCTCCCTCTGAAGGGGAAGAAAAAAGATTATTCATTCTACTCCATGCTGGAAGAAATGGCTAATTAAAATCTGTAAGGAAGCAATCCAATACATATTGCTCAGCTTGCAGACTAGGGGTGCTGACTGCATTTTGGTGTGGAGCTATAATCAATCACAACCACAGCCAAGGAATGCATACCTCCCGACTTTGATGTCGAATACAGCCTCCCTGTTGCCAATATTCCGTACTAGAAGAACCTTCTCGGTTTTATGTTTGACGGGACAAATGCCGAAGTTCAGCTCATCAGGAAAATCCAGAATGGCCCGGGCACCTCGAGCTTTAATAGGCACGATAAACTTTTCTCTTTCAGTGACACAGGTCAGCACATGGGAATAATCCTGCAAGGAAAAAGAGGAGCAGAGAGGTGAGGAGAGCCATGGGATGGGGGGGGCGGCTGGTCTTTTATTGTGAATTTCCTAGAATGGCATAGCGGAACCTGTTTCATCTTGCCCGTTCGAACATGGCACCTGTTCAGTCCAGAGCAGTACAGGAACTTTGAGTTTTGTCAAGGAGTAGCTTCAACCAAATCAATGTGATGAGTTTCCCTCAGTATGAATTTCTGATTCAAAATAATTGAAATGCTGGACAAATTCATCATTTATGTAAACTTAGGTAATCTATGGGGCAGCTGGGTGGTACCATAGTGCAGAGAACAATTTGGAGTCAGGAGGACTCCTCTTCCTGAGTTCAAATCCAGCTTAGGTCACTTCACTCTGTTTGCCTCCGTTTCCTCATCTGTCAAATGAGCTGAAGAAAGAAACTGTAAAACACCACAGTGTCTCTGCCAAGAAAACCCCAAATGTAAACAGAAAGAGTTGGATATGACTGAAAAATGACTGAACGACAAGCAATACATACTAGCTAACACTGACTGATACTGTGCTTTAAGGTTTGCAAAACACTCTATACCTGTTGTCTCACTTGATCCTCAAAAAACCCCTCAGAGGTGGATGCCATTATTATTCTCATTTAATAATGTGGAAACTGAGGCTGAGAGAGAGTAAATAGATTGGGCAGGACCACACAGCTAGCGAGTGTCTTAGGCAGGATTTGTACTCCAAGTCCAGCTTTCTTCTCTTCCTTGGTGTTACAAAAAAAAATAGAATAACCCAACGATGAAAAGGGACTGCTAACAAAAATAAAGAATCCACTACCTGGTAATAAGTAGGTTTGATATTTGGCTATCACCCTACCAGGGAAAATGCCATTTAACTCAGGTTTGGTTTTCTTCATTTCAGGGTTCCCTGAAATCCTCTCTTTTTCAAGTCTGCTATTTGATGTGAGGTATTTATAAGTCACTGAAATTTTAATCTTGGAGGAAGCAATAGTATTAAATAATAGATTGTTTCTTTTTTTAGCTTTTAAATAATGTTTTATTTTTTCCTCAATTACAAGTAAAAACAATTTTTAACCTTGGGGTTTTTTTGCCAGCCAAATCCTTCCCTTCCCTGCCTCCCTAAGATGGCAAGCAATCTGATATAGATTTTACTTTACAATAATTTAAGCATTTTTTCCATATTAGTCATTTTATTGAAAAGAACTTGGAAAAAAAGTTGAAAAAAGTGAAGTGAGTTATATAGTCTGTTTCAATTTGCATTCAGACTCCATCAATTCTTTCTCTGGAGGCAGATGGCATTCTTTCATCGTGAGCCCTTGGGGACATTGTCTTAGATCACTCTACTGCTAAGAATAGCTAAATCCTTCACAGTTGTTCATCATATAATATACTGTTACTATGTATATGGCATTCTCCCGGGTTCTGCTCATTTCACTCCATATCAGTTCATGTAGGTCTTTCCAGGTTTTTCTAAAATCATCCTTCTCATCATTTTGTATAGCACGATAATATTCCATTGCAATCAGTGACAGATGATTTCATAGAAACCATTGGAAATACCAACTCATAGAATGGATTCTTCCCTTTGCTTAATTACACATAGTTCATGGGAAAAGCACCAAGGTATGGTAGACTAACTTGTGCCTAGAGTTAATAAAGACACTAAGTAGGTTTTCCATGAAAGTCTGATGTATCTAAAGGTCCCTCTTTCTCTCGCCATGTCATTCTGTCCTTCTATCTGACTCTGTCTTCTTAACCTTTCTTTGTCTTTGTCTTTATCTTTTTTAAACCTTGCCTTCTATCTTGGTATTAATTCCAAGACAGACAAGCAGCAAGAACTAAACAATTGGATTTAAGTGATTTGCCCAGGGTCAAACACCTAGGAAGTCTGAGCTCAGATCTGAACCCAGATCCTTCCAGTTCCAAGCCTGAACTGAACTACCTAAGAGCTCCTTTTCCCCTTTTTCTCCTCTCTTAGGTCCTGCTTCCAAAAGTGACCATAATCGAGAATTTAAAATTGGGTTTTTAAATTTTCGTTATTTTATTTGTCACGGAGATATTTATGTTCCTTGTTTGTTAGTTGGTTTGTTTTATTTCAAAGATAATTTCAGAAAAATAACTATTTGGAATTATGTGAAAAAAGACAAAATTGTTCATAATCTTTGACCCAGAGATCTAACCACTTTACATATATCCCTAAAGAGATCAAAGACAGAAAGAATAGCCCCAAATATGACAAAGTAGTCTTTCAGCAAAACATAGAACTGATGTGCCCATTCACCAAATGGCTGAACAAATTATGGTGGATATATATATATATATATATATATATGATACAAATTGAAATAAGCAAAACCATAATGGTGAAATGGAAATTAAATATGAAAAGGAAAAGAATCTCACACACACACACACACACACACACACACACACACACAAAACACAACACACTAAATGCTGAGTAACTGAACTGACCAACCATGGCCTAGAGATATGTGAGGGACAACTAGGTGGCTCAGGATTGAGAGCCAGACCTGGAGAAGGGAGGTCTTGGGTTCAAATATGACCTCAGATAATTCCTCACTATATGACCCTGGGCAAGTCACTTCACTCCCATTGCCTAGCTCTTACTGCTCTTCTGTCTTGGAGCTGATACACAATATTAATTCTAAGATGGAAAGTAAGGGTTTAAAAAAGAGAGAGAGGGAGATGTGGAAGCACCTCCTTCCTTGCAGGAGAGAGATCAGGGGGCTATAGGTGTAGAATGTAGTAAATAGTGTCAGATATGATTAATTGTACCACACTGATTGTACTTAACTGATTTTCTTTGTTGCAAGGGAGGGGCAAAGGTACATCTGGAAATGACTGTGATATAAAAAGGAATGAATAAATTTTTAAGTCAGATGACATTTATAATTATTGCTTTCTCTTTTTTAAAAAAAATCACTTAAATTATGTTTACACCTGTGGTTCTTGAGGACAGGTGCTGTCTTTTGCCTCTTTTTGTATCACTATCACCAAGCAGGGTGCCTGGCATACAGTAAACACTTAATAAATACTTTTTGCTGAATATTTTCCCCCTGAGGGTCAATGGTTCTCAACAATGGCAACAACAAGGTTCCCCAGCTCTCCTCTATAGGGAGGAGGTTAAAAACAGCTGGTAAGAATCCTCAGAGTAATAACTCTGTGTATCTTTAAAAACTGTCAAGTCATTTTTGAGTTCTTTCTCCACACTAAAGAGTTCCAAGGCCATTCCTCAAAGGTCCCATTTCCCAAGGCTTTAATTATCTTCGAAGCTTACCTCTGCAACCCAGCCAAGTCCTTGAGTGGTAGAGAATAGAAAAAGGACAAGGCTCTACATTAAGAGTTCTGAGACTTTTCCATTTGGGAATTCTTTCAGACCCTGAAGTGCAAACCCCATCTACTCCTTCCCTGGTGTTTAGCAAGGGTCTGGTGCTTGATAAGTGTTATATAATAAACTAATAAGTGACTGGCTGACTTGCCACTAAAAATTGCTTCACTACAATAAACAAGACTTGCCTTGACTTTTTATAAGATGAAGTCTTGCCTTCAAAATGAATGTTTAGAATTTTTACAAAAAAAGAATATTGTAAGGAGTGGTTAGTGGCTCAATGGATTGAGAGTCATATCTAGAGGTCCTGGGTTCAAATCTGACCTCAGACACTTCCTGGCTTTGTGATCCTGGGCAAGTCACTTAACCCCTATTGCCTAGTCCTTACCACTCTTCTGCCTTGGAATCAATCCTTAGTACTGGTTCTAAGACAGAAGTTAAAGGTTTAAAAAAATATATATTGTAAAGACAACTTTGAAAGACTTAAGAACCTTAGTTGATACAATGACTTGGTTGCTGCAATTCCAGGGGATCTGAGACAAAGCATGCTGCCCACCTCCTGAGGGTGAGGCAATGAGATTAAGATGCAGAATGAGACAGGGATGCTTTGTACATGATGAGTGCAGGAATTTGTTTTATTTGATTATACACACTTGTTAGAGAGGCTTTGTTTTTCTTTTGTTTTCTTTCGTTGTCTCCCCCCCCTTCCCCCCCTGACAGTGGGCTGGCGAAGGTGGAAGGAAGAAAGAAAATAGATTTTCATCCATTGAAAAAAATTAAAAAACAAAATTAATGGTTTAGGATGAAAAAAATCAATATCTAGTTTTCAAAGTGAATTGCTAATGCAGAACCAAGATTTTTAAAAATTGTCCCATTAATTCAATTAAACAAACATTCAATTAAATAAATATTAAGCCAATTCTTATGCTTACACCTGGCAGATAGGTACCACAGTAGATAGAACCCTTAGTTTGAAGTCAGGAAGATGAGTTCAAATTCAGCCTCAGATACATATTATGCCATTTGACCTCTATCTGCCAATGTTTTCTTAACCATAAAAATGAGGATAATAATAGCACCCACCCTGCAGGGTTGTTGTGAGGATCAAATAAGAAAATATTTGTAAAGCCCTTAACACAGTGCCTGGCATACAGAAGGCACTTAATAAATGCTTGTAACCTGCCCCCATCTACTATGTATCTACACTATCACAGAGTTACAAAGATGAAACAAGATTCCTATCTTGCTCACAAGAAACAAATCTCCTGTTGTTCCCAGACCAAACAGTCCAGAGGCAATGTCTAACCATGGCTAGGCATAATAAAAACTGCTTCCAGCCCCCAGGATAATGCATTTTTCAGAGAGATAAAGGATGAAATCAAAATACTAAGATTTCCCATTTCCAGCATCTTAATAGAATTGACAAACATACATAATTAGTTCATCCAGAGTAGGTGAAGATGTTTGTTATCTTTAGTAAACTAATTTTTAAGACTTACTTTGTGTTATAACTAAAATACTGTACTGACAACCTAATTTCACAAAGTTTAGCTCCTTGAAAACTCTTCACAGGCTCCTCTGTCATCACCACAGACCCCAGCCTTTTCCATAGGTTAGCATTCTATCCACGTGAGTCTGTGAATCTTGTGGGTGGGGGAGATTGTGTCCTATATCCTGATCCCATATTACCCCGATGCTCAATCTCCTCTCCAGGACTCTCCCTCCATTCTATCCTCCCCTAAAAAGTCAGACACCAAATGAAGCAAACCTAGATTCACTGACTTTGGCTATTATTAGCTTTTTCTCTCAACAGGTATTCCTCACTATTGCCCCCAGGCCATTATTAAATATTCCTATGTGAAGAGCTGGGCTCCCAGCATGTCTACAGTAGCCCCTAGGTCTAGTTTGTTCTCTCAAGGTAATGTCGAGTTCAAAAGAAATCTAGGATTCACTGACTGTGTCTCTGACTCCAGGAGAGCCCTGCAGATTACCTGACCTAATCAGTAGAGAAGTTCGATTGGGTCAATATCCTTCTTTATAAAATTCCAATCTTTATCTTTTGGAAAGTGTCGATTTTCAAGCAGTCAAGATTTGGGGTATGAATTACGTTTTGTTTCGGTTTCTCAGGTCACTATGGCAATCCAACACCCAGTGGCCAAAATCTTCCTGATGAATATCTCTTCACACTTAACCTAGTATTCCCTGGACAATAGACATAGTCTGTTGCCAAAACCATGCTCAAAGCTTTTCTAATCTGTGTATATTTTTATGGAATTATAGTTGTAGTAGAAATAAATAAATGCATTATTACTAAATTTTTATTTTGCATGATTTGTCTAGTGCTTAGCACACTCTAAAGCTAACCGGTGGTCTTTATGATGTATTTACAAAAGAGTCATTGGAAATTTCTGGACAAATGAAGGACAAACAGAGTCACTGGATCCAGGGTTATCTAATAAAGGAAAAGGAAAATGTGTGTAGATGTGGGTGGGTACCAGAGAGCAGCTAAATGGAAATCCTTAGCAGAGATTTTTAAGGTCTGGAATGAAAAAAAAGGCTAAGGTTTAATCTGATCGATTCTTTTGCCAAAATCAACCCACACATCCTTAAATGAAAGAACTCCATGGGAAGCTTCCTAAACAGTCATTTAAAAAAATGTTCCAGACTCTGAGTTTATGTATTTAATATGATTATACAAGTTTACATAATATGAGATTAGATATTACTCTAATGGATCATTAATAATTCAGGGAAGATTGTTGAGTTTGCAAGCTAAGCAAATACTCCAGTCAATGAATTTTATTTCAGGATAGCCAGAGATCCAGGTAATCAAATAGCCCAAGAATTTAATTATTTAGTTTTTGTTCTCTTCCTCCACCATTTGAGAGCTTATAACATGAATTACTGCATCAGAAAAAATTTGTCTTATGTAACAGTGCTCACAGGTGTAATTTCGGTCTCTCCTTGTGGTCCACAGGGTTTTTATCAAGTGGAAAGCCAGTGCTATCAGAGAGTGTCTGTGAAAATTGAGGTGACCTGAGCTGTGCAGCAGAATCACAGGTTTGATCCCAGTCCATGCATAAAGGAAAGGGGAAAGTGCCAGTCTTAAAACTACAAGGGGGAGAAGGCAATGACTCTCAACTAACCAAGTGCAGCCAATTCAGTTGTCTGTGGCAACCAAAGGTAAGAGTGATCCAGATGGGTTCTTTCATTTCTTCCCCCTTCCCCTTGCCAACATTCTGCCAGAACAAATTGTCCTGGTGTGTAGAGCCCTGGACTTGCAACTCAGGAAGCTCCCCTCCAGCTCAAATCCTGCCTCTGCCACTTACTAGCTGTGTAACCCTAGACAGGTCAATCAACCTATGTGCCTTAGTTTCTTCATCTGCAAAAATGGGGGTGTCCTAGATCTTATGATTAATTGAAACTCACAATAACTTCATTCTGGATATACTAAGGACTGAATCTGTGACTATCGGTATAGGGAACTCGCAGATAAGAGAGCTCCTTCTAACTATGCATAGTGTGCCCAGAGTACAGGGAAACAAAATGACTTACCTGCATTATATACCCCCTGTGTGTTGGAGATGGAACTTAAATTTATGTCTTCCTGGCTCCAAAGCTAGCCCATAATCTATGTATTTTACACACACACACACACACACACACACACACACACACACACACACACACACACACACACACTTCACTTAGTATAATGTCACTGGATTTTGGAAGGGAGTAAAGTAGGAAGGGATTAGGTTGGGAAGGGCTTTAAATGGCAAATAGTATTTTATATGTAATCCTAGGGGTAATAAGGAGCCACTAGAGTTTACTGAGTGGAGGGTGACATGGTCAGACCTATGCTTTGGGGGAAAATCGCTTTGGTAGCTGAGTGAAAGAATGGAGAGAGGAGAGACTTGAGGCAAAGAGACCAGCCAAAGGGCCATCACCAGTACAGACATAAGGTGATAAGGATTTATACCCAGGTGGTGGCCATCTGAGTGCAGAGCAGGGGATGCATATAGTTAAGAGATTGGAAGTTGATGAGGATGTAAACCAGGGTACTGGATGCTACATAGGACAGATTGAAAACTAGCTGTAGAGGCAAAGTCAACAAAACTTAGCAACTAGGTGGATGTGGGTAGTGAGGAGAGAAAAGGGTGGTGCATGACTCCTCAGTTGTAAAATTCACTACCTGTATAGGATGGTGATATTCTCTACAGAAATAGGGAAATTTAGAGAGAGTTGGTTTTGCAGAGAAAAATAATAAACTCCACATTGAATGTGTTGGGTTTGAAATGCTACTGGATATGCAATTGGTATTATAGGTGCAGAGCTCAGAAGAAAGATCTGGAATTCAGCTACAAAAAGATGATTATTAACCCATGAGAATTGATGACATCACTGAGAAAGGATCTATTGTAGGGAAAGAAACAAGCCAGAGCCTTGGATGATAACCATAGTAAATGGAACAGGAATGATAAGATGGCAACGGAGATTGAGAAGAAATGGCCACATGGGGAAGAAGAAACCAGGAGGGAACAAAGTCACAAAAACCAAGAGAGAAGAGAATACTCAGCAGGAGAAAATGGTCAATATGACTAGGACCCTGTTAGTGGAAATAATAAATTTCCTAAGTGATTGTGTTATTTGATTTCAAATTGCATATCTCCCTCCACTGGGTCAGAACCCATTACCATATTTTATATAATTATAATTTTGAATGATGCTCATTTGAATTCATGCTACAGAGAGGTCAAGTAGAATAGGGACAGAAAAGGGACCATTATATTAAGCAATTA
Organism: Gracilinanus agilis; assembly: GCF_016433145.1. Lineage (NCBI taxonomy): Eukaryota > Metazoa > Chordata > Mammalia > Didelphimorphia > Didelphidae > Gracilinanus > Gracilinanus agilis. The sequence goes on along the minus strand of NC_058131.1, from coordinate 41,286,443 downwards.
AAGGGTGCAATATTAGTTGAGCTCCACTTTGGACAAGTTGAACTTGAAAGACTGATGAGGAATTTAGGTAAAGATGTTTAGCAGATGGTTCAGGAAAGAGGTCAGAATGAAACATATAGATTTAGTCACCATTCAAATAAGGATGATAATTTAGCCCATGGGAGCTGGTGGTATTCACAAAGATTCACTGATCTCAAACTGAAATTTAGCTTTTCTTGAATTGTTAAAAACATTCTAAGAAGGGATCTATAGACTTTATCAGATTGCCAGTGTGGTCTGTGACACAGGAAAGTTTAAGAAAAACTTTCCAGTAAGTAGGAGAGACCAGTGTCAAGTAATGAAAAAGAAGAGAAAGTCCAGCATAGTCTTAAGAGACAGTCAAGTTAGCACTGGGAAAATGAGATTTATTCAGAAAGGGAGGAGAGCCAGAAGAAAGCAGCAACATGGAACCCAAAGGAGAAGGAAGTATCTAGAAGGAGGGTTATTGGACAGTGTCAAATACTTCAGAGAGGTTGGGAGGGATGAGGAAATATTAGGGCTGCATATATAGCTTAAAGGGATTAACTGATTCAGTGAGAATCAATGTGATCATAAAGAGAAAATGGATTAGATACCTAAGAATTTGAATGTAACTAGCTAATTTTTTAGAAGTAACAAGAGAAAAAAAAAGGATGAAGCTCCAACAGAAGTCCTAAATCCTAGACTCAGTCCTACCATGATAAGCTTTTTATAATTTGGGACAAGTTAATTTACTATGAAAGCAAGGCATTTTTCAATAATAATTCATATTAAAATACAAATTTAAAGAGGATTCCAACTCTGAACTTTGTTTTAAAAAAGATTTCTGATTTATGTGGTGTGGTCTAAATATTAACTATCACATTTCCACAGTGTATCATATTTGCACAAGGATTATCAAATTAATAATATTACACTTAATCTTCAAGCTAATCTTTGAAAGAAGAGACAAGAAAAGGCAGTGAGAATTTATTGCACCTGTTATCTGGGTATTTAGTACTGTGGACAATTTAAATCCCCATGAAGCTGAATTAGTTGATGACAGAAAATTTTGTAAATTGTATTATCATCTTGGACATCCTAATATAATGTGGGTGTAGAAAATCCAATTGAAAGGGGACTGGCTTATTAAGTTGTGGCATGCTGCAATTTACATATCTCATCCTCCAGATGTGGGGTGGGTAAATGAGGATGGGGGCGAGCAAAGATCAGCAGGGGATAAAGGGAAAATTTATCTATTTCCACTAGTTTGGGCATTTACAGAGAAAGTGATGCTTTCTGAAAATGTTTTACTTTATTTTTCCTAAAATCAATGTGGATCAAATTGTATTTCTGTTATCCTCTAGTGCAGCTCAAAACTGCACCCTCGGCCATGGTCCACTGTTTCACAAATGTATAGTTGGTTACAAGAAAGATTAAATGAGAAAATGTGAACATATGCATACACAAATCTACCAGTCACCCAGAATAGAGTTGTTGGAAGAGGGTCCTGGGTTGGAATTCTATGTGATCATGGGGACATCATTTTACTTCTTTGGTTCTCGGTTTCTTCCTCTATAAAATGGGTTGAGAGTGGGTGAGAAGACCTCTTGTCTGTTCCAGGTCTAATCTATGATCCTATTTTAACAGGCACCTGGGACAGCATCTCCTCACATGGAAAAGCTAAGGAGGATGCTTTTCAAAGAATCATCTTAATGATATGGAACATAGATGGCCAAGCACTGGTGGGTACTATGTAGCAGGTTCCAATCTATGGACCACATGCAGTTGGGAGTAGGGTTTGGGGGAGGGGGGAATCTTCAAAAGGTCCAAGTCAGCATTCACCTGACATTGTTGGTCATTCTTGAGTTAGCTAATGAGAGACCTTCTTACCTCTGAGACTGTGTGACCCTGAGAAATAGGCCTTGGGGAAATGGGCCTCCACATTTGCTCTTTTCCATTCTAAGTGAAGGGATTAAAGCCTCCTATGAGTTTCAAAAGATCAGAAGGGCACCCAAGTGCCCCAGTGTTCCAGAGTCTGGATTTGTCAATCAGTTCGGCTTCAGTGCCCAGAGAAGCAAGAATAACCCTTAGGACTCTTCCCACCAGTAGCTGAAATTAAATCTTACACAGTAGTCATGCCATGAACTTCGAAGGGGCCAATGCTATATAGAAATTACATGATGAGTGTGTCTCCATACTCCCTCAAGTTTTGGAAAGAATAGTGTTTGTGTTTTTGTTATCAGTATATCTTTGAAGTAAATATCCCTTTGTAACAGAACAAGAGTGTTATTCTTTGGCTACCAGGAAAGAAGGGAACAAAGCCTAGAGGGCTTGAGCTAATAGTGAAACAGAAAAACAACAACAACAACAACAACCTTCCTCCCAGGACCCTGAAATCCTGAGGGCCAGACGGAGCATGCGTATCTCTGGGATGATGGGGCAGAGCACCCTTGATCCATCATCATTATTGAAAAAAAGTAACTCCAAGTTCATGTATTTCATATGATCAGTCAATAGTTTCCTTTTTCTATGTATCATCATTAATATTATTACTTTTGTTATCATTATTGTCATGAGCTATTTTTGCCTTTGTATTCCTAGCACCTAGAAGAATGTCTTATAATAGGCTCTTTAAAATGTTTGTTGGAACGAACATCCATTATTATTAGCAAGACAGGATATGGGATTGAAGGTATACACACACACACAAAAAAAATGCAACAACAAAGAAAGTCCATCCTTAATGAAATGCACCCTGTAAATTACACATTTGGACTCTAAGACCAAGATATTCGTTTTCATACAAAATATGCTCCAACAGTGTCCCATGAGACTGAGGTTTTTTAGTTCACCCAAAACTAGATTTACATTTCCCCTGGCACCTTTCCCCGCAACTATTCATATCCCAGAAATGGGACTTTACAGCCTTTGGAAGCTTTTATAAATCTGAAAAGATTAATAATACATGAAAATTTCAATTAGTTTATTTTAAAAGTAAACGTTTCCCAGTAGATGTGTACTATACAGGCACAAAGAATTTCATGATAGAATAAAAATGCCCATCATTCCACAAAGAACCACAAAACAGAACCATGTAAACAAAGTAGCAGCTAGAGTTACTCACTGGAAATGGTCCCCAGTGGAAAGATTAACTTTTCATATTCATGAAGTCAGTGCCAATATAACTAAGATGCATTTCAGCTATTTATTTACTATGTAATTATGCAGAAAAAATTGTCTAGAGGGTTCTTAACCTGGCATGATGGAAATATGCTTATCCAACAGAAGGCATGTTTTCTCTATCACAAGAGATAATGAAAGAAGATCTCATTGCTTAAATTCAGCACACTGACTTGCAAGCTATGAAACTCACAATTACTTTCTTTTAGGAACATGCAGTGAATAATTCTGAATATCTAATTGGGTCCCAGGTGCCTATCATTTCATAGGGAGGTCACATATACAGTTCCTTAGAGAAAAGAATGATAATTTTGTTTTAAAAATATAACACAACCCTATTTATGTAGCTATGCTCATCTATCTTGGTACTGATATGTTCAATTTGGAATTATAAGTCTAGACACGCTTAGCACAAAATATTTATGCCACAAAATATTGAGGAATGCTGGAGTAGGGATGGTATTGTTAACACAGTGCTTATTCATTTTATAAGCACCACAACTACTAATTGCCGTGCCAAAAAAAAGGGTTATCCCTTCCTTCTTACTTTCTGGGACAATAGACTTTGACCAAAGACAACAGGTCAATGTATACTTTTTCTGTATCTTTAGAGTTTAGGAGGGCAAAGCTGGGAAGATGTCCATTCACCATCTCCAATTCCTCTCTCTATTTTAATCCAAGTTATCTTGCTAGCTAATTGAGCTAGCTCAATCTGAAGCTCTAAATCTATGATTCTTTATTCTTAGTCCAAGTGATTGTCCTTGTAACTAAACTATAGGGAGGAAGGTAGAATGAAAAAGCATTTTTAAATGTCTGGTACATAGTAGACATTTAATAAATGCTTTTTCATTCTACCTTTTACCTCTCCCTCCATAGTGAAGCACTTAACTGTGTTAGGCTCTTCACAAACATTACCTCACTTGGTCCTCAACAACCCGAGAAGTAGGTGCTGTTATTATTCTCATTTTAAAGTTGATAAAACTGAGGCAGATAGAGACAAAATGACTTGCCCATGTCTCATTGCTAGCAAGTGTCTGAGACCACATTTGAACTCTGGTCTTCCCAACTCCAGGTCCAGTGCTCTGGGCACTGTGGCACCACTTAGTGACTTATGGCAACCTTATTCTTTCTAGTCCCTGGACTCAGAGTGAGGTCTCTTACCAGATTCACTTCCATATAAGATGGCCTTCTATCCTCAGCCTCTAATGTCTATTTAAATCCCGCTACTTTTCCCAAGCAAACCTTTGGGAACAGAGGATCCTACCCTTCTAGCTCTGGAACTTTCTTCATGTTGCCAACTATACATGGTATGTTCCCATCCTAGGGCTCCATGAACCTTCCCTTTTGGTCATTTAAAGAATTCTTGAAATCTTAACCTCTACCAAAAAAGATATTCTCTCATCAGAAGAAAAAGAGACAACAGCTGCTCTGTGTGGCTTTTTTCACCAGTCGATGACTTATTTTAACTTTTGTGGCCATCCTTGCAGCTCAAAGTCCGGCTGATAGGTTCATTTCTACATGTGGAAGTGAAACTAAGTAATGGATAAATCCATTATTACTGTATTCTTACTGAGCTTATGGTTTTTATGAAGTTCAGATAGAAAAAGACCTGGGACAAGTTGTTATCCCATCACTATTCTTTTATGTCTCTTCAGGTAGATAAAAATAATGCTTTTTACAGTTGAATAAAAATATGAGGATTTAAGTTCATCCTCTGGAGGCTCACTGGAAGTATCTTCAGGAAAATTCTAGATGGGTTAAACCAGGTGGAGGGTAACCAACAAGTCTCAAACTCATCAGCGAGTTAGGACGATATTTACGCCAAGTATGTAAAGGCTTCCCCTGGGAAAATGAGTGGATGAGGAAAATTTGTTCCAACAGCCAAGAAGATGGCTGAAGCAGGCACTATTGGGTGCTTAGAGCTTGATCAGATCTCAAAAACACCAAAGTCATCCATTGCGTCCTGTAATACCTGTCATCTTAACTTCTGTCTTGCTCCTGGAGACAGAGACAGAGAAAGAGACAGAGACAGAGAGAGACAGAGAGATGAGGCCAACAACTTTATGCAAATCTGCCTCACTTGAATTCAATTCGGGCTTATGTCAAATCATCACCCTGTGATCCTTTTTGAAATGAACAACAAGCAGCAGACAGGACGTTGGGGATGATATGTGTTTCTCCTGTTCCCATGATTTTGATTCTTTCTAGTCAGTGTTTATACCTTGAGAGCCCTTCATCTTGCATAGTTTGAAGTCAGAACATTCTGTATGGTTGCATCTATTAAAAACTTTGTTCTTAAAGATTAATGATATGTGCAGGTAGTTGTGGGCAACATTTACATATGTTATGATACTGCAGTATAATACAATTTATTTGTTGAATTCTCAAAGATATTTAGAGGCTTCTATTTGTAGTATAGAAATCAGTCAGATGTTAGTTTTTATTTATTTATTCAGCCTCTCACAAACAGATACATATATAGAGATTGTGGCTTTTGTTTTCCACTTCTCAGTTCATTCTCTGGAGGTAGACAGTCATATACGTTACTTTATAAAGAATAGGAAGCTTCTGAGTAGAATTCTACAAAGCAGATTGTGTCTTCTAGATATCCACTAGGTACTTCATTTTACATTCAGCAGTGAAAACAATGTACAGTTTCTACCATTTCAGGAAATAAACCGCATTGATCATCGAGTTCAGGCTCCCTACAGATAGACAATCTTTTCTATAACGTCTAGAGGCAATGACCTGGGTCCTGAATCAAGGGTGATCCCTGCACTGATCATGGTTCTTACAGCTTTCAAAATTGTTTGTTTTGACCCTGTTGTTATTACTGTAGGAATTATTCTCCTGGTTGTTCTCTTCTCATTCTTTATCAGAGTATAAAAGTCTTCAAAAACTGTCCATTTTTATAATACTGTTGTGATCATATAAATGGTTCTCCTGGCTCTGCTCCCTTCACCCTGAAGCAGTTCATATAAACCTTTCCATGTCTCTTGCAAATCCTCTATTTCCTCCTCTCTTACAGCACCACAGGAGATCGTCACATTCATCAGCCACAACTTATTCAGCCATTCCTCAGTTACTGAGCATTCCTTGAGCTTGGAGTTTTTTTCTCCACAAAAATTTATTTTGATACAACTCCCTTCTTAACTTGAAAGTCATACTCTGTTCTGTTCAGGAGTGATGATTATGGGGTTAGGGCTAGGAGAAACAATGCCGGCCTTAAGGGTCTCCTCTGTGGCTGCTCCATTTTATATCAATTGTTCTTGGCATTATTTTGTCAGTAACATGTCTTAGAGAATGATTTCCCATGTGGAATCTATTTTCTATATTTAAAGTGTATGGCTAAACCAAAAATGTGGCCCAAAGCCAAAGGCTTTGCACAAATCAATGAAAGCACTGTAAATATTACAGCACTTTTGACAAACCTGTTCAATAATCACTGAATTGACAATAAAGTCAAATCAAGTCAATGAACATTTAATAAGTACTTACCATGTGCCAAGTGCTGAGCTAAGCACCAGGTATACAAATACAAGCTGAAAGAAAGACAATCTTTGCTCTTAAGGATCTTACACTTTAACTGAAAAAGACAACATCAAAAAAGAAGGAACACTATAGAAAGTCTAAGCGAATCAGAAGTACAGGCTGGAGAGGAACAAAGACCTGGATGGCCTGTGCACCCTACTTCAAATGGAGGTCCTGGAAGGAACCAGGCTATTCAGAGCCAGCTGGGCGGCACAGGACATAGAGTACCATCCAGGAGTTAGGAAGATCTGAGTTCAAATCCAAGCCAAACGTTTACTTGCTGTGTGACTCTGGGCAAGTCACTTAACCTCTTTCTTCTTCCCTATAGTTTATCTCCTCACTCCTCAATAGGAGGAAAGGGAAGAGGAGGAGAAAGGAATAAACATTGGTTCCAATATATTTATCTTTTTTGTGGTACCAAAATGGGAAGGAACAATACTTGTTCCTCTGCCCTTTCTTGACAAGTTAATAATGATTACTGTTATTATTACTAATACTAATTTGGCTTATTGTTTACTGAAACTTCAAGTCTGAATCCCATTTCTTTTTTAAATAAAAAAGGATGGCAGACTCTTTCCTAAGCAAAAAAAAAATCTTAGTGGCATTCTTTTTTGTTTGCATGTTGATAATATTCTTTTCTGTATAGCTATGCATAACCTTAGTGCAACCTAAGTAGAGCCTAAAGTTCAACAGGCTGAGTTTTCCCTTGTCACTTTTGCTCCAGGCATCATTACCTCCCTCTCCCTTTCCTCCACTAAGATAAAAAGAGCTTCTCTAAAGGTCATTCTCAAGATGATTATCAGTACCCAGCCTGAGCAGAAGTCCCATCTCCCAATGCCATTGACTCCATAGCATCTCTAGGATAATTACAAGAGCCAACACATCACCAAATCATAGACACTGAGCAAAAAGAGACCTCAAAGGTCATCAATTTCAACTTTTTCACTTTATATGTGAGGAACTCAGACCCAGGGTAGATAAATGAATTGCCCAAGGCCATACAGGTACTAAATAGCAGTCAACATTCAAAGCCAGGTCCTCTGATCCAAATCCATTGTTTTGTCCTCTTAACCACACAGTTTCCTTGGCATCCCTCTCCCAAAACAAGGGGATACTTATGTCTAAGGCTATATATGTGCCAAAGACAAGTTGCTCAAAAGACCAATCACAAATATGAAAATGGCTACCTACAAACTCTGGCACATGAGCCCCAGCCCATGAGTATGCTTAAATCTTAAAGAATATTTTAAAAGTAGAGGATAACTAATAAGAAGCTATATTAGAAGAAAGATGACTGAGATACTGTAGACAGAGATAGAGCTGGGTCTAGAGTCAGCAAGACTAATCTTATTGAGTTAAAATCTGGCCTCAGACATTTCCCAACTGGGTGACCCTGGACAAGTCACTTCATCCTATTTGCCTCAGTTTCCTCATCTATAAAATTAGCTAGAGAAAAAATGGTAAACACATCCAGTACCTTTGCCAAGAAGATCTCAAATGGGATCACAAATAGTCAGACATGACAGAAAGAATTTAACAACAATAACTTAGAAGCAAAGCTTTTTCAGAAACCTGAATGTCTTCAAAGAATATTGAGGAAGTTAAAAAAAACATAGAGGATCTGAGATAGATTTTATACATTTTGTTCTGAACATTTTAAGAAGAGAAAGAAAAAGTAGGAAAAAAGAATATGTAGTGTAGAAAGGAAGAAGTAGATAAAAATTTGCTATTTCTCATTATTAAGGAACATGAGAAGAAACATTTTAAAAGCATGGAGGAAGGAATGGATAGCAGGGGAACTTCACTCATATCTGAACTCAAAAAAGGAGACCCAATATAGGCATATTTATACAGAAAAAAAAGAGGCAGATGTAGAAATACAGTAAACTCAACCAGGAAATGGGGAGTTAAGAGTAATGGTAGTTAATAGAGAAGGTAATATGAGGATGATGGGGAGAAGGTGAAGTAATAATGATGATGGCTCCCACAATAAAAAGAGAAGAGCCAATTTTTAAAGTGCACAGAGAAAACAAGAACCAAGAAAAATAGCACAGTGACAAGGAGTATAGCCAAGCTTCCCCAATGATTACTCCACAAAAATCCCAGGACAAGTTCTGGTTGTGAAATCCAAGAAAAAAGATCATTTTTGAGTAATTTTTTTCTAGCCTAGGGCAGCATAGGGAGACAGAAAGGTCTATGGAAAGTGGGGACAGGATCTAACAAAGAACAGGTAAATGTCCTTTCCAAGACAAGGACATAACCAGGACATGGTTACCATGTCCCAAAGCAAGAAGAGATCCAAGATCTACAGAGAGAGGCTTGATCTTATATATGTAGAAGGAACAGATGCCAATTGGCAGCACTGTTTCTCATGATGCAGTCTTGGGTCTCAAATCCAAGGTGGATTGAGATGGGGATCTGGATGAATGGATGACATTTCAGAGGGATAAGCAGTTGTGAGCCCTAGGCTGCGTAATAAGAAAAGATCAAGTATAGACATAAGTAACAACTATGTGGCTCTGATCCTAGAAGGAAATAAGGCACAAGTGGAGTGAGGTACCTTCATTTCTGGTCCCAGCCTCATATAAAGCCAGCAGTGGAATAAACAAGACAGGCAGACCTATTCTAACTGGCTAATAGTGGCTGATTCCAACAGCAGTCTACTGACATTTCAACCAGGGGCAAGGCCACAAGTATGTTTCTCAGATCCAGACTCAGGTCAGGATCTTGCAAAGATCAAATCAGGGATATGGGGTCGGAAGTACAGTGGGGATAATGATCAGACTTTGTCTAGAATCAAGTTGCTTTGGGAACACTGAAAGCTTGGAGGTTCCCAACCTGAACTATCCCTGAGATCCTGGAATAACACAATTATTAATATCCTGAAAAATCAAGAACAGAATCCAAGGGAATAAAAGCATAGCCCAGACATGCCATCCAGAAGTGTGTAGATCCTGGTCCTAACATTAAGTCCAAAATCAGGGAGTAGGCTAAAGGAATGGCTAAACAAATTAAGTATCCCAACATAAGGTGCTATAATGGTGACAGAGAAACTCAAGACATAAATTTAGAAGAAGAGAATAACTCCAAAATATCTAAAAGCAAAGCCCTAAAAACAAAAGACAGCTTGGCTACAAGTTCAACTAGAACTAGAAGAGGTGAAGCAAGAGTTTATTAAAGAGTTTTCAAATTATTATATAAATTAAATGAAAGCTAAAGGAAAAAATTAAAAACTGAGAGCTAGGAAAAAAGGAATTGGAAAGAGAAATAATAGCTTAGCACAAAAGACACAAAGCTTACCCAAATGATAGACTTGAAAATTAGAATGGACCAAATACAAGCCAATAACTTCATAAGACAAAAAGAAATATTAAACTTCAAAAGACTGAAAAAATTGAAAATTTAAAGTGTCTCATATCAAAAACAACTTATAGAAAACACCAAGGAGAGAGAATTTAAGAATCATTGGACTATGAATATAGCATATTGCACATATTTTCTGATTTTTTCTGATTTATTAATCAGTTATCCCGATTTTTTACTCTGATTTTTTCCTCTTTTTTCCAATCTTTAAAAATAGTTTTGTTTTATAAGATAGCTGTTTGGGAGGTGGGAAGGATACACTGAGGGAGAGTGCAGGAAATTATCTTTTTAAATGGCATCAATAAAAACTTATTTTTTAAAGCAACATTGAAAGCCATGACCAAAAAAAAAGAGCCCAGACATCAAATTTCAAGAAATCATTTTTAAAAACCTGCCTAGATCTTTTAGGACCAGAGGGCAAAGTAAAAATAGAACAAATTTTCTGGTCTCCACCTGAAAAAAAATCCAAAATAAAATCTCCCAAGGAACATTACAGCTAAAATCTAAAGCTTTCAAGTTAAAGAAAAAATAAGTATTTTTCCAGAAAGATTTCAAGAACTAAGGAACCACAGTCAAGATCACAAAAGATTTATCAATAAATACTATAAAGGAGTTGAGAGCTTGGAATATGATATTGGAGAAGGCAAAAAAATATGTTTAGCATCAAACAAAAAACCTACTGTGATAGGTTTTTATTCATTGGTTTACCTTATTTTTACCTTTGTATTACTTATTCTTATATTATACTATGACTTTATAGTTTAAATTTTTATCAGTATAGGTCATAAAGCCCAGGGACAAAAGGGACCACGTTGTTAACTTGCTCTGAAACTTTTCATCAGAGATGGCTGAAGTCCTTGGAGAACAGCAGGAAACATGCCCATCTGCTTTGGGGACCCAGGGCCATCTCAACCCAGTAGAGAAGGTGGAGCTCCATCTCAAAACTTGTTTGAGATCTACTCATGAAATGGCAATGAAAAAGACCTTGGAGTCCAAAGACGTGGAAATACTGGTTCCAACATTTCTAAACTGTGTGACTCTGAGAAAGCACTTTAATCAGTCTGAACCTCAATTTCATCCTCTGCATAATGAGGATGATAATACTTGTACTGCCAACCTGACAGAGATTTGGGGAAAACATTTTTTTTAAATCTTAAAGTAGTGTACAAGCATAAACTACATTACTACAAGCATTAGATCTTCCATTGGCACCAACTATAGTAATAGGCAAAGGATCTGTGCTTCTGTCAGCAAAAGAAACTTTTAGAATTCTCTTTCCACCAATGCAGACTCATGGATAACTTAATACTTGAGTCCCAGAGAGTTACCTAAGGTATAAAAAGGTTAAATGACTTGCCAAGTGTCTCACAGCTGGTGAATGTCAAAGATTAGATTTGAAGATGAGTCTACTTGATTCCAATTCCAGCATCCTACCCTCAACCCCATGCTGCCTTCATAATAGGCACATATAGGAGTTTAATAAATGTTCTTTAATAATAATAATGGTGGCAATGTGCTTGGGACAGGGTATCTTATAGAGTCAGAGAGCTTGGCACTGGAAGAGATGCTAAATGATTCTCTAGTCTCTCTCTCAATGCCTTTAAGTAAGACATCTTAAAGCTGAAGAAGTGAAGCCATGGAATGTGAAGTGATTTGCCCAAACTTGCAGAGTGCATAAAGCCAGGACTAAAACCTAGTGTCTATCTCCTACTGCAGTTTTCTTTCTATTATACCAGCCTGACAGTCAATATTTTCTTGGTCTAGAACATAAAAGTTCATGCTCACTACTTCTAGACCATGATTCTGTGTAATATGAATGAGGTTAGTCTTCCCAAAGTAAATAGCAAAACATATCTGGCAATTTACAGTCTATAAAATGATGCTCAAACAAAGAACTTACAACCCACTTAAATTTAGGCCTTGAAGATAAGTTGTCAAAGCTTCTTTCCTTAGGAAAATAGTCTTTTATAAAATTACATTGCTTTATTTTAAAGGCAGTTAGATGGGACAGTGGATAGCATGTTGAACTTGGACTCAGGAGGACTTGAGTTCAAATGCTACCTGAAAAACATATTAGCTATGTGACTTTAGTCAAGTCACCTAATTTGTGTGAGCTTTGGTTTCTTTACTTGCAAAATGGAGATGATAGCACCCAGGTCACAAGGTTGTTTTAAGGACCAAAAGCAGCAATATATTTAAAGCATTTTGAAAACATTAAAGAACCCTATAAAAGTTAACCATTTCAGTTCTTCCTTTCAGTTCTACTAAGTAGGAATGACCTGATCACAGAGATACCAGTTTCTTAAATAATTGGCACAAGTTACCTTGTTCTCTTCTGGAGTGAAAAGGACCCGGAATGTAGATGGCACCCCCGGTGCGACTTTATTACAAATATCATTGGGGCTGATGACTTTAAAATAAGGGGAACTTTCCTCAACAATTTTCACCAGTCTTGGAATCTGTAGGGGAAACATGAACAATTATAGACAAATAGAGCATCCCTAAAAAATATGAGAAGATGAATGGAAAATGAGGTTTGAAAAGGAATGAGCATATGCTAAATTTAGAAGATCCTCTTAGTCTTGGCTCAATCACTTACCAGGTGAGTTTCCAGTCTTGACATTATCACTTACCATTTGTGTGTCCCTCAAACAACTGGTTTGATGTCTCTGAGCATCCATTTTTCTCATTGGTAAAATGATGAAAGGGTGATAAAAATGAACTCTAAGACCTCTTCCAGCTCTAAAAGTCAATAGTTCTCTGAATATGGTGAATGAAGTTGTTCAGGTCAATCTTTAAAGCTTTAATCTTATTCCATTGGTTTCTAGTTGATACTAGGTATGACTCATTCACAAATTCTTGGGACAGGTGTTAGAAGAAATTATATCTCCAAAGGGTCAGGTCTCCAAATCATATCCATCATTGACTATTTTCTTTTACAGTAAGAGAATCTTAGGAATAGAAGGTATAATTGTTAGGCTTGTGTCACAATCCCAACACTAGCCCAGCTAAACTTAACTATATTTCTTTTGAAGTATGGGAATTACTATCCATGGGATGAAATTCTGGCAGACATTGTGCTAAGTACTGAAGTTGTGGAGACCAAAATGAAACAGTATCCTCCCTCAGCAAACTCATACTCTTACAAAACACCACTTTGGAACCAGCACAAGAAGACTGATGTCAAAGTAAAGGAGAAGTGCTCTTAACCAAATTACTTAGAGATTACTATCCTTTAAAAAGACAGTGGCCAACACCAATAGCATCAAAGTAGAGTTTCTCATAACTGGTCAAAGGAAGGATTTGACCTAGATTTTTTGCCTTTCGAAGTTTGAACTCTTTTAATTCATAGTATTTTGAAAATTATGGGAATGTGATCAGATAAAATACAAAAAATGAAAAGCTTCAAAGATCATGCAACACAGTCCATCTGAAGTCAAGTTGCCTGGAATTCTTCACCTTTACTGTACTTGCAGCTATAAGGGTGGGGCTGATCTATTGACTTAATCAAACCACACTATGCCATTTAGAATAAGTGATAAAATGCCTAAGCAATCACTCAGATGGCAGGCTTTAAACTAAATGCTATAAGTACCTGATGGTACTAAAATTATATTACAGTGGAAGGAGGATTTATAGAGGTCATGTAAACATGATCGCATTCTAAGGGTTATCTAAAAAACATCAAGCTAATTTAGAAGCAGAGGCATTCCAGAGGTTGGAGTAAGTATTACTTTCCAATAAAATATCAAAGAAGAGCCACCAAGGTGAGAGAGAAAAGAGGAAAGGATTTAGCTTTTCCCTTGGCCAGGTCTCTTTCCCTCTTTCTACCCCCAACCAGAGTAGGTCTTTGAATCAAAGGATTCAGAAAATGTTGGATTTTCCACTGGTTGGACTTCCCATCTGCCTACTGGTATTCTAGCACCATCCCCATATCAGCTAATAGTAGGGTCTACCCTGGGAGCCAAGGACAGACCATATGTGGACTCCTAACTCTACAAGGAGTCTAATAAAGAAAGCACACAATGCTAAGAAAAATTTCTTAGGTACCCCATGAAGAGGAGAAAAGGACTTCCAGCTAAAAAACACGGTGAATGAGTCCTTTGCCATGTGTGCTCTTTAAATTGGCACCCACATTCCCCAGGGTGTATGCATTTGTGGAAGAGAGTATCACAGACTTTGGAGGAGCACATTTTATACCTATTGTTCTTACTTACACCACCTTGGTAAATAACCTCTCTAAAATCTAATTAAGATTGACTGCCTAAAATGATTCTCAACCAAATCTTTGGGACAAGTCTATCAGTGAGGGCTCAAGCTCATCTTCAGCTCCTCACTGGCATGCATAGGACTCTGAAGAAAGGGGAGCTAGATCTAAGAACCATCAGTGAGAATGGGAGTTGGGATAAAGATCTTTAAGGGACTACATACCCATTTATTCCTAGAACCACAGACTAATATAGCTAGACTGGGTCATAGATCATGTAGTGCAACCTTTGCATTTCTCAGCAAAGAGAATGAAGGTCCAAATAGAGGAAGAATTGCCACAAGGTCATATAGCTATTAAGAGGTGGGGCTGGGACCTGAGACTCCTAATTCTCAATTAGAATCAATAAATTGAATTGGTGTTAACTCTTTTCACTAGGTTTTCAAATATCTTAGGATATTTGAGGCAGTACAAATTTGTTTGAGGTGAAAAAAAACAACAGACAGAAATATGGATGGATAGATAGATAGATAGATAGATAGATAGATAGATAATTGATAATGGATGGATAGAGATATAGACAAACGATTATTAAGTCACATGCTTACGTAACAAAAGCTGAAATAGTTGGCAAACTCAAAAGGGAGATATCTCATTGGAAGGATGAGAATTTAATTTGTACTTTATAGCATTAACTACCACTCATAAATGTGACCCTGTGCTCCTGGAGGTATCTTTTTCCTCTCTAAGTGGCTCTTTTAGTTTTAGACCATTATCTTCCCTTGCTAACACTGCAGCAAAGAATTAAATCTACCCTTTTCTGCAGAGTCTACCTTTTCCGCCACTAAATTACCCCATTGATCTCTGAGAGGCCTCACTGACTCCTTTAATGACTTATTGCACCAGATTTGTCTGCAAATCTTCTCAATGATCTTGGCTTTTTGTGTAGTCTTCATTTTGTTCTCTCTTCTCCTTATATATAAATTCCTTATCTCCTCCCACATTGCTCTTAGCATTTTATAAATGGTCCTCTCTGCCTCGACACCTAAACTTTGCATCTCTGCAATGTTTTTTTTTTCACTCATTACTTTTCACACTTCCTTGTTCTTCCCAATGACCTTGTTCTATTCTTTGTAGTTTTTCTGCCAGGTGTCATGCGGAGCCCAGGGACATTTAATATTTTCCTTTGAAATTCTGTCTAATTTGACTCTGAGGAAGACAAAGTAAGGCTTGAGAAGAAAGTGCCTTTCTGAAAAGCAAAGAAAAGGTAAAGGCTAAGCTAAACCCCAGGACATAGAAACCTGGCAGTACAGAGAAGCCTTCTTTGCCTGGCTAGAGATTGGGACCTCTTAACCACTTTTGTGCCTGACCTCCTTGGACAGTCTGGTAAAGTCTATGGTCCCTTTCTCAGAATCTTATTTTTAAAAGCATAAAATAAAATGTATACAATTACAAAGGAAACCAATATATTGAAATTCAATTACTATTTTAAAAAATAAGTTTATAGATACTAGGTTTAGAGTCCCCGTGCATAGACAAAAGTTTTAGAATCTTTAAAACAGCATAAGGAATATATCTAAAATATATAAATATTTAATATCTAAAACAGTAAGAGATGTAGGAATAACATATTCAATATAGAAAAAAGGACAGAAATGTTTTTTATTATAATAAACAACATTGGGCTTAATCTTAACAGAGTCTTACTAGTACTTACTCCATGATCTGTCAAACTTTCAGTAAAGGAAATACAAATATTCTCCAATTTGCATTTTACGTAAATTCTATTCACTATTGCTCCATAGTTATAAAGAAAAAAATCCAACTCCAAATGTCATAGTTAAGGTTTTAAATTGTAAGTTTAAACGACTTGCTAGATCCCCCTGCCTTCGTACTAATCAAAGCATATGTTTCTCAGAAGTTTTTCCTGGACCATCCAAAGATAAAGATTGGACCTGGTTTCATAGCTCATTAAATGTGCTAGAAAGATTGAGCTGACTAAGTGAGAGGACTTACTTTGTCGTTATTCCTAAGAATCAATGGTACTTCATAGACTTCGCAGGCAGCATAGTTCTGAAATACAATCTCTGATGGGAAGGGCTGGAATAATGTCTGATCCAAGTCAATCGATGAGTACTGAAAATTAAAGTAGTGTCAGATTATTAGATTCAACAATATTGAAGTCATAGGGCAAGGAAAGAAAAGTATTGGTATATTCCAACACTTAAATTACACCTAATACTTTCAGAAACTGTGGTTTGAAAATGGTGGGTCCTGCCTCCACTGGCACAGATCCATCTTAGTAGATAGACTTGGGCAGTTGCTCTAGCCCATGATCTACTTGGTGATAAGCCTCTCCAAACTTAGTGATGTTGGTGCTTGGTATCAAAAAACCCCACATCCAGAGAAAGAACTGTGGGAGCAGAAACACAGAAGAAAAACAGCTGCTTGATCACATGGGTTGATGGGGATATGATTGGAGATGTAGACTCTAAATGATCACCCTAGTGCAATTGTTAACAATATGGAAATAGGTCTTGATCAATGACACATATAAAACCCAGTGGAATTGCTCACTGGCAATCTGAGGGGGGTGGGAGGAGGGGAGGGAAAGAACATGAATCATGTAACCATGGAAAATTTTTCTTAATCAATAAAAAAAAAATTTTAACCCCACAATTTATCATCAGGTCAGTACTTGAAATCATTCCAACTTTTAGACCCTATCCTACCCCACAGGAACCCAGGATCATCTCCACACCATGAGTAGGCCTCTGGAGAGCCCTTTGGTTAAACTTACAGGAAACCTTCAAAGAAAACATTCTCTAAGTATTCATAGTGATGATTAGTAAGCAAGTTTGCTGCCTTAAAAATCCTTAAATTAACACTGAAGCAAGCACAAATTAATCTCTAACAAAGAGAAACCACCAGAAAACTCCTCCAAATTAAAGAAGGTTAGGACAGTGAATAAAATCTTCTCTCTCAATGTTGAGTTTCTTCTGTTTCTACCTCCAGGGCTGTAAGCAAGCTATGAATGATCAAGAGTTGTCACAGCAATGCTCCAAACAAGGCAAGAGAGAAAATGAGAGCTGCTCTCTGTCTGGCCCCAAAGAAGCTGACACAAGAGGCCTTCAAGGCACCGAAGAAGCAAAAGGTCCTTGCCTTGGCTCGCCAGGAAGCAACGGTTGCTAAGGCAACAGGAAAGGCCATGGAAACCAAAAGCATCTCACAGAGAATAAGAAGGTGGCTGGATAATCAGTCGGGTATACAGAACTATAAAAGAAAAGGCAGCTGAAGCAGGGGCTGGGGAGTGCTTAAAGCTCGGTCAGACACCAAAGACGCCAAGGTCATCCACTGCATTCTGATGGCCTGGCTTTTGTCTTGCCACTGGACTTAGATGACCAGGAGAGTGAGGCTGACAACTTTGCATCACTCTTCCTTGCTGAAATCCAATTCCCTTTTAAGACAAGACATCACTTGGGAATGTCACTGGTCCTCTTTGTTAAGAAGGACAAAAGATATAATAAGGAGAATACTATGGCACTGCCTATGGAATGCAGTGGGGAATTAGATGGCATGTCACCATGATCAATACTTTTATTGTCAAAGAGGGAGGAAAACAGACTGAAGTTAAAGAGATGGATGGAGAGATGGAAGGCTGTGGGTATGTCAGGAGCCTCTTAATGGATCAGTCACATTCTCTTAGGACTTTAGGACCAGGGAGATATACTCCTTGGAAGATTGTACTGGAAAGACACCTTCATGGGAGCAGAAAAATGCCCAAATTGGAACAAACATCCCCTCCTTAGACCTTTCCAGTAGCTTCTGCATAGTTGTCAAACTGGTCTTCCTAACACAAGTCTTCCTCAAATCACTTCCATGGGATAAAATACAATCTCCTCTAGTTGCATTTTAAACCTCTCCCACCCTGGCTTTAGCTTAGCTTCCCAGCCTTAGTCCAGACTTATTCCCCATCACGCACTCTATGTTCTAGGCAATCTGGCCTATTTGTTAGTCTCTTTAAATATCTTCCATCTCTTTGCCCTTGCCCAGACAGTATTCCCCACACCTATAAGAGGGTACCTTTCCTCATTACTGTCACCTCTCAGAATCCCTAGCTACTGAGCACCCCTTCCTTCATGAGGACTTTCCTATTCCCACTACTTGCAGCTGTCTGTGTTCTTCATCCCTCTACCAAAACTAGTTCATGCCGGTGTTGTATATACTTTGTATTTATTTGGTCTACACATTGGATATCCATGGTAGGATGAAAGCTCCAGGGGGACAGGAACTGCTTTATGACTCTATGTCGTCAGTGCCTGCATCTTAATAGATGTTCACTGAAATGAACTGAAAGAAAGACAGAGGTCAGAGACAGGTAGCAATGGGGGGGAAAGGTTCACTCCAAGAAAAAGATGGTTACTTTGGACCATACTGGATGGGGGTTCTTGTCTTGAATGCATCTCTTGGCATCACTAATCACTATTTTAAATAAATTATTTTTATAAAACTCATCTTCTGTCTTAGAATTGATTCTAATGTCCATGGCAAAAGAATGATAAAGTCTAAGGAACTGGGGTTAAGTGACTTGCTCAGAGTCTCACAGCTAGAAAGTGTCTGAGGCCAGAATTGAACCCAGGACCTCCTATTTCTAGACCTGAGAAACTATTTGTTTTTATGACTGATATCTCACCTCTGATAGTGCCTGTGTGGCCTTAAGCAATTCATAAACTCTTTGAGCCCCAATTTCCTCAGCCATAAAATAAACTTGTACTAGACTGAAATTGTGTCTGGTTCTAGATTGAGGCTCTATCATCCCCTGGAGATATAAATGATGGCTCCGAGAGGAAGAAGAGAGTTCTACTGTGGGATGAGGGTAAATGCACCAGAGATGGTATCAAAACCATATTTGTGTCCTGGGCCCCTTTGGCAACAGTCTGGGGAATGAAAACATGGATCACATCCCCCAGGTCTTCTCTTCTCCAGGCTAAACATGCCCAGTTTCTTTGACTGCTATTCATATGCCTGCAGTCCAGGTGAGGAGATGAGAAGTCGAGGATGCCTCACGAGGAGCTGTTGAGGAATTTTCATCTGTTCAAACTAGAACAAATTAGAAAACATTTTTGATGCCAATTTTCTAACAAGCTTCAGTCATTCACTTTTCACTGAACGGTTTCAAAATCCTTGATTGTATCAGTTATTCCAGGCAATAGCCATGAGGTAGATCCCCGGACTGAGATTGGCAAGGAAGCCAGAGAAAAGAGAGAAAAAAGTGATTTATCCAAAGAAGGTTCTGTGTTGATGGCTCTGATTCCCAGACATATTTCCCCACAAAGTCATATTCTTTTCCCCACTTTTCAAAATAAAACTTTACCTTCCATCTTAGAACCAATACTATGGACTGGTTCCCAGATAAAAGAGTGGTAAGGGCTGGGCAATGGGGCTAAGTGACTTGCTCAGGGTTGCAAAGGTAGGAAGTGTCTGAGGCCAAATTTGAACCCTGGATCTCCTATCTTTAGGCCTGGCTCTTTAGACAATGAGCCACCCAGCTGCCCCCATATTCCTCCCCACTTTTAACCAAAATGCTAACGGGACAATTGGGTCATGATGATCCTCAAAGAAATCCAAACATCCATCTCATCCTAACTCATGCCTTAAACACAGAGGGAATCTATACTGCCACCTCTTAATTTCCCAGAGGCCCTCACTGACCGAAGGTCATATTCTCTTTTAACAGTATCATTTAGAATTCATTTTTAAATCACTTTGACTTCAAAATGTGCCTGATAAAAGTGGCCAGGACTGGTCTGAAGCTGGGCCAGCCATAACTTTGTAATGATCATCCACGAGAACATGGTTATTAAATCTGAATGGATTAAGTAATTGTGAAAAACACTTTTAGTTTAAGAGATTTGGGCTAATTAACCCTTTTAGGAGTAGCTCTTACAGTGAGGTTTTAAAGTGATGATTCCCAAAGTGGGCACTACCACCCCTGGTGGATGCTGCAGCAATCCATGGAAGCGGTGATGGCCATAGGTGCATTTATCTTTCCTATTAATTGCTATTAAAATTTTTAAAAAATTAATTTCCAGGGGGCTAAATAATATTTTTTCTGGAAAGGGGGCAGTAGGCCAAAAAAGTTTGGGAACCACTGTTTTAAAGTTTTTTATATCTCTATGTAGATAACCATATTTTCAATCTAACTGGATTCCTTTGTCATCCTGTATATTATTTTATATGCATTTATAAACATGTTTCTGAGAAATGGGTCCATAACTTTCACCTAAGCATTGAAAGGGCCCAAGGGATTCATGATACACACACGTACACACACATCATTTTATAAAACCTCTTTTTTATATGTTTAAATAAATTGTCTTTTCTTTAGGGTAATGAATAATGTTAAACACTGTTAAAATAATCTGTTGTTGTTGCTCAATCATTCCAGTTGTGTCTAATTCTTCGTAACTCCATTTGGGGTTTTCTTGGCAAAGATATTGGAGTGGTTTGCCATTTCCTTCTCCGGCTCCCTTTACAGATGAGGAAACTGAGGCAAACAGGGTGAAGTGGCTTGCCCAGGGTCACATAGCTAATCAGTGTCTGAGGCCAAATTTGAATTTGGGAATAGAAGTCTTCCTGACTCCAAGCCCAGCATGTTACCACTTAGCTCAGATAATAGAACCTGAAAAATGTTAGATTAGAAACTCCTCAACAATGAGAATCCTGTCTCCTAACATTGCTCCTCAGCTCAGCCCATGATGGACAGTAAATGCCTGGCTCAACCGTGTGTCCATTTCCTCACTGACGATTCCAGTTTTTAAGTAAGCAGCAATGAAAAGGACATACTTAAAAGATGGTTTTGTTTTTCTTGCTCTGCCCTAAAAGTTTACTTCAAAGAAAATGGCTCTCCCTATTCACTTGGAAACATTATTTGGCCAATTTTGTTCTGCCAAAGGTTTCTCTTTCTCTCTGGAGCTGCTGGAAACAGCAGCCTTGAGGACAGGCACATATAACTTGGCATGGGCACAGCTTTGCCTCCTTTTGCCTTTGTTGCCAAGTGCCTATGCCTAGGTATTTTGTCACTGTGAAGAAATAGACCCAAAGGTTTCCTTCAAGAAATATTAAGCACCTTCTCCTTGTAAGTCACAGGGCTAGGGCCTGGCAAGACAAAGAAAAATGAAGTCGTCCTCATTCTTGGGAAACTCGCTTTGTACTGGGAGACTGTGACACACACATACCCAGAGGGATGATGATGAAGCATGATGCCCACTGACTGATGGGGAATGGTGGACTCAGAGAGAGACTGAAATACATTATCTGGATGTGGCCAATTCAGAAATTTGTTTGGATGGACTATGAACTTTGGTTACAAAGTTTCTTTTTTTAGGAAGGAAAGCAGTTAAGATGTTTGTTTTAAAAATTAGATAAAAACTAAAAATTATGTGTGCAAAGGCAAGTAATTTGTAACAATAGGAAAGCTGGGGAAGGGTTCATAGAGGAAACATTACCTGAACTGCTTCTCTCCTGACTGGTGAGTCTCTGGTTCAGACCCTATTTTCCCAAGGGTACCCGAGCAAATTCACTTCACTCCCAGGTCCACTATTCCTCTTCAGACTTATCCACCTCCACACCAGCTGCCTCACTCCCACAATCTATCCTCTCTCTCCTTTCCAAACTCCCTTTTCCCTGTTCTCATCCCTCTTAGAAGGGAACCTCCTTGAGTGCAAGCATTGTCTCTTTTTTTTAACTCATATTTGTATTTCCAAAAGCCTAGCACATAGTAAGCACTTCACAGATACTCTATCAATCTAACCAGTCATCTAGCTATCAGAATTGAACTAGAAGAATATAAGCCCCTTGAGGGCAGGCACTGTTTTCCTTCTTCCTTTCTTCCTTCCTTCCTTCCTTCCTTCCTTCCTTCCTTCCTTCCTTCCTTCCTTCCTTCCTTCCTTTCTTTCTTTCTTTCTTTCTTTTCATCAGCTTAATAAATGCATGTTGATTAAATAGAATGGAATGAATAAAGTGGAAAGATGAGACTTCTGAAAAAGATGATGTGTGGGAAAGAGTACATTCTAATTTGTTGAATCAAATGTCAACCATACAAAGGCATGGAGGTGGGGAGATGGCAGGCCAAATAGGATTTGAATGAACTTCAGAGTTCATGAAAACTCATGGGAACTAACTGGGAATCTCAGCTTGAGCCTGACTATAGAGGCTTTACATGTTAGATCAAGGCTCTTGTATCTTACCACAAAGGCATTTGGGATGGAGGGATGACAGTCAAACCTATCAGGGAGATTATTTTGGGAGTTATGTGGAGGATGGATTAGAGAGAGGTGAGAACAAAAACAAGAAAATTAATTAAGCAACTACTACAATAATCCAGGCAAGAGTTGATGAAGCCCTGGACTCACCCAGACCCTCTATAAATGTAGATAGAGGAAAGGGGGGAGAAGAAGAAATAAAAGAATACCCAAAGGAGAGGCTCTGAGTTACCTTTCAGGAAAGCTGAATCAAAAGATAGTAAAGAGGAAGAATCTATATAATTTGGTATTTAATTGAAGGTGGGGTTTGAAGGAGAGAGAAGAAGAAAGGGTGGTTCTAGAGCTGGGAGCTAGGAGGATGGAGGTGGGATAAATTGGTAGTTCAGTGAACCTGAGTTCAAATCTGATCTCAGACATATAATAGCTGTGTGACCATGGGTAGGTTGTATCACCCAGTTTGCCTTAGTTTCCTCATATGTACAATGAGCCAGAGAAGGAAATGGCAAACCACTCCAATATCTCTGGCAAAAAACTCTAAATACGATCATGAAGAATCAGACCCAACATAAAAATGACCAAAGAGAATACAAATGATTTGACAGTTGATTGGAGGTGGGATTTGCAGGAGAGAGATGAGTCAAAGGTAGCTCTAGACCTGGGAACAGGGAGAATAGTAGTACCTGCAAGAGAAACAGAGTCATCCAGAGGAAAGACAGGTTTACAGGAAAACATAATGAGTTTTATTCTGGACATGAGTTTAAGATAACTATGGGGCATGCAGGGAAAGCTGTCCACC
Organism: Gracilinanus agilis; assembly: GCF_016433145.1. Classification (NCBI taxonomy): domain Eukaryota; kingdom Metazoa; phylum Chordata; class Mammalia; order Didelphimorphia; family Didelphidae; genus Gracilinanus; species Gracilinanus agilis. The sequence goes on along the minus strand of NC_058131.1, from coordinate 41,263,102 downwards.
AATCAATTCATATTTCAGGACTGAAAACCTGTAGAATGCCAGAAACCAGACATTTTAGAAAAAAAATTTGAGGCCAACAAAGGACAAAATCACTTTATGGTGAGAGCTAAGAATAAGTTAGCCGAAAAGATGACATCAGACTCTAATCAGACTAGACTGCATATGTGTTGAAACCAGACAATGGGAATAATGGGACACAGAAAACTCAAGACAATTGCTCAAAGGGCAAAACCCTTTTATACCCCAACTCCAGACCTCACTCCCTGACAAGCAAAGCCTCACTGAAAACATTTCTGAATACAGCTAACATTTTTCTAGTACCTACTATGTGCTAGGCATTTTACAAATATTATCTCATCTGATCCTCACAACCACCTGTGTGGTAAGGGCCATTATTATCTCCACTTTACAAATGAGGAAACTGAGGCTGGCAGAGGGTTAGTGACTTGCCCAGAGTCATATAGCTATTGGGAATGAGGCTAATTTGAACTGGAGATTTCATGACCCCAGGTCCAGAACTTTATCCACTGAACTGCTTGATGATGCCGCTATGAACAATGGTAGATTTGAATTCAACAGCATTCTGAAAGACTTTCAAATAGAGACTCCATAATCCCTGCCTATTATGCATTTCTATGTTTAGATACCTTTCCAAAGTCCATCCCTGATGTATTTTGCATGCTCTTTCATTCAAAAGGCCTTGGTCTTCATCAGGTTCTAAACTCATTTACTCCCCATTTTCTTTGCAATTTCAGGCAAGGGGGTACCTTTACGTCCCATCTAACTCCATTGTAGAGTTATGAGATATAATGAGATTATAGCTGTAAGTTGTTTTAGGGTCCTCTGACAAAAGATGCTATCTATAAAAGCACACAAATGAGCAATATATATTCTCATGAGACTGAAAAAAGTAAATTATTCAAAGCGTGACATTTAACTCCACAGGTATTTGAATTTCTGACATACACAAAAATGTGGAAATGCCAGATTTCACTCATAGGGATTTAAAGGTGGCTTTTCTAAGATTGATGGCAACAAACTTTTATTGGAATTTGGAAAAGTATTAAAAATCACTCTTCTTTAGTGATCAAAAGCTTCTATTTGGACATGGAATCCGGACTGGAGAGAGAGGAGCGATATATTGGTATCGTTTCTTTTCCCTTGGTCTAGAGGGAACACCCTTTACCCTAAGGAATCTAAGTAAGGAGACTGCTTCACCGGATGTGAACTACTCTAATTCTCCTGAAACTACAGATAAGGGTGTTATTTAATGTCTAGAGAACTCTATTCCACCAAGTGGTATTCTGAGTACAAAGAGTGCATTTAAATCAAGGAACTTAAACTTTTCTTACTGAGTCACTTTAATGTTTTAATAGGAGAAATCAAAAACAAGATAGGAAAAGAAGGAGGATGGGGAGAAGGAAAACGAAGAGGAGGAAGATAAGGACAAGGAGGAGGAGGAGGAGGAGAAGTCCAACCAAGAAGCTGTAAGCTACCTTTTGATGAGTGGTTTCTCCCATATCTAAAAGCTCTGTAATCTGTGGCCGGCACATCACTCGAGTGGAAGATAGCCGCTCTTCCGTGGTGAGGGACATCTCCTTCAGAAATTCAGAGGGGCTGGGCTGGAATTAAAAATAACAGGAGCTAAAGGGACCCAAATGAGTACACCAAAAAAAGGTTTTTCTTGTTCAAGTGCCCACTATGAATAATTCGTTTGCAACCATCAGGATCATCTTAGGACTCCACTGCATTCTTCTAATGAAATATTTAAAATGAATAAATTATACAAAAGAAAACACACATGAGCTCCTTACAGGGTAATATGAAATGGCATGTGTGATCTTTTTCTTTTATTTTCCCTCTTAGAATCTAATTGAATCACGCCAATATGTATGAAGGGAAAGCCTGGAAATCACAGTGAGAGCCACATGCTCAGGACTCCCCTCAACTTCTAAACTCAGCAGCTGTTCCATAAAGACCTGCAAAATGTTTATGGAAAGACACACAAAGAGAAAAAAAGCATAAAAAGGGATCGGCATCATTATTTTGTTATGCAAATAAGAATTTGATTTTTAAAAATCTCTACAAAGAAGCTTAGGTACCATCTGACCACGGGTGAAGAGATGTTGGCTCAGGCCATTTATCTGAACTAGGCTTAGTATACCATTCATAACAAGCAGCCACATTCTCTGCTGCCAATGCCATCTCTAAGAGAGAGAGAGGAGCTTCCATTGCACTGTATGCATTTTGTGTAAACCTAATTATTTTCATATAATTTCTCCCATCAGGATATGAGCTCTCTTTAAGACAGGGACTATTTTTGCCTTTCTTTGTACCCCCCAGGGCCTGGCGCATGGTAAACATTTAATAAGCATTTGTTGGCCAGCTAACAACAATAAAGTGGAACCTATCATTTGAATAAATCTAACCAAAGGAACTCAGCTTCTCTTGTAGAAACAATAAAACGTTAGTGCTTAGATTTATAATCACTTTAATTTCATAATTGCTATTTCTGGGCTGCCCATCCATCCACTCTTGTCTAAAGGGTCAAGTCTATATAGCTTAACATCTTTCCACCTTTAGCAATGTTTTCCACAGAATAGGAGCTTCATAAAGTTTATTAAACGGAACAGAGTTGAATCTGAAACTGCTACAGTCAGTAGAACCACTGAGTCCCTGAGTTGGCAGAGAGATCTCTGGTGTTTTTCAGTGTAATCTCTATCAGAAAAATGACTCCTCTCTATGATGTCCAACAAGTGGTCATCCAGCCTTTACTCAAGGACTTCCAGTGCACCCAAGGCAGTCCAATCCATTTCTAGGCAATGTTAATAATGAGGAAGTTTTTCTTTTTTTAAGCCAAAATCTCCCTCTCTATAACTTTCTTCCATTGGTTCTTACTCTCCCTTCTGGAGCCAAGCTGGACAAATCACAAAACAAATCGCAGTCTACACATTCCTTAGAGTTGGGCATAGGTTTAGCCTAAGCTTTTCTCCACATCCCTTTGCTGCCATGGCTACCTCATGGTAGAACTCTTTTGTTTTGGCAGTGGATAACCCTGCTTTCCTCCCCATCAACTGACTCATGGTTCATGAGTGGACACACCTCTAGATCCAGTCAGTCTTGCTGATGAACTTTTGCCCATCATTCTCATACCTTGAGACAAATTTTCTCTTTCACTCTACTTCCCTTTCCCAGTCCTCTTCCTGATAGAGAACATTCAGACTTTCCAGCCTAGTGAGATAGAACCCTGGTATCCATGGCAGATGGTAAGTTTCTTGAGGGAAATAACTGGGCTGAATATCTTTGTGTTCCCTTCATGCTTAGCACAGTACATTGCACACAGTAAGCATTAACAATATTCACTGAATGAATAAAGTAACAAGAATTATCTGACATGGTTTGTTTTTTTTTGTACTAAAGAATACATGATTTATCAGATCTACTTTGCTTTGGGCTAAAATCAATGTCTTCTTTAAGAGTTTATTTCCCCTTGAAATTTTATGTTAGTGCCTAAGTCTACCATACATGCATCATAATATATTGCCTTTATAAATTTTTCTATAGATCATATGTATAGAGAAAATATATATAGAAAACATATATAGAAAATATAGATATATACATGCATATAGAAAATGGAGACGTTTTTCAATATTACAGTGGAATCTGGGTTTGGTTAATATCATATCAAAAGAAATAATCCATGTTTTGGCTTCTCCTGGTGGTGCTAAGCTCCCAGGTTATTCCGAGCACATCCCAGAAAGATAAAGATCAGATAGGGCCGGTTCTTTACTTCTTATTGGAGCATACCATAAAACAAGTTAAAAATAAAATGGTCAATGTCAACAAAACTGTAGATTTTCTATAAAACTAGGCTCGTTTTTCGACTTATAAAAATGAAAATATAATTTAAAATCAAAGAAGGCATATATTTTCCAGGGGGTGTGCTCTTTCATGACTTCTATTTTCTCCTGAAAAGAAAAACATTCCATATTATTTTATTATTATCCATTTCAAATTACCTGCCCCTCAATGTGACTTAAGAGTTAGCAAACCCCAGCTGGCTGCTTGTGCATTTTCATTTTAGCATATAATCAAGTCGTTCCAAACATCTTTAGTCTTTTTTACCCTTAGGATTTCAGGAGCTCCTGAGAGCTGAAGAGATTCATAGACTTTTCCAAAGTCACTTCTTCCTCTCAACCAGCTGCCACATTATCAAATAAATATGTCATTCAACTAATTCTCAATTTACAAAGTCATATAGCAACAAAACTACATCAGAGTCTCTTGAAAAATCTATGCTCCAAAGAATGAGTGGACTATATATACCATTTTGTTGGCTTCCTCTTCTGAGACCAGTCTAGGTGGTAGGAACCTGCCACCTTGGAATCCTTTCAGCATTTGAACCAACTTGTTTTGACCCATGTGTCCTTGAAGCTTGCTGCTTGCCATTTTGATTTATTTTCTTGGCCTATCTAGGGAAAGAATACAGATTACTTAGAAAACATACAGTCAGCTCTTGACTATCGACAAGATAATTCATATGTCATTTTGTTAAATTATGAGAACAAATTCCAAAGCCAAATATAACTAATTTGGATGCCATCTAAAACTTTGCCCCTCTCTGTTAGTACAGATAAACAATAGCTGATTATAGAGGGGGGAATTTTGAAAAGACTAAAAATTAGGAACAATGAAGAAAAAATAAAAGTTTATGAGAAGGCAAAGAAAATAAAGGTATTGGAATATTCTGGTCTTTGACTTTTGATTGATAGCCACTGAGCAATAGCCACAGACCAATAAGTTCTCACATAACTAACTCCAGCAAAAAAAAAATAATCCCAAAGTTCACACCAGACTGTGTGATGAAGAAGCCAAATGAGAAATTACAATAAGAAACTACTTCTCCCTGGAACTGCATGGGGGCAGCCAAAAGTCTGAGGACAGTAAAAAAAGGCACTAGCAGCAGAACAAGGGAACCTCCCAAAGTGACCAGAGACACTCTCTATCTAGAGATAATAAGAATTGAAGACTCCCCATGGAAAATCACAGGATGGTCAAACAGATGTAGGGCAGTGCCATAACCTTGGAAATATCAAGCTTAGCATCAGGTTGCAAACATCATGGCACTGCAGCACTTGGACTAGGACATCCCAGACCAACGGGCTCTGTGGTCCCCAACCCTCTGTAATGGGGCACCAGAGAATGCCCTATAGATCCAGCGTTCTGAAGCTCAAAGATTTGGGGAGCCTGCATGGGGAGATGAAGGTCAGTGCAGGAAATCAGGTGATCTTGAGGGATTCCAAAGAGAGCTGATCACTCAACCAAAAAGTACAGCAGGAGAAGGAGCCTGGCCTGACTGAAAAATCCCAATTTTGGAACTAAAGCAAGAGATATAAGTAAATCAATGAGACACTAAATAGTAGTGATTCTCCAAAAGAAGAAAAGAGGAACTCTATAATGATTTCAAACAAAAAGAAACTCATATGGGGGGGAAATGGGTTTTCCACAAATACCTAGGGGGAAAATATCTAGGGAAAAAATTAAGTAATAAAAAAATTAAATGAAATCTCTGAAGAAAGGAATAGAAAAGAGAATAAACAGCATAGGGCAGAAAGTGGCCAACCTTATCCAAGTAATGAACTCTCTAAAAGCCAAAATAGATCAAACAAAAATCAGTGATTCTATGAGATATGAATATTAGAAAATAAAAAAACAAAAGGTGGAAAAAGAGAAGAAAATGTGTAATATCTGGTATCATAAATAAGTGATACAGAAAACAGGTCAATTTAAGACAATTTAAGAATCACAAGCTTCCCCAAAAGCTATGACTTTATAAAAAAAAGTCTAGGCATCATGTTTTAAGAAATTAATTAAAATTGCCAGAATCTATTATAACCAGTAGACAAAATGAAGACAGAAAGAATCCACCAGTCACCTCCTGAAAGAAATACTAACAAGACAAGTCCCAGGAATGTAATTTTCCCTTAAGTGCTGGGCCCAAAGTTAGGAGGACTTATCTTAATCTGGCCTCAGAGAGTTACTAGCTGTGTAACCCTGGACAAGACACTTAAACTTGTCTTTGCCTCACTTTTCTCTTTTCTCATCTGTCTAATGAGCTGGAGAAGGAAATGGCAAACAACTCCAATATCTTTGCCAAGAAAACTTCAAATGGGGCTATGAAACACAACTGAACTAAAAGGAAGTGGGGGTGGGGGTGGAACTTCTAAAATCTAAAGGTGTTCCTTAGATAGTCAGCTGAAGAATGGTTCGACAATTCATAGCTTATGAATGTAATCGAACACTGTTGTGCCTACAAGAAGTTACAAAAGAGATGATTTCAGAGACTCCTAGGTAATATGAACTCATGCAGAGAAGTAAGCAAAATAATTTCTACAAGAACAGCAATAATACCAAAAAAAATCCCAATGACTGAAGAACTCATCAATGCAATGCCCAACTATGTCTCCAGAGGATCTGTGCTGGTAAATGTACATAATACACTTTTAACTTTAATCCATATTATTAATACTTTCTCGAGTCTGGACTATCAAAAGAATAAATTGAGCCCTGATTTGTATCATTTCCTGATTTTCAAGATTTTGCAACTGATTGAATATGTAAAGTGAGTGAGAATGAGAAGTAGAAGATAATCTCGAGGTGGCAAATCTGGGTGACTGGAAGGATGCTGGTGCCCTTAACAATGATAAGGAAGAGGGGTAGATTTGGGGGGAAAGATAATAAGCAATGTTTCAGGTATAGTAAGTTTAAGATCCCTAGGGAACAGACAGTTCAAAATATCCAATAGCCAAGTGGAAATGTGTGAGTAGAATTTAGGAGAGGATATAGGGCTGGATAAGTAGATATGGGAGTAATCTGCATAGAGATGATAACTGAATCCAAGAAAATGATGATGTCAACAAATGAAAGACTGTAGAGAGAGGAAAGTCCAAGACAGTCTTAGAAGGCACTCACAGTTTGCAAGCATAACATGGATGAAAACCTTGAGAGGGTGACTAAAGGAGAGTGGTCAGTTAAATCAGAAAATCAAGAGATCATGAGCATATGAGACTGAGTCACAAAAATACAGAGAGTAAAAGGGTATCCCAGAGGAGATGCTACAGAGACATCAAAGAGGATGGGAATGGAGAAGAGACCATTGGATTTGGTAAATAAGAGATCACTTGGAGAGAGCTATTTCCATTGAGTGATGCAATCAAAAGGGGAGAGGAGGGGAGGAGATATGAGAAAGGGAGAGAGAGAGAAATAAAGATGGAGAGAGAGAAGAGAGAGGGAGTGAAGGAGAGAGAGAGAGAGAGGGAAGAAGGGAGGGAGGGAAGGAGAGAGACAAAGAGAGAGGAAAGGAGGGAAGGAGAGCAGAAGAAAGAGAGAAAGAAATGAGAGAGAGATGAGACATGAGAGAGAGGGGGAGGGAGGGAAAGAGAGAGGGAAGGAGGAAAGGAGGGAGAGACAGAGACAGAGAGATGGAGAGAGAGAGGAGAGAGATGAGAGAGAGATGAGAGAGAGGAAGGGGAGGAGAGAAAGAAAGAGAGAAGGAGGGAAGGAGGGAGAGAGAAGAAAGAGAGAGAGATGAGAGAGGGAGGGAGGGGGAGACAGAGACAAAGACAGAGAATCAGAAAGAGAGAAAAGAAAGAAAAAATTCGGACAGTCTATGAAGCATCCTCAACCAACTTTGAACTAGCAAGACCTCCTCATAACCTTTGATCACCACTAAAAGGCTGACTACATTGCTGTGTTTCTGTTCTGAATGAGGAAACTTCAGCTGCAAAATTAGTTTTCTGTCCAGTTTCACCAACTGCTATAGATACTCAGGGGTCATGTGTCTGTTAATTCTAAGAATGACTTATTGCCTATTATGGTGAGATTTCATGATGTATATTATTAAGTTATATGAATGTATCCAGATGTGGTAGGGATGTGTACATGTCACACTAATCACTATAATGATGAAAATAATCATACCCTGATCTCCTTTCTCTGTGACTCCCAGGACTTCTCCTTCATCTGGCATGACTAAATCATACACTGCTCTGAATTCCCTTTTCTTCTCACTTACTCAAGGTTCCTCCTTCATTTACTGAAAAGCCAAGCAAAAACTTGACATATTTGCTAGATGGGCTAAATGTTAAAGCCTACCAACTAATTTGTAAGTAAACAAGACTGGAAGAACTTCAATGCCATCTGTAATGTTCTGTATTTACATGGATTTTGTTACTTACCACCACCACCACAGGCCTACCACATGGCAAATGATCAGTAAGTACCATACCTTTTGTTATCTACTTTTTCAAAAAAATGTGTAGAATTTTGTTTTGGCTTTGCCTTGGTTTTTTGGAAAAGGGAATACAAGAATTTTTTCTCAATATTTCCTTTTGAAAGGCCTGCCCAGCCACATTGCTTATAGTTCAATCCTATTTATGAATGTAAATGAAAAGCTATTTATCTAGCATGTATACCTCTCAAATTCTATCCTGGCCATAGCAATCCACCATAGAACAGAAAGGTTTCTTTACCAGCAAAAGCCTAATTATTATTATATTTGGAAGAGAAAGAGAAATCATGCAAGTAAACATAGTTTTCCTTTGAATACTCAACTGGACTTCTCCAAGGCCTTGTAGAATGACAGTTTTGATTTTCATGACAAAATGTTAAGATTTAGAGTTAAAATGGACCCTAGAAATCATCCAGTCTTGCTCCTTTACCCGGTATCCTGCTACAAAAAGATGAGGAAACTGAGTCTGAGAGAGGCTTGGCCAGGTCACAAAGGCCAGGTTCACAAAGTGACAGAGATGAGATTCAAACTCAGGTTTTGTGAACTCAAATGCAATGCTCCTTCCAATTAACTATGCTTCCTTTTACTTATCTTCCCACGTACACAGATATACCTCATATCTTCTTCTGAATCCACAGTCCTGATCCTCCTTGACCCTTTACTTTCTGTTCCTATCTCCTTTTAATAAAGGTTTATCATACTGGTTTCTACTGTTTCTCCCTGGAAAAAGAAGCCATTTTCAAAGGCAGCCTCTCTCTAAAAGCCACAGGTTTTAATGTAGAGTAATAAGTAATAATTCATAGAATAATAAGACATGGAAAAATTATTTTATTTGACTATGTTGTAAGAAATAAGAAGCCTTATCATGGGGCTAAGTATAATCTTGCCAAAACCAGGAAATCAATGCCAGGTGCTGGAAACTTCTTTGCAGTCTAGGCCTACGTGTAATAAAAACAAATGTCCATCCATGCCAGGGCTAAAGTTTTTTAAGGGTTTGAAAAATTAAAGAAAATAGTGCATACGCATATACATCTACATGCAAGGGTGAGAGTCTACCCTATCCCAGACTTCTCAGTTGAATCAAACAGGTAAATTAGGTGCAAACAAATCCTTTGATCACTGAATTAAAAAGTGAGACACCAAAAAGTGAATATTTAGTGATTGGTTGAAGAGAGTTAGTCATAATTGTGGGGCTCTGGACAACACAGAGAAGTACCCAGCATATTCAAAAGATATAAGGCATTATAAGAACCAAGACACATGACTTCTCTCATTCAGCAGTCATGAGTGAAGGCATAATCATGAGCCAACTGGGTAATCTGCATCCAAGACCATGACTATACGTTGGCCTGAATCTTCTTTGTGCCTCCCACAGAACCATACCTATTGTGGTCACTCAAATATTTGTTGAATGAAAGAGAAATGCATATTAATGCAACGTAAGTGATAACAGGGCACTAAGATTTCATTTTAAAATTATATTGTAAAAGGATTAATTATAAAATACTTTGGGAATCTTAAAGTATATAGTCAGAAAATAATTTTAACTTAAAAAAGGAGTGTTGAAAGGGACCCTGACTCTAAAAGTTTACCCAGGGCCTCTGAAAATTTAGTTAAAACGTTCTTTAGAAGGGTGAAGTTGTGCTACAGATGATATTCACTATTAGTTCAATGGAAAATGTTTAGGACCTGCTATCTGACCCCTTGACTTATTTCTAGATATGGACAAATTAAGAGAGTAATGAGTTGAGATGCAACTTCTATTAGTGAGGAAAAATATTGAATAGATATTGATAAAATTTTCTGAACTAAAAATAAAGTCTATTCACCTTTATTTCTCAAAGCAACTAAAACATTGCTTTAGAGTCCCTGCACTAACCCAAAACAGTACTACCAAGGATTCTTAACTTAGGGTCTATGAATTTTTTTATACTCTGATAACTATATGTCAATACAATTTCTTTTCTTTCTAATCCTATACATTTTATTTTATGCATTTAAAATCTTATGAGAATGGGGCATGAGCTTCCATAGACTGATGTCAGAGGGGTCCATGATCCAAGAAAGGTCCAAAAAGACCTTGGGCTATATCTCAAAGAAGAGCCCTTGACCTAAGGATCTGTGGAACTTTACCCCATATTTAACCCCTGACTTGCCTATCAAGGAGATAAAAGGTAATAGCCCAATCCAGGTGAACTCCTGGAATCGTTTCCAAGAAAAACAATAATAGGTCAGTCAGGTGCTCAAGGTAGACAGAGTGCCTGACCTGGAGTCAGGAAAACTCATTTTCCTGAGTTCAAAGCTGACCTCATACACTAATTCTGTGACCCTGGGTGAATCACTTAACCTTTTTATTCCAGTTCCCTTAGCTGGAAAATGAGCTAGAGAATGAAATGTTAACTACTCCAGTAACTTTGGTAGGAGAGACCCAAGTGGGGTAACAAAGAGTCAGATGTAACTAAATAACAACAGCCACAAAAATAGCAATAATGTGGGCAGAGTTTATCTACCTGTTCCCCATACAGACTCTTTCATTGCCCTCTTCCCCACCATTTCCCAGAGCCAGAAAACTTATTCACCTTAGAAAGTTAAGGACTTAATATGTTAACTTTCCCAAGAGTACTTGCTTTTAGAAAGAGGACCAAAGGGAAAGCCAACTGACTTGCTAAAGACATTCATCCTAAGTATGGTGAGACCTTCTCTTAATCTCTCACTTCCCACTTGCCTATTCTCTTTCCCCTAAAACCAACCATTTTCACTATTATAATTGAAACTAGTATAGGTTTTTGTGATAGGACTAGGCTAAGAGATACATTCTTACCTCTCTTCTCATCTTCTATTGGATGAACTCAGAAGGGGCATATATCTTAGATATGAAAATATTGACAGAGTATAAAACAAATGAAGAGTGGCACATTTAATCCTCCAAGGCTAGTCTTGGTAACTTTCATAATCATTTCTGTCACCTCAATATGATTTTAAACTGTTTGATTTTTTTTTTGCTTTATTCGGATAACTATGACAGATAGCAGAATGTGGAGGAATAAAGTAAAACTATTTGCTTTAATACTTGGAAACTCCTAAGGAAAATGGCTCCAAAACAGCAGCAAATGAGAAAGTCTGGCCTAAATAGAATTCATTTCCAATCTGGAATTCTGGTAACATAAGCATCAAATCTAACAGACTTACTGTCTGTTATAAACAGAGTCTCTTGACCAAAATGAATTCTTTATAATTCACTGCAGCCCATTTATTACCTTAAATGCATTACTCTATGGCATGTATAATTTCAGGAACATCCTGGAGAGTGCCTTCCAGGAGCATTTGTTAATGGTCCTAGAATGTCAGATGATTTCATTTAGACACTGCAGACAAGCTAATTTTTTAAAGTTCGTGTTTGTCCTACCAAAGTAAAAATAACCTCTCTTTTATGCAGCTAGCTCTGGCATTGATGATGTCTCTTCTCATCTTTTTGTTAGAGTAGCATAATACAGAAGGGAAAATGGGGGGAGGGTGCTCCGTTGTTTCATATAATGAATGTTCATTTCAGTCAGTCAGTCAATAAACATTTATTAAGCACTTACTATGCACCAAATTCTGTGTTAAGTGCGGATAATATTTTTTTAAAGGCAAAAGGAAATCCCTGCCCTCAGGGAGCTTATAGTCTAATGGGGGAAGATAGCAAGCAAAAAAATATGTACAAACTACATATAAGATTAAAAGGAAATAATGGACAGAGGAAGGGCATTAGGATTAAGAAAGGTTGGGAATTCTTTGAGTGAATTTACACAAACAAATAATGCATACATGTACAAGGGCACCCAATGAGCAACAAGCAATTGATGTCATTTTCATTAAAAACATATGCAATAAACAAACGTTGTGAGCCATTGAGCTGCAAGTAAATAAGTATTAAGTCTTTACTATGTGTCAGGAGCTGTCCTAGGTGCTGGGGATAGGAATGGAGTTAATCTGTGCTGTCACGCAAATACAAACAAATACACTCAACTGTATATAAGGATGCCTGCCAACAAATGACTCATTTAAAATGCAACATCATCTGTGTTTTTAGTTATTTTGTTAAATATTTCTCCATTACATTTTAATCTGGGAGAAAAGAAAGGGGAGGCTGGGGAGTGTTATGGGCCACCTGAACCGTACTGGTCCAGTGTTTAATCTCCCTGCAATAAAGGAAAAAATACTTACAAATGTAATAAGCTTATACTCTAAACAGTGAGAGAAGGACATGTGGAAGTTATATGTGGAATAAATACAAAATCCTTAATTACAAGGTATTTTGATCAGCATACTAGCAATTGGGGGGATTAGGAAAGGCCTCTAAAAGAAAGTAGTGTTTTAGTACTATCTGAAAGGAAGAAAGGGACTCACACAGAGGTGAGAGAAGAGTGCATTCTAGGCATGTCAGTAACCAAGGCAAAGGCCACCAAAGGGGAAAAGATGGAGATGGGAGAAAAGCAGAGAAAAGGTTGATTTATTTGGGATGCATCATCAGAAAGGAAGTAATGAGGCTGGAAAAAATAGGTAGGGGCAAGGCAAGCAAGGCCTTTAAAAATGAAAGAGAAGAATTTCTATTTAATTATAGAGGCAATAGTAATAATATAATAATGTAAACTATCTTATAATACTTTAATACCAATCCAATAATCATATCCATTATTGGAAAACCAAAATACTAAAATCATTGTCACTTTGGTAACTAAGTCTTTGCTTCACTTCCTGCCACCAAATCAATAAGGATTTAATTTATATTTTGAAACAGCAGGCAGAATGGTTGTACATCCCTCTCACTGAATCAGCAAAAAAAAAGAGAGAGAGTGGATTGCCCATTTTAAAATGCCTTCTTGAGGGCACTGTGCCATGGAACTAAGCAGATGGAAATGGTGTGTACATCTTGCCTCTTGTCACTTCCCACAATACCTAATTTAATTATTATTTCATCCAATTTGCTGCATCATAACAGATTTTTATTTTATTTTATAAAATTTCCTTACAAAGGAAATTATGTGTTTATAGGAATCTTACAAATATATGTGCAATTATACATTATAATATTCTTTATTATATATAATTTTATTTAAATTGGAGGAGGAATTTTATATTAAGGTCACTCATAATGCCTTTTAGTGGGTTTAGCCATCTATTCTGACACAGGTACTTGATGTTTATTGACTGGCTATCATATGAGGAAACTAGTAAAATGATAATGAATAATAATGAAAAATGATAATGCATGCACTTGAAACAACTCAATCCTGAACTTTGTAGCAAGCTGCTGACCATGAAAGATGGGTAATGGGTAAAGAAAATGACATCATCATAGATTCTGAGGCAGCTAGGTAGTGCACTGAATAGAATGCTGGGACTGGAATCAGGAAGACCTGAGATCAAATCTAACCTCAGTCACTTACTAGCTGGGTGAGTCCAGGCAAGTCATTTAACCTCTGTTGGCCTCATTTTCCTCATTGATAAAATGGGGATAATAATAGCACCTACCAACCAGTGTTATTGGAAAGATAAAATAAGATATTTGCAAAACCCTTTACAAACATTAAAGGCTAAATAGCTAAAGATTATTGGATCTTTTTTATTTCTGTTATTTGGTTTGCATATATCATGTATTTATATAACTCATGGTGGGAAAATAAAAATAAAAGAGATTTCCAATCGAAGACCATGTTTTGAATCAAGCTGTGCTTCTTACTTGCTAAGGTGAATTTGGGCATATTATCTTACACTCTGAACTTCTGGCTCCTCCTCCATAAAATGAGAGGGTTTCCCTAAACTATCATTAAGGTATCACCCCCCATCCAGTTCTAAATTCAAAATTGTTTAGTGTTAGAATTGTTTTTTGTATCTGTTTTAGAATTGTAAGCTCCAAGAGGGCAGGGACCATGTCAATTAGTTTTCAATTTCCCTTGGTTCTTTCCCCACATTAGATACTTAAAATGTTTATTGAAGTCAGGAATATTCCATTTTTATTCATTACTTTTACTATTTGCATCCCTCTTGAAAAAAGTGAAAGCTTTTACTTTTTGTATTTGTTAGCAAGTCAGTAATTGTCAGAAGAACTCAGGTGAACCTGGGTTAGGTGTCATGATATAAATTACTCCAGACAAACAAATCAACCTGCCAGAACCAAGGCCATGTCTTAAGAACAAAGTCAAGGCAGAAGACCATCAGCAACCATGTCTCTATAGTTGTTCATGCAAACCCAAATGATTGCAGGTCAGATATAGATATGTTTGTGTGCTAGAAAAAGGTAACCTTTAATGTAGCAGAATATTGTGGGAAATACTTAGCTTCTTCCTTCTCCTCCCAAATCCTGATGATTCATGGGAAATTGGGTAAGATTTGGGGAAAGAAACCCACACATTTAGGTGAAATAGGCATGTCAATGCCAAGGTATGTTTGAGGGGAAAGGGAAATGTTCTCAACAACTGGAACCCCTATTTCCCTGAGACCTGAAATCTGTGTAATTTTAGGGAAGGGAGAAACCCATTGTTTGATACTACATCAGAGCCTAGTGACCAGGAAAGTAACTGAAGGTATTTGTATCAATGGAAAAGACTGGGAAATCCAATGTGATCACTGGATTTCATCTTATTTAGTTTTCTTTTGGGTGTTTGTCTTTTTTTGTCTACTGAACAAATTAAGCATCATACTCATTATCCCACCCCACAGTGGAGAGGGAAAGTCTAGTTTCCAGAAAACTATAGGGAATATGAATGGATCAATGGCCAGACAAATCAAAGTAGGTTAATCTAATTAGGTAACTTGCTCCTTGAATTTTTCTGCCTTGTTTTCTTCTCTTTGCTTGCCCTCAAGATAGGGACAAAGATCAAGAAAATACAAGGAGATAGTTCAAGATCAGCATCAAGGTGAAAAAGGTAGTCAGCTCTAATTAAATCATTGGTATCTACTCAAGGATCAAATTTCATTTGCTTCTTTGTGCACGTATGTTTTATGATTGTGTTTTGTGTTTGGTATGATTATGTTTCCTTCCTTAGTAGGACAAGGGACCCTAACAACTAGGGAAATCAAGGGAGATATTTGGAGATCAGGGAGAAAGAAAAACAAAGTGTGTGTGTGTGTGTGTCTGTGTGTGTGTGTGTATCTCTAAGCAGGTGTGTATGTATGTATGTATACATACATACACACCTGCTTAGAGATTTCTCTTTGCTTCTAGCTATTGTTTTTCTAGCTGTATCAAGAAATGATAGAAACGTGTTAAATGGCAATTATGGTCAGCTGAGCAGATTTTAACATCCTAGCTGTCAGTCAGTCAATAAACATTTGTTAAGCACCTGTCAGGCACTGTGCTAAACTCTTAAGGATACAAAAAGAGGCAAAAGTCTTGCCCTTAAGGAGCTTACAATCTAATAGAAGAGAAAGCATGCAAACAAATATCTACAAAGCAAGCTATCTAGAGGATATATAGGAAATAAATAAAAGAGGCAAAGCACTGGAATTAAGTGCAGTGGAGAAGGCTTCCTATATAAGGTAGGAATGAATGTGCTCACAATGCAAGTTGGTCTGTTTCCCAAAGGAGAAAATGAAAGGGCTGAAGGAATAAATGAATCTCTTTTATATAGATTAACACAAAAGGATTTTAAAACACATTTTTTAAAATTCATATTTACTACTAAAAAGGCATTTAATGAGTTTTAGGTTATCGCGTATAATGAAGTGTTCCCTGAAGGAATGGAAGAAGTCATTTGTGAAGAAAACAAAGAAGGGAGTGGGGGTGGGGGTGGGGGTATGTGAAGGTGCAAAAGGTAATTCCCATCTGAGTCAAGAAGGCAAAGAATAGGAAAATATGTATACGAGGAAAAGGGGGAGGGAACCACCAATAATTAATAAGCATTTCTTGAGCACCTATTATGTGCCAAGCTCTATGCTAAGCACTAGGAAATTAAAAAAAGACAAAAAAATTGTCTTTGCCTTTGGAGGGTTCATAATCCAGCCTGCTAAATACTGAGAGCTAAGGAATAGGAATGAGGAATTTCTATAGAGGAGGAAGTCGGGAAAGGCAAACTTCTTTGTTTCAAGAAATAATTGCAGACTGTGCCATGAGGTGAGAATTTTCCAGTTATGATAAAAGGAAAAGGGAACAAGTCATGATGGTTGCTCAGGCAGCTACTTATGATTCTTACTTAGGAAAGAAGCAAGGACTATTGGAAGTCATGGAGTAGATGAAAAATAGGTTTTTTATAAAGCAAAGGGAAAAGTGGAATGGTCAAAGGTTACAATCAAATAAAGGAATATGTGGCTCTCCATTAGCCCCAGGACCCTGCCACCTGGCCCTGCTCTCCATGATCTAGAGTCTTCTATAATGCTCCAAATGCCATCCCCAGAACCAAATTCACCTCCCCTGTTTCCTAACCCAACTCTTGGCTCTAGCAATGGGTCTCCCAAGGCCGCAAGGGACCCAATATCACCACTACCTGTAGAAATGTTGGATCTGAAGTTCTTAAATAGTCTATTCACCTGTTCCTCCTTTCCCTTGAACCCCAAAAGACCTCTCCACAGCCACCAGTACACATTCTTCAATGGTTGGCATCTTCTTTCATTCTAGTGATTCTGAATGCCTTACTCTGCTTGTACCAACTCCAATTGCCCTTCTTCACTATCAACTATACTTCTCAAAAGTCCCACTTCTTGATCTCTCACATTCACTGAACTTTCTGGAATGTCTACTTCAGAACAGACATTTGCTTTCAAAAACAGACTTTGATTTCATCTTTAAAATTTTCTTTTTTATACTTCCAATCTTCTAGCAATAATTGAGATCTGGCTCCTTCCTGACAGAACTGAATCCTTAAACATTCTTTCCATTGCTAACTCAGACCCCTTTATTCACTGGCTACGATGGGCCACTTCTAGAGCACCTTGATCAGCAAGTGTTAGAAATACTGGTCTAATAAAAAGATATGGCCATGAAGGACAAGATGTTAGAATGTAAATCATTGTGAAATATTAAGTGGAAGGATAATTAAGATTATGAGTAGTATCATCTCATAAAATGAAAAAAAAAGCAGTGAAGAGGGAAGACCAATTTAAAGAAAAGTTGGTGAGAGATGCAACTAAGTAAATGCAGTATAAGAGCATTTACAAATGAAAACAAACAGAAGAAAAGTGTATGAGAAATGCACCCAATACATGAGGAATATGGAAAAATTGGGACACCAGTGCACTGTTGGTAGAATTGTGAACTGGTCCAGCCATTTGGGAGAACAATTTAGAAATATGCCCAAAGGGCTATAAAACTGTTCAAAACCCTTTGTTTGACCTAGTAATACCAGTACAAAGTCTGTACCCCCAAAGAAATCCAAGAAAAGGGAAAAGGAACTTTTTGCACAAAAATATTAGCAGTAACTCTTTTCCTAGTGGCAGAAAATTGGAAATGGAGGGAATGCTCACCAATTAAGGAATGAATAAACAAGTAGTATATGATTGTGATAGTATACTATTGTGCAATTAGAAAAGACAAGAAAAGAATGATTTCGCATATATCCAGGAAGACTTGTATAAACTCATGTTAAGTGAAGTAAGCAGAACCAGGAGAAGACTGTATATAGTAACAGCAATATTGTAAGGATGATCAGCTGTGAAAGGCTTAACTACTCTGGTCAAGACAATGAACCCAGAGGACTCATGATGAATGCTATCCACCTCTAGAGAGAAAACTGGTGAACTTTGAGTGCAGATTGAAGCATTTTTATTTTCTTTTGGATTTCCTGGATATTTTTGTTTATGTGTGTTTTCTTTTGCAACATGGCTAACATGGAAATATGTTTTCACATGTATAATCATTATCATATTGCTTGCTGTTACAAGGGTTAGAGATGGAGCAGAAAGGATGGAGAGAATATAGAATTTGAATTTTCAAAAATGAATATTAGTTTTTATATTTTATTGGGTAATATTTAAAGAAATAAAAAAATTTAAGCAGCATACGTGCTTGTGGGTTGCTTAATATTCAGATATGTCTCATGGGTAGCATAGCTATATTCTAAAGTTTGCCTCACCCATTAGAGAGGGCTGTGTCTTCGCCACCAGTAGACGAGATGGAGAGAGGAGTAGAAAAGTACTAAAATAGCCATGACTGGGCAATCTATATTCTTCAAGAGTACAATAGGGATAGAATCATATATATTTGCCACCTTGAGAATGTCTTTGGTCTAGAGGCTATTATAGATTCTTTTAAAAGGTACTTCCTTGATCACTCTTAAGTGGTTACAAATAGTGAATAGCAAGTAAACTCACTTATTCAAGCAGAAAAGCAAATTAAAATCATAGAAGGTCAATAGCTTCAAATATACCAGGAAATATACAAGAAATATGAGTTTTTTTTTTATCTGGGAACAAAGTAAGATCTTATCTCAGACCAAGAGAAAGGGAATGATCTCACCCACAGGAGGTTTGTTCTCATCCGTCTCTAAGATTTCAGGTCCTTAAAAGTCAAGAAATTTATCTAGGGCTAGCTCCTATGCATGGTCCACAGTTTGGAAGGCTTCAGTCTGCCATTTAAAGTCTTTCTCCACCACTCACCTGGAGTTCCTTTCTCCATTTGTCTCTCCTAAAGTAGGTCCAGAACCAACTCAGTAAGTCCCTTACACAGATAATTAGCATTCTTTCTGTCAACCAAGAGTCACATCTCCTTTTTATCAAGCAAAACACCACCCTAGGCTTAGTTGGAATATAGTTTATAAATGAAAATGACCAGCAAATATTTTATAACTTTTTCTCAACAAAGACAATAAAGCCACAACACTTGAACTTGGATATGACAGTGCAAAATGTAAAGGTATAAAAAGTAGAATAGATGGAAGATAGAAGTGGTAGAAATGGCATTAAACAGGGAAAGCTCCTAAGACTAACAATACAAAAGGGAGATATGTGAAAAATTATGAAATAGTGAGGATACTGAGGAAATAATTCGTGTAGTATCTGAAGGAAAACATCAAAAGCATGGAAAATAACTTACACCATACTAATGCTAGTAAAAGGTGACGAAGAGAATGTAAAAAAACAACTATTTATGTTATTTTAATACCTATATAAATGTAACAAGGGTAATCAGGGGAGTTCCCCTGATCTTTTGTACTGGGGATTTCCCAACCCAAGGGACATTCATGGGGCTCAGTCTGTGTTCTTGTCATGCTAAAAGGCATGTATGGGCAAAAGCTTCTGGTTGGTCAGAGTGCGTCTCTATTACGAGGAATTAAATAAAAGAAGATCGGTAACACACTCAGCAGATTTTTGAGGAGTACTCTTACCTCCTTCTCCTCCTCCTCCTCTTCTTCCTCCTCTCCCTCCTCATCTTTTAATATTTCCTCTTCTTCCTCCTCCTCCTCCTCCTCCTCCTCCCCACTCTTTCTCATCTGTCTCTCATCCCCCCCCCCACCATGCTCTTTCATATGTTTCTGAGGAATCAAATGGCCTCTTCCAAGGAAACAGGAAAGGATTTCCTCTCTCCCAAAAGCAATGTTGACTGCACTGACGTGGCAGTAAGAAGTTGCACAAGATTTGAGACAAATGAATAAATTTCAATCTTCTTTGAAACATCCAAAACAAAAGATCACAGATCTATCTAAATAAGTAAATATTGTACTTGAGTAAAAGACCTAAGGAATAAAATCCCTCTAAAAATTCAAGTTGAAGCATCAATATAACAAAAATACCACAAAAAGAAAAAAAATAGAAAATGTACATACTAAAAGAGAACTCTAAAGTGGTTAAGAAAAAACACAAGATGAGATAAATAAACAATTAGGGAAACTTCAAAATAATAACCAGACTAAAAACATTAATGGCCATTTCATGGAATAGAACTATAAGCATAGATCAAAAGATTTTGAAAGTTAAGTTTAAGAACAAATCCAGGATAACCCAACTGAAAATTGCCTTAAAAGATATTCAGAGGGGGAAAAAGATTTGGAAGACAAAACAAAAAATACTGAAGTAACTAAAATCTCAGAAAGATAATGAAATTTTTTAAAGTTAGATATTAGATTCAAGCATTTAAAGAATGTTTTCTGGAATGAACCAGATCAGGAGATATTTTATCAAAAAAAAAAAAAAAAAGATACAAAGAACACCAGCAAGGAGAAATCTTAACTATGATTCATCAAGGCTTATAATCATAAAACTTCAGAATTATAAAAACAAGAGAAAAATCATCCAAGTATCAAGAAAGGAAAGAAATGTGTAAAGAAATATCAATAGTATAACAATGGACTTTTCAAAAACAACAAAGGAAAAATATCAAAGCTGGAGAGAATAGACAAATGTCTTTTTTTTTTAAAACCCTTGTACTTCAGTGTATTTTCTCATAGGTGGAAGATTGGTAAGGGTGGGCAATGGGGGTCAAGTGACTTGCCCAGGGTCACACAGCTGGGAAGTGGCTGAGGCTGGGTTTGAACCTAGGACCTCCTGTCTCTAGGCCTGACTCTCACCCCACTGAGCTACCCAGCTGCCCCCCGACAAATGTCTTTTTAAAACCCACTTTTTGGACCACATATTTAAGGACATTCTTTACTATAAATTATTTTTCCTAGTTCCTGGTAATGTGTTCAGCCTACTCATATCTACCAAGCCCCTCTAGGATGTCTTCTGAATTATACTCATTTTTCATTCTTCAGAGATGTATTCCAAAGTCAATCAAAATCAGCAGAGCACTGGTTAAAAAATGGTGAGCTGTTAAGTGGGAATTGACTGAATAAATCATGATATTTAGAGGTAATGAAATATAATGGTACTATCAGAAATAATGAAAAAAAGCCTAGGGTGACTTTTATAAACTGATACAAAGTAAAGTGAGCAGGTAAACACTTTTTATAGTAATAAGTGTCAAGAATTACAGCTCAAAAAGACTTAATTAAGAATTCTGATCAATGAAGTGATCAACCACAATACCAGAAGACTAAAGATGAAGTGTTGTATCCACCTCCTGACAGAAGGGTTAAGGTGCAGAATAAGACATACATTTTTGTACAAAGCAAATGTACAGATTAAGGAAAAGGCTTGTTGTTGCAAGTGATACCCCAGAGCAGACTATTCCATATTGCTATGGCAGTTAATAATAACTGAAGAAACAATCTAAGCAATACAATTTATTAGAAAAACAGGCATAATAAATAGCACTGGACTCCCCAGGCAGTCCAAAGACTGAATCAAGAGGGATAGATTTTATGTATTAAAAACAATTAACCAAATAAAACTAATTAATTATAAGAAAACAATTAACTAGGATACAAGTCAGAATACAAAATTAGGTAATCTGGTTTCTAATTGGAGGAAAGATTAGGAGCTTTCCAAGTTGGGAGGAGGAAAGAGTAAATTTTGTTTGAATTGGGAGGAGGAGGAGTATATTTCAGGGTCTTTCTATACCCAGAAATGAGAGACACTGATTAATTGCACCTACCTGCATTTATGGAACAATAGATGATTTATACCATCTAGTTTCTCATGGATAATTTGCAGAAAAATAACAAGATGGAGGAGAATACATGTAGTAGCGTGAGATGGTGTCAGTGTTCATTAGATAGAATCTGATTGCTTCTTTTGATGCCCAAACAAAACCATCTCCATTTGGTCACTGGCCTTAACTCTTATCTCATCAGTACCTTGGAGCTCGTGATACATCCAACTGTACTGACTCCTTTATTTGACTCTTCAGAAGGAGAACTTGTAAACCATCCTATTTAGCTACAGCATCCTTCTTTCTTCTAGTTTTATAAATAGCAATAATGTCAAGATCATTAAGTTTCAGTTCTCTAATAGCTATTGATCTAATATGATCTAAATATTGGTCATGGGACAAAATATGAAACACAAGAATATCAGCAATACAAACTAAACAAAGTAAATGGGGACTCAGAGATCCTTAGCATTTTCTACTTCCTTTTCTACTCCTGGGATCACATAGGACTAAGGATTCTTTAGGAATCTGGGGTTGGTTATTTTCCACAGCCAAAGAATTCATCACCACATGATGGCCATGAACTTATCAGTACTTAGCAAGGACAGCCACTGAACAAAAGACTAAATCTGTTTACCAAGCATGATAAAATCTTAACACATAGATCTGAAGAACTATGTTAAAAAAATTCACATAAAATTACCTTTTAATCCAGGATGGAAAAATTATCAGAGGGCAGGAGCAGAAAATTTTCAAAGAGGGAAATACAAATTGTTTGTAACAATTCTAAAATGCCCAACCCCACTAAAAATCACTAATATAAAGATACATAAAGGGAGGAAATTTTGAGGTTCTACCTCATACTCAGCAAATTTGCAAAAAGAATTGAAAGCAATGACTCAAAATTAATAAGGATTTTGAGGAAGAGTGGCTAAAATGTCCATATCCTTTGACTCAAAGAGCCTACTGATAGGCACGTATGCCAAGAAGGTTAATGACAGCAAGTTTCTTTACATAGAAAAATATTCCTAGCACTTTTGTGGTAGCAAAAACTTGAAACAATGTAGATGTCCATCTACTGATGAATAGCTAAACAAACTATAATACATGAAGGCAAAGAAATATTATAATGCCATAGTAATAATATTTATATTGCATTTTGAGGTTTTCAAAGCACTTTATATTCTCTCATTTGATCCTCACACAATCCTGGGAGGCAGGCGCTATTATTATCCCTATTTTGCAGATGAGGAAACTGAGGCAAAGATTAAGTGACTTGCTATGGGTTACACAAGTAATAAATATTTAAGGCCAGATTTGAACTTGGTTCTTCCTGAATCAAGATTCAGGGTTCTATTCATAGTACCACTTAGCAGAAATTACAAACATAAAGATGTGAATTTGAATAAATTATGTTGATGAAGAATTAATCAAAGCATGTGAAGACTTATATGAACTGATGCATAGTGAAGTAATACGGAACAGGAAAACACTATATATTGCTACCACAATGTATAAGGAAAAGAAGAAAAAATGACACAATACTTTTCTTTTTATTATTTATTTTTTTATTTTTTAAGCCCTTAACTTTTGTGTATTGGCTCCTAGGTGGAAGAGTGGTAAGGGTGGGCAAGGGGGTCAAGTGACTTGCCCAGGGTCACACAGTTGGGAAGTGTCTGAGGCTAGATTTGAACCTAGGACCTCCCGTCTCTAGGCCTGACTCTCAATCCACTGAGCTACCCAGCTGCCCCCTGACATAATACTTTTCAATTGAGCCTATGAGTCAATGGGGCAGCTAGGTGGCATAGTGCATAGGGCATTGGGCTTGGAATGAATTCATGAATTCAGATCTGGCCTGACACTTACTAGCTGTGTGACCCTGGGAAAGTCACCTAACTCTGTTTGCCTCAGTTTGCTCATCTGTAAAATGAACTAGAGGAGGAAATGGCAAACTATTCCAGTTTCTTTTGTCAAGAAAATTCCAAATGGGACCACAGAGTTATGACTGAACAACAATGACAACAACAACAGCAAAAAAAAATCCCTCTTCAATTATAATAAGTAAGCTTTACCTTGGGAAAGAGCTGAGAAAATGGCACTCTCTTGCCTCTTACAGAGATAAGGGACTATAGGTATGAAAGTTATCTCAAACAGGAGTGAACTGGTTTAGTTGAACTGATCTTTTCCCTCTTTCCTTTTAAAATCCTCTTTTCCCTCTCCCTCTGTTTCTCTCTAGATATCCTCCTCCACTGCCACTTGGGCTTTCTCCTTCTCCCAATTCTGTCCCTAGACTCTGAAAGGGAGCTTCCATCCTATTTTTCATAGAAAGGACTCACTGTACTCCCTCCTGACCAGCTGCAAAACAAGTTGCTCCCATTAGAAATTGAGCTCCTTGTGGGCACAGCCTGTGCTTATCACAGCATCTGGTATACAGTAAGAGCTTAATAAATGTTTTTCATTAGTTCACCCTATAACTATCTGCTTTGTGACTGAAGCTATACAAATCCCTTGGGAAAAACTTGTTCATATGGGAACATTGTTCTTTCTGTTTTTCTCATCTGGAGTCTATTAGTTTTAATTGAAATAAATAAATCTTTATTTCTTTGAATTCTGTGACCTTTGTCTGAGTGTGGACAATGAGCCAGAAAAATGAAATAAATCTGTTAGGTATACATGGGGTTTCTTTATGTCATGGAAAAGCCACTAACACAAGAGTTACATTCATTATTTTTTTTTTAATTTTCAGGATGTGAATCTAAAAATACGTTCAGTATAAAAAATGGGGTTATTGAAGGATGTCCTTTCTCAAATAAATTCAGAAAAGCTTCTGGATTTAACTGGGTCTCCAAATGAAGCTAACTTAAGAACAATTTCTAAATTAAGGACTTATTCTAAGAGAGTTCTAATTTGTTGACCCTGTACATCTGATAGAAATTAACTCTTAAAATGAGACATCAGTGAAGGGAAAGTGTCTAGAATCCCATTAATAAAGCTAGTCAGATCCAAACCCTCTGTCCAAAGACCTCAGACTCCAATTCCACAGTTACTATCCCACAACCTATGACACTTAGCATATTCCATTCTGCATTTAAGTTATTTGGAATTTGAATTGCATCTCTCTTTAGATCATCTGCTACTGAGGACGTTTTTTATCCTTATGTCCCTTAGAGGTTAACATCTTCCTCAGCACAAAATAGGTTAACAAATGCTTATTGAATTTAATTGGGGCCCTTTGTATAATTTTAATCAGCAGCCTTAGGATAAGGGACTGTCAGTCTTAATCTATACCCAGCCTCTAGGGGGCCATAATTTACAGAAACAAATTTTTCAACCCTGTTTTCAGAATTTTGAATCCTCTCTAGTGGCTATGGTTGAATGTAACAATGCCCTTTCATTTAAAATGTCAAATAGAATTATTCTAATTCACATCCAGACTGTCATAACCAAAAGCAGCAATCAAAACCAATAGAAGATGTTATGCAGCTATTAGAACAATTAGAGAGGTTCAGAAGACTCGGGTTTCAATTGCCCCTCTAACACTTTCCAACTTTTTGACTTTGACCAAGTCATCTATCATGTCTCTAGGTTATAAGGTGATGAGCAGGGTCTGACTTGAATTGGTCAGGAGAGTTTTCTCACTGTAAGTTCTCTGTACCAAAGCAATCACAAGTCTGATCCAACAACATTTGGTGGGGGGAGGAGATGGAGGAAAGGAGGGTTGCATTGCAATACACTTGATCGGGCTGGCACATAACACAGCAATTTTTCTTCTTTCCATTATTGGAGTGGCAAGTACTGCTGGGGAAATTCCTAGGGAGTTGCTTTAATAGAAACTATTCAAAACAGGAAAAATGATTTAATAAATAATACATTGCCCAGCCAGATCAATGTCTAATACAACTTGGTAAATTATCTGTATTCCCACCCCAACCCACCCCTCCAATATCGTCAACATTACAATCGACTCTCAGACAAATGGGAGTTCTGAAAGAGACCAGAGAAGGTCAGAGCATCTAGTTCAGTTCTAATTTTGACTACCAATGGCTAGACTGAAGTGACTTGCTCAGGACTGTGCAGATTTGGTTTATCCTGTATCCAATATTCTTATCCCAACAGCATGACCGCTGCATAGGATAAATAGTGGCTCACTCCCAAGGTCATTGTGAAAATGGAATGATAAAACATATATCAATTGTTCTTTAATATTCAAAGCACTACATAAATATTGGTTATTATTAGTATTGTTGTATTATTTTCCTCTCTACCTTTTTATCCCCCCAAGATTCAGGGAAATGGAAATTTCATGTGCAGAAAAGATAGCAGGAAAAACAGATGTAGGTTGAGTAAGATGGTTACCTAAAAAAAGATGCCAAATTTTTTAAAGAATTATTGTCATGTTGTTGATTTATTTTGAGTTTTACAAAGTTCTTCTCTTCCAAAATTCTTTTCCTAACATGGTGGTGGTGGTGGTTGTCCTTCATAATCAAAGAGAACCAAAATGATATCACTAGTGATGTCCTTTGACTCTTGAATAAATTGGATTTAAATGAGGCAGAGTTGGACAAAGTCCTAGCCTTACTCTCACTTCCTGAGACATCAAAGTCTAGTGGGAAGACAAAAATCAGACTCACTGGTGATGGCTTGGGATGCAATATGCAATGGATGGCCTTGGAGACTTCCATGTGCAACTAATCTCTAAGTATCAGCTTCAATGGCCATTGGAACAAATTGTTCTCATTCACCCATTCCACTGACAGGAATCTTAGTATGCCCAGGATAGGCAACCACACACACACACACACACACACACACACACACACACACACACACATACATACATACATACACACACACACACACACACATACACACACACACTCTAGTGGGTTGGAGGTCTATCAGTTACCCTCAATTTGTTTTAGCCTGCCTGCCAAGATGGTTTACCAGGATATGGCCACAGCACATACTACAGCTTCTTGGAGACACAGGTGAGAAATAATGGACACCAGAAGAGGAAAGTAGCCCTGAAAAAGCCTTACCTTCATACCAGAGGTGCTAGTTTTCCCTGGACACTCCACATACACTCCAAAAGCAATACATATACAACAAAGGTGTCTAATGCTGTACTCCTGGAATAGGACCCAACCAGACTAAAATATAATGGGAAATATTTAACAAAATAAATAAAAATACAATAGAACATAGATAATGTTAATGTGTGGCTTTCTAAGTCAGTATACAGCCAGCCAAGATCCTTATGCTCTATAATTCAGGAGCAGTTAGGCTGTAAAAACCACTGAGCACAGAGCCTGAAGTCAGGAAGACCTGAGTTCAACTCTAGCCTCAGACATATACTTGCTGTATGACCCTGGACAAGTCACTTCACCCCTGTCTACCTCAGTTTTCTCCACTATAAAATGGGGATAATGGTAGTATCTGCTTCCCAAGGTTGTTGTGAGGATCAAAAGAGATGATATAGTCTTGGAATATAGTAATAAATGTTTGTTCCATCCCTTTCCTTCTTTCTGATTTCATGGATCTAAGATTTCTTCAGTGTTGGTACAAACAGAAATCACAGCCCCTCTACAACTTGGTAGAGAATATTTAAGAATTACCAGAACAGAAATTTTCACCATCCTGAGGGCAGATACTCTTTTTTGTCTTTCTTTGTAGTCTCAGTGCTCAGTGCTGTGTCTGACATGTAGTAAATATATGCTTGTTATAATGTTATCGATGATGTTATAAATGCTTGTTGAGGGACTGATTTGGCCTAGAGACAAGAGTCTCCAAACACAGCTAACCTGGTTCTTAGGAGGTAGGCCATCACCATGGTCCATGCTCAGAGCCTTTCCAGGATCTGTCAGAACAGGACTGAGGGTCCTCTGGCAGAGGCTCTGAGAACCCAGTGACACCTTTCTGCCATGTCAAGTCATAGGTGTAGGGCAAGAATAGAGAACAGTGATTATTCCTTAGAAAAACATCTTCAGGACTAAGTCACGATATTGTTCATAGTTGTTGATTAAAATATACTGGATACCAAAAAGAATAGCTCTCCTTGTGTGCCTATTGTTACTAAATCCATCCCAAGTCAAACTGCAGACCTTCTGCCCTTTCAAATTTAAGGGAAACTGGCAGTAGGAGCTTAAAATGTCCAAGAATAAGTGTGCCTAAAACAAACAAACAAAAAAAACCACCATCTTTCCAAAACAAAAGTGACTCCAGATAAGTTTGGTTCTCATTTGTCCATAACTAATAAAAAGCAGGTTAGGCCCATTATTCAGAATTATTCACCTTTGCCTAATACTTGATAAGTCATCCTTGTGGGGGGAAATGACATCCCCATATATTTAAGTTCACTTTGTGTCCAAAGAAGGAAAAAAAGCTGAGGATTAGTGACCCCAAACTGAACTACTGGTTAAATTTAGGGACTAATTTTTGGAGGGCAGTGTCCCTCGCCACAAATAAAGGTTTTGTGTGGATAAGTAATTTAACCTGCTGGTCTATGCCTCTGAGCATAATTAGCCAGCTGCGCCCTCATAATAAGGTGCAGATGGTTAATTACACTGGCAAATAACCACTTGCTTGTGGGTGCAAAAGAAAAATTGTACCTAGAAACATGAGAAGTAAGCTTGGGTACATTCCTTGTGTGCTTGCAGAAGGCTCACATCTTTAGGGTCTCCGCCATAACATGCCTCTCCAGGAGCAAGCAGCCTGGGGGCACAGCCTAGCTCCAGCCTAAGCTTTTGGCTTCTTCACTCAAAAAACATACCCACTACCACCCTCCCACCCCCACCACTCAAGCACTCCACATGAAGGCAAACCAGACTCCTAACTGTACCCTGCACCCCTACCATCCATCTCTGGCTTCTGTGGATTTGCTCCAACCATTCCCTCCCCTGGAACAAAATGTTACCACCTCCTCTGGGAAGCCTTCTCTGATCTCCCTTGATTCTTTTGGAACTCTCTCCCTCATCAAATTATTTTGTACTTAATTGTCTGTGCATACTTTTATCCAATCAATAGAATATAAATTCCTTGAAGTTTTATATTATCTCTTTTTACTTCCCCATTGTTTCTCCATACTTCACTCAGAGTATAGGTTTGGGGAAACTAGGCAGCACAGTGAATAGAGCCCTGGTCTGGGAGTCAGAAACACCTGAGTTCAAATCTAGCCTCAGATACCTCCTAGTTGTGAGCAAGTCACTTAACTCCAGCTGCCTAGCCCTTAACCACTCTTCTGCCTTAGAACCAATACTTAGTATCGATTCTAAGTTGGAAGACAAGGGGTAAAAAAAAAAAAAAACTTCCATGGAGTTTTCCCTGGATTCAGAAAGAGCATGAATCTGATTCCATATACATGAGTTTGTCATAATTTGCACAAAGGGTCCAAAATGCCCTGCTTTGAGCTAATCTAGTCACATAGCTCTTTTGTGGCGAGATCAAGATTTGGTGAAACAAAGGGGACCAGAAATGTGTGCTGTATAAAACCAGTTCTTGCGTAGTTTTTAGCCAGCTGCAAAGCTGACAACATGGCAGAGGTCAGGTTATTGGGGTATACAATGATTGGTATAGAAGAGGGTATGTAATAACAATCATGCTTTGGGTCTTATATAGCACCTTCCCTCTGTAGGACTCAGTGCTACAAAATTCTATTCAGTGTAATTGGGTGTTAGGGAGTAGGAAATAACTTCCAATGGGTTTTAATTACTAAGAACATATTATCTTTTTAGGAACCATCTGTGTAATTGCCATTACAAACAGTGGCATAAAACACAAAAATGATAAACAATAGATACAAAAATTCAAACACTCCTCTCATTTTCTCCTGTGAGTCTGTTGTTTTAACCTAACCTAGCTATGTCGGGAAATAGTACATTGCCTTTTTTCTACTCTGTAATATTTTATAATTTAGCTACTGTCAGCCTACAATTTATTACACAATCTCACTCTGGTAGAGCCGAGGTTATTAATTAGGATTCTTAGATTATATCCCCTTGTTATTCCTTTTTATTAAACTTCAATTCCTTCTGACAGTGACATGGATCAGATATCAACAGAAATGAAATATAAAAAGTCCTTCTCTTTCCATTTCCCAACTAAGTCTTTGAGGATGCATTTAATATTCATCCTCCGTCATTAATTACCCAGGAAATTTTTCAGCATTTGCGATTATGTCATTTTGGGCTTTCATGAACCCAAGTTTCTGCTTTCTTGGTTTTGAAATATGTTTACCACAATGTTGTTATTAAAAACTACAAGCGTTATTAATAGTTTGAGGCTTGAATAAAAATAGGTTAACCTTGAAATTAATTTTAATTAAGCATTTCAACTTCCCCCAAATCAATGAAGAAAACTTGGGCAGAATATTTGTCAGAAGAACAAGCCACGAACATCACATATCTGATGCTGGTTTGAGGCCCTCAATACCTCTGTCCTGGATAACTTATAGTAAGTAGGTTTCTTATGGGTCAAACAGCCTATTCTCTACAGATTCCAATACATCCTGTATTCAGTTGCTGAAGTGATTTTCCCAAAGTGCAAGTCTAATGATGCCACCATCTTTCCACCTTCCTTACTCATTGGGCTCCATGGTTCCCTATTAGCTATAGGATCAAATAGAAGTCCTCTGGCTCTTCTTAACCTAGCTCCTCCCACAAGTAAGGTCTTACTTGACTTATTTGCTATTCCTTATACCCAACACTCCAAATTCCTGGCTTCCCTGGCTGCTTTCAGTGAGTCTGCTGGTTCAGAAAAGGCTCAGAGGGCTGCCCTTCAGGTGTTTCATGGAGGATTGGGAGACAGCAATCATCGGCTCAGGGCAGCTGGGTGGCTCAGTGGATTGAGAGCCAGGCCTAGAGACTGGAGGTCCTAGGTTCAAGTCCGGCCTCAGACACTTCCAGCTGTGTGACCTTGGGCAAGTCACTTGACCCCTATTGCCCACCCTTACCACTCCTGGGCCAAGGACGGTCCCTAGCCCGGATGAAAAAGGAGGAGGGTTAGGCGTGGGCTAGCAACCCCACCCTGTAAAAACTACATCTGCTAAAGAAACTGCAACCTAAAGTAGGGGCAGCTGGGCTAGCTCAGTGGATTGAGAGCCAGGCCTACAGACGAAAGGTCCTAGGTTCAAACCCGGGCTCAGACACTTCCCAGCTGGGTGACCCTGAGCGACTGTGTGACCCATTGCCTACTGGTTGTGGCCCTATGCTCCTAGAATGGAGTCCCAGGATAAAAAAAAAAAATCATCAGCTCTGACACAAAAGGCTTTGTGGTCTGTGTTTATGGAAGAAATGTCCAACAGATAAAATCACAGATCCTTTTTAGCACCAAAGCAAATACACATAAGGATGGCCTTCCAAAAATAATACGGAAAACTTAACAAATGAACTGCTCTTCCCTGCTATTTCAGGGCTCGTGTCTAGTCTACAATTCTGAAGACTACGATAATTTAAATCCTCATTTGAGCCAAGAAGTTGGCTGGGTTTTTCAAATGAAATTATTGCAGAAGTTTTTAGACTTTTTAGTTTTTATCTGCCATCTCTCATAAGTTTAATTCTGGTAGGAAAGGACTCTGAAATTATTTTCACTTAATTTCCAATGCAATTAAAAATCTAGAATGATGATCCTTTAAGTAGAGAATGATCAAATAAAATCTGGTGTCATCATTAACCCTAAAGTAGAGAGATAACCTGAAAGTTCTCAAAATTAAATTGATAACCCTCATTTGTGGATAATGGTCTCCCTTTCAAAATATCTTCTCTACAAAATATCTGGGTTCAGACTAGTGATTCCATTAGTGAAACTCTAAGTATTGAAACTTCTACCAGCATAGAAATCAGCAACTCATCTCTAGTTTAGCATCTTAGAGCAGTGCCTGGGGTATTATAAGCTTAAGTGAATTAACTATGGTAAATATATGTGTCAGTCAGGACTTGAACCAAGGTCTCTATCAACTACACCATTCTATGTATTGGTCCCTTGTAATGATGCAAATTGTACTAGTTCTTTGGTTTTTCTTGTATGGATAGCTGGGTCAATCTCTTCAGGTTATTATAGATCTCATTTAGGAATCTCTGTAGTATCCCCCCAAACCCTTCACCACCACCATCAAACCCCCCCCCGAATATTTAACAAACTTCCAACCATTTCAAGAATTGTGTCTATTCTACAATTTAGAAAATTAAGGTACTTTAAATTCTTACAGAAGCTAAGAAATTGGCTAGATTTTTCAAATAAATGATCACAGATGTTTTCATATGCATTACTTAGTGATGTAATCATCACAATGTCATGCAAATAAGACACTCTGGATGATCTTATTATCTTTAAGGAATCCCTCTTCAGTCTGAACTCTGGGATGGGTCTTCTTAGTACAAAGGTGAACATCTGTAGTGAACATATATCTCTGTACTTCACTCCTAGCTTGATATCAATGATACGAGGGTCATTAAACAAGGTTATTTCTGTTTTTATAACTGTCAAGAAAACTAGCATATTCTTGGCATGTGTACAAGACACTCACTTGAAAGCAACATTTTGATCTGCTGACTCAAATGCTCTTTTTCAGTTAATAGAAAATACAGTGTGATCCTATTGTCTAAAATTTCAGTCAGCCCTAAGATGGTGAAGATGTGGTCTACCATGAAAAACTTCTTGGGAAAGCCTGCTTTTCATCTTCATTCCTTTCCTTTCCCTCTCTATCCATCTTCTAGCTCTCACTGAGATCTAGTTCTGCCCCAATAACACAACCTCTCTAGTCACCCTCTGTGCTTTTACCAATTCCCTGATTCATCCAGGGAGTTGGGGAAGTTGGAATTCTCCTTTCTTCCCAATTCCCACATCCAAGTTCTCAACATCACTTAGTCACCCCTTCTCCTTTCGGTTTTGATAACTCCATATTTACCACCTGATCAAAGTTCTGGTAGCTATTCTCCACTGGCTGTCAAAATATTTCTCCTTTTCCGTCAATGAGCTTGATACTTGGCTTATAGTCTTTCTCTCTTCTTCAACTCCTGCCTTCAAACTAGAGAACTTCGACATACACATTGACATTCCCTTTAATCACCACAATCTCCAAGTTCTTCAACTTACTGATTTCCCATGATCTCTTTCTCCACCCCATCTCAGGCCCACAGCAATGGTCATATACCTAGATCTTACCATCACCCACAAATATTTCAGTTACATGTTTATGAATTCTGAAATTCCCTCTCCTTTGAACCCTAAATACTGTTCTTCATCTTCACCAAGAACTCAAGTCCCTCCACTCTTGTTATTTCCCAGAAGATCAGCCCAGCACTGCCTGTATTCCCCTCTTTCCCTATTTTGATCCATTGGTGAACCAGTTCAAATTTTTTACTCTTCTCTTCTCCTAAGTCCCTTGCCCTCTTATAATATCAATGAATCTGCTTTGCCAAGTCTCAGCCTTGGATTATTCTAATTAAACATTGTCTTCATTTTCATACTCATATGCTATTGAACAAAGAAAGAGAAATCATAAAACCATGCAGACAGGATCCACTACATATTTATGTCACATACTTTCATCTTGACCCTAACAGTGGTAAAGCAATCCCTTTACACCTCCCTAACTGAGTCACTATCTCATTCACCACAATGGCATTTCCAAGTATTTTTTATCCCTCCACAAACCTTCCATGCTTCCCTCTCCCCACCTTCTTAGCTACAAACCTTGCCTCATATTTCATCAAAAAAGCAAAGCCATTTGCGAAGAGCTCTTTTTTCTCCCTCCCTCATCTTGGCAATTTAAGAAAATGTTTACTAAGATAGTTTTTGGATTCTTTTGATTTCCTAATTTTGGTCATTGATTTGCATCAGTTATCTGAAGCAATTATAATTGGTGTCTATGTTCTGTCCTCTATCCATTTCCCTTTATTTTTTTTATATCAACAGCTTATTTAAATAAGTTGGAGTCATTTTAATTATAGGCCAATTTTCTTTTCATTTTCATTCTTCCTCCCAGTTTCATATATATTTTTATTTTTACTCTAACAAGTTGGTGGCCTGAATATAAACAGAAAGAAATGACTTCCTCATCAGTAATAAGTCTTTTCCTATGGGTCAAAATGTAATCAATGGGAGGTCCTAGGTTCAAATCTGGCCTTTAGACACTTCCCAGCTATGTGACCCTGGGCAAGTCACTTAACCCCCCCACTGCATCCCTTACCACTCTTCTGCCTTGGAGCCAATACACAGTATTGACTCCAAGACGGAAGGTAAGGGTTAAAAAAATAATCAAATTCATTTCTTTGTATGCTACTCAATGTTTATCATGAGAACTCACCATATTTAAAGTCTCCTGATTCTATATTATTCATGATGGAGAGGTTCTCTGTAATAGGCCTTTGGCCTATCTCTTCATTATTCCTGAACCATATTTTCCATACTTAAAATTCAATTTTATTTTCCAAATTAGTTCTCTTCTCTCTCACTCCCCACCCATGAAACAAGAAAATCAAAACCCATTACAAATATGTACTGTCATGCAAAATAAATTCCTACGTTAGTCACGTTCAAAAAACATTTTAAGGAAAAAAAAGAAACTGAATAACATATCTTCCACCTGCACTCTGGCATGCTTCTAGATGTCAAGAAAAAGGTAGGATAGTTCCCAGCATATCAGGCAGATGACTTGGTCAACTGATAGGAAGACAAGGACAAGTGTACCATAGGATGGTCAGGCATGAATGGATTGACATCTGCATTGTCAAAAGATATATTCATGTAAGTGAAATCCTACATTCATTTAAGTATAATTATAATTCTGCCTACATCCTATTGTATTCTGAGATTGATTACTCTACTCAGGTCTCCAAAATACAATCATTAAATTTCCTATAATACCATTAGATTCCATGAGCTTTGTAAGATCACTGTCCATCTGGATGACAAGGGATCTTGCAGCTTTAATCAATACTCCCCTTTCTCTCATCTGCAATCTTTCCTTTTTCTACTGCCTCCCTTTCCACCACCTACAACTGTGCCCAGCTCTCCTCTGTTCTTAAAGCATTTTACTTAGCCTTACTATCACCTAAACCTAGCATTTTATGTCTCCTCGCCTTGTCAGAGTCAAATTTCCATAAAGGATTACTTGTACTATTTGTTTCTATTTTTCTATCTCCCACTCACTTGTCCATTTGTTATCATATTGGCTTCCAAGTCCATCTCTTAATTAAAACTGTTGTCTTTGAGATTACCAAAGAAATCATAACTGCTAAATGAAATGAACTTTCCTTAGTTCTCATCCTTCTCGATCATCATGTCTCATTTGAACTGATAACCAAAATGTATAAGTTCATTTAAGTCTTCTCAGGTTTTTCCGAAAGCATCCTGCTCATCATTTCTTATAGCA
Source organism: Gracilinanus agilis (assembly GCF_016433145.1). Classification (NCBI taxonomy): domain Eukaryota; kingdom Metazoa; phylum Chordata; class Mammalia; order Didelphimorphia; family Didelphidae; genus Gracilinanus; species Gracilinanus agilis. Next base: position 41,227,996 of record NC_058131.1, on the reverse strand, counting down.
CAATAGTATTCCATCACAATTAGATACCATAACTTGTTCAGTCAAAATGTTCTCTGCCTCCTGTTTGGTCATAAATTCTTCCCTTATCAATAAATCTGACAGGTAAAATATCTCATGCTCTGATAAATTGCTTATCAATCACTCTTTACATTTAAATCATGTACCTATTTGGACCTTATCTTAGTATATGGTATGAGATGTTGGTCCATTCCCTTTTCCTGTCAAACTGCTTTCCAGTTTTCCCAGCAATTTCTTTTTCAAATAGTAATTTCTTTCCCAAAAATATTAGATCTTTGAGTTTGTAAAACGTGATAAGGAACTGTCCACCTCTCCGGGAACAGCTCATTCCACTTTCCAGGAGTTGTCATTTTGGAAAGCACTTCCCCCCCCCCACTGAAGCTGAAACCTGCCTCTACACAATTTCTACCCATTACTTCTATCCTGTTCTGCTAATACCAAGTCAAATAAGTTTGATTCATCTTTTAATTCTTTAAATCAGTGGTTCCCAGACTTTTTTGGCCTACTGCCCCCTTTCCAGAAAAAATATTACTTAGCCTCCTGGAAATTAATTTTTTTAAAATTTTAATAGCAATTAATAGGAAAGATAAATGTACCTGTGGCCATCACCACTTTCCTGGATCACTGTAGCACCCACCAGGGGGTGATAGTGACCACTTTGGGAATCACTGCTTTAAATATTTGAAAAAAAGCTACTGTCTCCCACCTAAATTTTTTTCTTCTTTAAGCCACACATTCTATATTCATTCATTCAACCTTATAACAGAGAGTAAACAGTTACTTGACCTCCACTTGACCTTACAGAGTTTGGACTACATCAGCTCATTCATTCCTTGCCCTGAAAAAGTTTACAATTTAGGGGCTCTGTCCCTGCCCTAAAGGAGTTTATAGTCTCATTGAAGCATAAAAACCTCATTTTTATTAAGACTTCAAAAATCATCCAGTGTAATCAAACCTGAGCAAGGTTATCCTCCATGACCTCTTGGGAAATGATTACCTAGCCCCAAATTGAACAGTTCCAGTGAAGTGGAACCCACTACCTCCCCCAAAGCAATTAATTTGATTTTATGGACAGCCCTAATTATTAGGAAAATTTTCCTTAAACAAAGTCTAAATTTGCCTCAGTAACTTCAACCCACTGCCTCTCTTTAGGCCCTCTAGGAACAAGTGGGATAAGTCTAATTCCTCTCCTATATATCACCTCCCAAAATATTTAAAGACAATTATTATACTCTACTAAGCCTTCTCTCCTCTAAGTTGTACATCCTCAGTTTCTTCACCTGATTTTCTTATTTCATGGTCTCCATTGCCCAAACCATCATTTGCCCTCCTCTGAACTCATTTCAGCTTGTCATCCAGAACTGAATATAGTAATCCTCAAGACTCTGGTGCAACAGGATTATGGACAGCTTCCCTCATTTTGGACACTATGCCTCTGAAGGCCCAGAACTAAATTTGGTTTCTTTTTTGGTTACCATATCATATCTGGGTCTTGTACTGAGTTTGCAATCCATCAGAATGCCCTGATCTTTTTCTCATGCACAGCGGTATTATACTGAGCTCTCCCATTATTACTTGCCCACTTATTGTTGTTTTGTTGTTCTTTAAACCCTTACCTTCCATCTTAGAATCAATACTGTATCATGGTTCCAAGGTAGAAGAGTGGTAAAGGTTAAACAATTGGGGTCAAATGACCTTCCCAGGGTCATATTGCTAGGAAGTGTCTGAGGTCATGGTTGAACCCAGGACCTCCTGTCTCTAGATCTGGCTCTCTATTGATTGAACCATTTAGTTGCCTCTATTGTGTGTGTGTGATATTTTTTTTAACACAGAGGTACCTGTGTGCTTCTCTCTATCACATTGTGTAGATTCTGCTCATCATTCTAAGCTGCTAAACATTTTAGAAGTCTAACAACCTGTTACAATTACAACCTGTTAGCCATCCCTAACAGATTTGGTATCATCTAGATAACTATGTCACCTTGGTTACCATGTTGTCTGTGCCTTTACCAGCCAAAAAAAAAAAAAAATGTAGAGTTAGCTAGGCTGTGTAGTGGGCAATGTCAGACTGAAATCAGAAAGACCAGAGTTCCAAATATGGTCTCAATCACTCTCTAAGCAAGTCGTTTAACCTCTATGTACCCCAATTTCCTCATCTGTAAAATGGGGACATAATAACACCTGTTTCCTAGGGCTGTTGTGGAAATCAAATGAGATTAAGTGCTTTGCAAACCTTAGTTTATTTACAAGGCACTAGCTTAAACAGAATGCTGGATTTAGAGAGAAGGGGGTTCAAATCCCAGCTCTGCCACTTGCTAGCTGAGTAACGTTGAGCAAGTTACTTAGTGTACACACCTCTACCTCTCTACCACGTTTTCCAGGGCAACCTCTCAACACACACACACACACACTTCCCCCTCTCATGGCTAGGCTTTTACTAAGTGCTAGGGGGCTTCAAAAACAAAAACAAACCATAAAAAAGGAACTCAAGGAATTCACATTTTAATCGGTCTGTAGACCCCTACCCAAGGCAATGCTAAGTACAGAAATACACGCTCAAGAATTTGGAGTGGGGGGGGTAGGGAGGGGAGTCAACTGGTAATCCTCTGGCTGCGAGAGAGAAGCTGAGAAGTCAGGAAGACCCCGTCACTTTCCCTCCCGGCCTTCCGCGTCCACACGCCCATTTCTTAGCTCAGAGCCTCCCACCCCGGTCCCCCAGACCCATCCGCCCCAGCCAGGACCCCGGCTTCCGCGACCCTCCCACAGCCTGAACTCACAAGCAACAGCAGGCGTCGAAGTTCAGGGGGGCGCCTGGGGCGGGGGAGGGAACGCAAGGGGTCCCCAGTTCACTTCCCACCGCCTGGGACCGCCCGGCACCCGCCTGGCAGCTCTGCTGCCTCGCCAGGAGTCAGTTCTCCCCAGCTGTTGCTTGGAGTTGCCAGGGCAACCACGGGCCGCGCCCACAGCCCAGCAAGCAGCGCAGTGATTGGCGGAGACGGTCGTCCAGGGCAACCGCGGGGAAGCTAAGCCCAAAGTGGAAATCTTGGAGACACAGAACTCGTGGAGGTAAGAGTCTGGGTTCTCCTCCCCGGCGCCATTCCCCCACGCGTGATGTATTTATATAACTCTATCTCTATAAGCACATTATATACTTATAGAACTCTCTGAATAGACTTGTGGTTCAAAAATTCTCACCTCCATCAAGGATTTCTGCTCTTTATGTTTAAGCAAGTCTCGAAATTCACCCCAATCTCATTTTCTGGTGTGGGAAAGCTGAAACTGTGTGTGTGTGTGTGTGAGTGTGTGTGTGTGTGTGTGTGTGTGTAATCTTATGTGTAAGCACATATACACACATAATTGTAGCCATCTGCACTCCCAAACACCCCCCCGTCATTCCCCGCTCCCCAATCTCCCACAAATCATCACTGTGTATAGCCTGTATCCCATCCCATCTTTGGACATATCCATACGCTGACCCTCTCTCATCCTCTCATCCTCTCAACCCCCAAAACGAACACACACCCTCACTGTAGCTCCCCTCCACCAACTTCATCATTGCTCCTTCCCTGTCTCATCCCTCAACACACACGTACATACACACACAAATACACCCCTTCATTTCTGATGCTCTTCACCTCCATTCCCAAACACAAACATGCACCCACACTCTCACCGTTCCCTCTTTCCCCCTTCTCACCCTCAACACACACCCAGGCTGTTTCTCCATACTCCAACACACACAAATATACTTAGTTTTATTCCTTTCCCACCTCATTCTTAATGTGCACACAATCACATACATATACACATACACATATACATAACCGCACACACATACACACAGAGTTTCAACTTTCCCATCCAAGAAAACGAAGTTTGAAAAAATTCCTGGACCTGCCCAAACATACAGAGAAAAAAATTCATGCTATAGGTAACACAATTTTTAAATCATCAAGAGAATCTACAGATATATGGATAGAATCTATATATATAAATACCTAATCATATAGTTGCTTTGCCCTTACAGGGCAATCCCAGTTCTTCCGACAGCAGTCACAGGGAAAACCACTAGCTGACCATTTCTTTTCTATTTAGTAGCAATCTTTTATTAGCCAACATAAAGATCATGGGATCATTGATTTAGAGCTAGTAGGAAATATCACAGATACCATAACAATTAATCTCACAATTAATCAATCAGCAACATTTATTTAGCTTTTATTACAAGGCCATTACAAGTCAAGGGCCTGGGAGAGGAAAATATAAGCAGCCTAATACCTGCCCTTGGTGGACTTGGGTCCCTACCTAACACTAATATATGTGAAAGTGCCATGTTCAATTGTTTCAGTCATGTTCAACTTTACAAGTCTATTTTGGAGTTTTCATGGCAAAGACACTGGAGTGGTTTCCTTCTCCAGCTCATTTTACAGATGTGGAACTGAGGCAAACAGGGTTAAATGATTTACCCAGAGTCACACAGTTAGTGTCTGAGGCAAGATTTGATTTCATAATGTCTTCCTGATTGCAAGCCCAATGCTGTATTTGCTGTGCCATCTAGCTACCCTATAAAACACTGAAAACTGGAACACTATTACATGTCTATAGTACTTTAAAATTAGCACTTTCCTCACTGACAACCCTGTGAGATAGGTAGTGCAAATAATATTATTCTTGTTTTAAAGATGAGGAAACTGGGACTCCAATTAAGAATTTGCCTACCAGTATAGATCTAGAAATGTTTGAGATGGGATTTGAAGCCAGATCTCCTGAATTCTAAGTCCAAAGTGTTTTCCTCTATCCCATGTTGCCTCTCAAGAGAGAATATTAATTGCCTGAGTAATGGATCCTTTGGAACATGCTTCTGATATAGAGATATCCCTAAGAGGACTTGTCTAGGCATGCCCAGATCTCCTAAAATAGAAGCATTCTTTGTCTTCTACCACTTGAGTGGATGTAGTCTCCTTTGATTGGCTAGGTAAAACTGGTAAGACTAAGACAGTGTCCTTCTGAAGCCCCTTGTTTTCAGGCTCATTCCTACAGATTGCATCCTGAGGGTAGAGATCCAACTCATTCACAGCCTAGACACCTTGGAAAACTTTCTTCCACTGCTCTCCCTCTCTCTCTCTTTTACCCCAGCTTGGAGAAATGGTCCTGAGGGGTGTTTGTGCTTATTCTGTTTCATTTGTCTTTGTCAGGTGCAATCAGCCAGCCCAGCAAGGAAGCCAAGAGAAGTCGGGGGAGAGGAGGGCTAGACTCTGGAATTTTAGCCTTGGAAATGGGACTGTGCTCTAAGCATACAGTCAATCTCAAATAGAAACTCATGTTGACTTAGAAAATCACAAACTGATTATTATCTATGTTGCATTGTATTTTTATTTATTTTGTTAAACATTTCCCAATTACATTTAATTTTAGCAGGGCACTCTGCACCATAGAAACCAAACTAAAGTATAAACCTAATCTCCTTCCCCTCCCCAGACATCTACAAGGGTACAAGGCAGGGAGAAGTATTATACCTCCCACGAGTTGGGGGAGAGTGTAGACTTGTCATTCTTCTAAGAAATATTTAATTTAAAAAGCAAATCTGATTATCAGTATTTAAATGGAAATCAGTTTTAGGAGACTCCCCCTGTTGCTGTTCAGTCATTTTCAGTCTCATCCAAATTTTTAAGGATTCATCTGGGGTTTTCTTAGCAAAGATACTGAAATGGGTTGTCATTTCCTTCTCCATGTCCTTTTACAAATGAGGAAACTGAAGCAAACAGGGTTAAGAGACTTGACCAGAGTCATATAGCTACTAAGTGTCTGAGGTCACATTTGAACTCAGGGCCTTATAACTCCAGCACCAGCACTATCCATTGAGCTACCCCTACAACTACCCCTACATTTGGAGAAATATCATCTGTTGGGTTTGGGGACCATTTGAAGAGAGTCTAGTTACTACCATATCCTTTAAAGTTCCCACTGAAGCCTGAAAAGGGGGTGAAAATGAAATATATCTGACCCTCAAGGCAGCAGGGGCCAGGTTAGTCAGTGTTACACCTGTTTTATACTATATGGTCTATAAGACTTCACAACATTGCTAGAAGATGGATAAAAGGGTGAGTAGGTCACTCTTTGGTTTTAATTCCTCATATGTAAAATGAAAGACTAAATGATCTCAAAAGTGCCTTCTATAGATTGGAATCCTATGGCCTAGTCCTTTGAAGTCTTTTCCAATTCTAGCTTCTAATTATCTCATTCTGAGATTATTGTCCATGTTTTTCCAAAAGGGGAAACAGACTCTGCTCTTTTTGAAAAAATCTGGACAATAATTTTAGCATAAGCAATTTGTTCAAGGTAGCTTGGCATCCTGGTTAAAAGGTTGTTGTTAGGGGGCAGCTGGGTAGCTCAGTGGATTGAGAGTCAGGCGTAGAGAAGGGAGGTCCTAGGTTTAAATCTGGCCTCAGACACTTCCCAGCTGTGTGACCCTGGGCAAGTCACTTGACCCCCATTGCCCACCCTTACCATTCTTTCACTTATGAGCCAATACACAGAAGTTAAGTGTTTAAAAAAGTAAAAAAAAAAATTAAAAAGGTTGTTGTTGTTCATCCTTCATTTTCGGAGGATCGATGACCTCACCGAGATGACCTCTTGCTCGTGAATTGGATTTAAGTGAAGCAGAATTGCACCATAGTCAGTCTCACCCTCTCTTCCAGAGTCATCAAAGTCTGGTGACAAGCCATCTAGAACTGAAAACTGAATTTCTTGCTTCCCAGTCTAGCATTGTGATCCTCATTGTTGTTTCCCACATTGGTACCACATTACCTCCTCTAAGGGTTTGTCAAAGCTGGCTTAAAGAGGAAGCATCTGGCCTCTCCCCTCCACCCCACCTCCTTCTCTATCTGCAGCTGTTGCCAAAAGAGAGGTGCTATGTTTGTTTTGGGTGTCTGACAGATAGGCAAATGTATTGTAGAAAAAACATTTAGATAGAAATCACAACCCACTGACTGCTAATTACAATACTAAGAAGCAGATCAAATTAGAGAATAATTTTATAGAAATTAGATTTCATCCTAAGATAGCTAAAGGGAAGAATTTGGAGCTCTCCATTTTCCCCGAGATCTGCCTGTCTCCTCTTCTTCCCAAGGATCCTCATTCATCTCTTTCTTTCCTTTTTTCTCTCTGCCTGCCTGTCTCTTTTCTTTGTCTTTGTGTCTGTCTCTCTACCTCTCTCTCTGTCTCTGTCTCTGTCTCTCTAACTCTGGCTCTCCCTTAAGTTATAAGCAAATGTCTAACTGAGCAATAGGCTATGTACCCTAAGATATGTGAACAGAGTTTAATTAGTGCCTTGAAGAAGAAGATATCTGTGCTGGCAATTCAGCTTTTCATCCTATTCCTACTGTCTCTAGTCCAAGAGCTCTTAACCCCTTTCATGTCATATATCCTTATGGTAGTCTGGGAAGCCCATGAAGTCCTCATTCTCTTAGCTCTGTGCCTGACTTTCCAGACTTCAAAACTGTGCCTGAGCTGCTGTCTCATCCCAGAACTTCTCTTAGCACCCAGGGCCTCCTTGCCCCGGAACATTCAATAATCCCTGTAGCTTTTTCACTCTGCTCTGCCAGGCCAGTCCCCTTTGTCTCATTGGCAAGTTTTTCCTAGAGACTCCTTTTTGTAGAGGGCCTAAGGCCAGGTTTATTTCCTCTCTCTGCTCTGATTCTGACTTTTCAAGCTTCAAAAGCAAGTCCTGTTCCATGCTGTCTTCATTCTCCCTGCCTCTTTTTAGTTCTTTTTTCTATGTTTTTCCCTCATTAGAAAGCAAGATACTTCAGGGCAGGAATTGTCTTTATTTTTGCTTTATTTTTAACTCCAGCATTTAGCAGAGTTGCCTAGCATATGGTCAGCACTTCATAAATATTTGCTTCCTTCCTTCCTTTCCCAGAATGTTTTTAAATGTACAAAATAAAATAAAATGGGAGTACAAGGGAAGCCAATTATAACAAAATACAATTATCAAAATAGTTTTTAAGAGTTCATTGATCCCAGGCTAAGAATCCCTGCCTTAGCCCAACAGAACTTTCCTTTATCTAAGGTAGTGATTCCCAAAGAGGGCGCCACCGCCCCCTGGTGGGTGCTGCAGTGATCCAGTGAGGCGGTGATGGCCACAGGTGTATTTGGGGGCGGTGAATAACTGTAAAAGGGCAGTGATAGTATGTGACAGGGGGTGCTAAGTAATATTTTTCTGGAAAGGGGGCAGTAGGCCAAAAAAGTTTGGGAACCACTGGTAAGGGATGAGGAAGATTAAATTGTTTTGGATGCCAGGGACCATGAGTAGCATCGGAAAATACAGAGTTAAGAGTTACCCAGAAAGTCACTCCAAGAGATGCAGATAATTTCCTGATATTTGGAAGTACAAACACAAATACACACACCATTTTAAAAGCATACATATAAATTTAAGTGTAACTGGAGTGCACATATTTTTTTAGTACCTACAACAGATCTAAAGTCATTCTGTTAGTTTATTAATATAAGACTATATCATGTATTTATGGCTTGATCTGTTCATGAAATAATCATAGTTGATGCATTAGATTTAAAAACATAGTTTATCCAAAAAATAATTACCAATGTACTCACTGAATTGCTTTTTTTTAAAATAAGAATGTAGCTATAAAGAAACCTGTATCTGGAATAAGAAAATCTGAGTTCAAATCTAGACTTTACCACTTCCAACCAGCATGAAATTAGTCCAGTTTCTTGGCCTTAGTTTCCTCGTCTATAAAAGAGTTGGACTCAGTTACAGTTGGGCTCAGTGATCTCTAAGATCTCTTCCATCTTTTAAATCTACGATTCCATGATCCCAAGCTCTTAGATTTATCCAGATTATAAGAAGCATCTGAAAACTTAGAATTTGAAGGTTTTCTGACTTCTTCTGGGTTAGGAATTTCCCCCACCCAGGCAGATCACACGCAAGTCCGCCACTTGAAGCGCTGAAAGGCTTATTGACTTGCCCAGGGTTACATAGCTATGAAGTATAAATAAAAGTCAAGATTTGAACCCAAGTGTACTTGAATCAACATCCAATGTTGTCCTTCACCAGATATCAATAACATAGTGTAATCTGTGCCCCAAAACCCATTGGTTTGGGACTCTCCCCTCATTGGCGGAATTCAGTATGACAATTTCTATAATGTCCCCATCCATAATTGGGGAATTTGCCCTTTGGGTGGGATTTAGGACTCTGTCTCTTTAGCTGAGTTATTTTGTCCCCAATAAGAGAGCTCCTTTACTGTGCATTGACTGGTCTCATGTGCATACTTTCTTTGATACTTGTTTTCCTATTGTCTTAGATAAATGGGTTTCTTCACTATTTGCTCTATGTTTTCATTGTGAAATTGGTATTCAGTGGGAAGGGAGTCAAGCCTTAGATATACAGCTTGGGGGTGTTTCTTCCCTGTTAAGAAATAGTGATCAAGAATTTAGCTCGAATCTGGAAATTCTATCCTCCAGTGATGGGCAAACTTTTTAAAGAGGGGGGCCAGATGCGCAAAGCTACTGGAGCTAGGAGCAAGACGGTTTCTCAGCAGCTCTTGGGCAACTTGTCGCAGGTTTGGCTAAAACATGGCATCTCTCTTTGTAAAGAAAATGATGGTTATGATCACCAGTCCTCTTCTCCATGTGAGCAGATAT